>NC_053391.1:475799452-476102433 GCF_905171765.1 Bufo bufo
GAACCAATATCAATTGGACAGAGGTCCCATAGCAGAGAATCTAGATTCACGTCAGCAGAGAATCAGTCTCTTCATGCCATAGCAAAGAATCTGGCTTCATGTCAGCAGAGAATCAGTCTCTTCATGCCATAGCAGAGAATCTGGCTTCATGTCAGCGCAGAATCAGTCTTCATGTCATAGCAGAGAATCAGGCTTCACGTCACCCACCACTGGAACAGGCCATTTAGATATTCTCTTTTATATATATTATCTTATAGGCATATATCTATAACCAATTCGCTGGTCATTCCCACTGTGACGTAATACCATCCTGAACCTGGTGGAACGCAACTGCTACACCTTCTTCCGGCCTCTGAAGCGCACCGTGACACCAACGATGCGCTTCACCCATCCACGTCACTTCCGGCTAGTGGAACGCACGGCTATACCAGCTGTGCGCTCCTTCCTTTGACATCACTTCCGGTCGGTGGAACGCACCGGGATACAATCGGTGCGTTCCACCAGATATTTGAGCGCGAATTGGCATAGATTCAGCCTATTATGACGACCACAAGGCTCTTATAAAAGAGCATAGCCTGACCACATCTACATGCGTCTATATGCACATTTCGGCGGCCATAGGCTCCTCATATAACAGCATCTTCCCCTGTTTACCTCCAGCGGCACAGGTAAGTAGCGATTAGCTAAAGGATAACCCTGCTTATAAGTTTACCTATGTGTTTTCTTGTTTTTTTATGTTATGTTTTATACATCATGCGAAATAATATTACTATCAGGATCATGGTTTAAGTGTTGTGGTTTATGCAACATGCATTAGAACACTACTATCAGATTGAGAGATGCAATATGTAGTGATCAGATTAGTAGAGGATCAGAATGAAAAATGAGAAATGACAGATGATGTACCTGAATGTAGAAATGTGTACAAAGATATTGAACTAGAATATCAGCAATAATAATGCCCTGATAATTTGACCAGGTGTATATAAAATACATAAACGGTGATATAATTCCCTTAACCGAAAAACAGAGATCCTACACCATTGTGATTTACATGACCAGTAACTGTATAATCTAAGGACGGCAAAATTTTTATTTATTTATTTTACTGTTTTTCTTTTTCCTTTTGACATACATATGTATATTATGAAGATGTTCCTATAATCAATGATGTAAATTGACTGGAAATGAAATGTTACTGAAATTACCTTATTGTGATCTTCATAGTGCCTGACGAAGGCCAGATACGGCCGAAAACGTTTGCACAATATAAAAATCTTCTGCCGCATACCCATTGAAAAATAAACACCCTTGAAAGAAACCATTGCTGTGATTTATGCTCTTGATGACTACGGGGTTGGGAACCCTATCTACAGCAGCAATTAGCAGAATAGCCACAAAGTTTGGTACAAAACGTATGATTCCCTAATTTGGAAAAGGCTTCTGCTACTAAACACAATGGCAGATAACACCCTGTCATACACCGAGGAAGAAGTATCCACGGTTCTATCACAGGTAACCCTGTCGAACGAATTCCTTCAGACTCCCGTGACAGACCTCAAGGCGAGAGATCTGGAAAGGGAAGCAAGAAGACTCCAAAACTATGAGCTACATAGCATAACCTTTGCTGAATACATAAAGACCCAACGTATACCAAGAGGATTACGTATGAGAATCCGTCCGACTTTCTTCAAAGATAACGCAGAATTCTGCACGCATTTCGAACATATCCTAAACAAATGTTCATTCGATCTTATGACACTAACTCTTAAATATCTACAGACAACAATCACAGAAACCAAGACGAAAATCCGTTCCATTGAAGTACAACTGCAGGACATCATCTCCACAGATGAATATAAGAAACTACAGGACAAGCTCTCCACTACCTTGGCCATGGCGAGAAAAGACATAGAAATCACCAAAAGGAAAAAGTACCTAAGAGACTGTGATGATTACAGGAACAATAACGTGTATAACTGGACAGAGAGAAACCAACCGACAAGGAGATCCTCATCAATTGATTCCCAGCGATCCACATCTAGTGGAGAACACCGTCAACACCAAAACCGTAACCAACGCAGAACCAGAGGCATCAACCAAGGACATCGAGGCGGGGAGGCTACTGGCCATCAGACGTCTACTATGACAACTCGTTCCCAGGTAGATATATCCAGCACAACAACACACTCACTTGTGATTAACATCTCCTCAGAATCATTAAGCCCAGCTGAAATGGAACTATTGCAGAAAGGGCTATCCTTTTGTCCTTCATACCATTTGGACACCTTTCAGCTGGACTTAGACTTACAACGATTCTTTAGAAACATCCGCTTGAGAGCACATTTTTCTAAAGAGACCCTCAGAACCACACAAGCAACACCATCCAAAATATCAATCACTGAGTTAGGCCTACGTAATAAAAGTACTTTCTCTCCACCCAAAACACATCCAGCCATTGAAACGTTCATAGAACTAATCCAACGAGACATCGAGCGATTCAGACAGGAGACACGTAGAGGCAAATATAAATACAAGAACAACCTTACCAACACTGAAAGACAGGCACTCCAAACATTAAAAGAATACAAACACCTTATATTGAAACCAGCCGACAAAGGAGGGGCACTAGTAGTAATGGACAAGTCCAAATATATAGCCGAGATTCAAAGACAACTACAGGACACATCAGTCTACAAAGAACTCAAAAGCAACCCCTCCCTATCTATCACCAAAACCATACAGGAAACCCTCCTACATTACCAAACTCATAACATCATAGACACCAAAACCGCTGACTTCCTTATGAAGTCACATCCAATCACGCCAGTATTCTATATTCTGCCCAAAATTCATAAAAATCTGACCAACCCTCCAGGACGCCCCATAGTAGCCTCTACAGACTCACTACTATCACCATTGGCTATATTTGTAGAAAAAATCTTAACCCCACTAGTTAAACAGACCAGATCCTTTCTACTAGACACTGGGTCCTTCCTCAAAATCATTCAGAATTTCAAACCACCCTCTACAGAAATCTTTCTGGTCACATGGGACGTCACGAGCCTTTATACATCCATCGAACATCAAAAAGGGATCACAGCAGTACACAAGTTACTACACCAGCATAAACAAGACAACGAGATCATTTCCCTCTGCATCGACTTACTCAGAATCATCCTACAGAACAATTTTTTCCTATTCCAAGACACATTTTATATGCAGACACAAGGGACAGCGATGGGGTCCAATGTGGCCCCTCCCTACGCCAATTGCTATATGTCAGACGTCGAGGAAACATACATTTACAATAACTCCCTTTTCTTACAATATAGTCGCCTATGGAAACGATACATAGACGACATATTTTGCATCTGGCAGGGCCCCCTCGAAACACTCACTCAGTTTCATGAATACATCAGCAACATCTACCCGGAATTAGACTTCACCATACATTATGACAAGAAATCAATTAGTTTTCTGGACACCATGGTACATGTAGATTCCTTGGGATACCTCACCACTGATCTGTTCCGCAAATCAACTGACCGTAACAACCTATTACATTTTACTAGCTTCCATCCTTCCACCACCATGAAAGCACTTCCAGGCTCCCAACTTAGACGGGTACAATCCATAGTGACAGACCCCACCACAAGAAACGAACGTGAATCAGAAATGAAAAAGAGATTCCGGGAAAGAGGCTACCCACAAAAATTACTTAAAATACCAGATCCCAAAGACAAACGTGCCCCACTAGGCAAACGTATCCCCTTTGTTCATAAATTTCACCCCAGCACTAGGAAGGTAGTAAATATAATCAAATCTCATTGGCCCCTCCTACATAAAGCGTACCCCGAAGTAGATGAATTCAAGAACCCGATACTTCCCTGTAATCAAAGGCCTAAAAACCTCAGAGACCTCCTTGTTAGGGCAGATATAGGACCATCAAGACTCCCACAAAAACAAATACTTCTACATACACGAAAAACAGGCACTTTCCCATGTCTACATTGTGCACAGTGCACAAATGTACAAAGAGGACCATCTATATCCCATCCCCATACAGGTAAACCTTTTAAAATCCAAGGTTACTTCACATGTGAGACCGATTTCGTTGTATACACCATCAGATGTCCCTGCGGTCTTATGTACGTAGGGGAAACAACACAAACTATAAGGGATAGGATTTGCCAACACAAATCCACAATACGCCACCAAAATCTACTGTTACCACTTCCATATCACTTCAATGAGGCACAGCACAGTATTTCCCAATTAAAATTCCAAATAATCGAACATATTCCAATATCAAGAAGAGGCGGCGATCGATCCAAGACGCTGAAACATAGGGAGGCATTTTGGATCCATACCCTACAGACCATGACGCCAAAAGGACTTAATAGGGAATACGAGATACAATCCTTCACTTAATGTACTTCTATATTTGGACAACAATTACATGGATCCTTTATTCCCCCCTTTTTTGTGTGTCTCCGCTCCGGACCATTGGATCAGGAACATACCTCAATCTACTGACAATATTATACTGGAGAGTCTCCTCTACCAGGATACAAGGATGTCACATTACCATAAGGACCTAAATAATTGATGATACCCTATAACATTCCATTTTTATTCTAATTCATTCTAATTTATTCTTTCCTTAATTCCTCAGGTTCCATGAATACTACACTACACCCAGTGCCGCAGGGGGTATCCTTTTTTCTTTTATATCTATAGAGTAATTACACTGTGTTATAACTTTAGCCATGTATCTATAGAGCCATTTAGATATTCTCTTTTATATATATTATCTTATAGGCATATATCTATAACCAATTCGCTGGTCATTCCCACTGTGACGTAATACCATCCTGAACCTGGTGGAACGCAACTGCTACACCTTCTTCCGGCCTCTGAAGCGCACCGTGACACCAACGATGCGCTTCACCCATCCACGTCACTTCCGGCTAGTGGAACGCACGGCTATACCAGCTGTGCGCTCCTTCCTTTGACATCACTTCCGGTCGGTGGAACGCACCGGGATACAATCGGTGCGTTCCACCAGATATTTGAGCGCGAATTGGCATAGATTCAGCCTATTATGACGACCACAAGGCTCTTATAAAAGAGCATAGCCTGACCACATCTACATGCGTCTATATGCACATTTCGGCGGCCATAGGCTCCTCATATAACAGCATCTTCCCCTGTTTACCTCCAGCGGCACAGGTAAGTAGCGATTAGCTAAAGGATAACCCTGCTTATAAGTTTACCTATGTGTTTTCTTGTTTTTTTATGTTATGTTTTATACATCATGCGAAATAATATTACTATCAGGATCATGGTTTAAGTGTTGTGGTTTATGCAACATGCATTAGAACACTACTATCAGATTGAGAGATGCAATATGTAGTGATCAGATTAGTAGAGGATCAGAATGAAAAATGAGAAATGACAGATGATGTACCTGAATGTAGAAATGTGTACAAAGATATTGAACTAGAATATCAGCAATAATAATGCCCTGATAATTTGACCAGGTGTATATAAAATACATAAACGGTGATATAATTCCCTTAACCGAAAAACAGAGATCCTACACCATTGTGATTTACATGACCAGTAACTGTATAATCTAAGGACGGCAAAATTTTTATTTATTTATTTTACTGTTTTTCTTTTTCCTTTTGACATACATATGTATATTATGAAGATGTTCCTATAATCAATGATGTAAATTGACTGGAAATGAAATGTTACTGAAATTACCTTATTGTGATCTTCATAGTGCCTGACGAAGGCCAGATACGGCCGAAAACGTTTGCACAATATAAAAATCTTCTGCCGCATACCCATTGAAAAATAAACACCCTTGAAAGAAACCATTGCTGTGATTTATGCTCTTGATGACTACGGGGTTGGGAACCCTATCTACAGCAGCAATTAGCAGAATAGCCACAAAGTTTGGTACAAAACGTATGATTCCCTAATTTGGAAAAGGCTTCTGCTACTAAACACAATGGCAGATAACACCCTGTCATACACCGAGGAAGAAGTATCCACGGTTCTATCACAGGTAACCCTGTCGAACGAATTCCTTCAGACTCCCGTGACAGACCTCAAGGCGAGAGATCTGGAAAGGGAAGCAAGAAGACTCCAAAACTATGAGCTACATAGCATAACCTTTGCTGAATACATAAAGACCCAACGTATACCAAGAGGATTACGTATGAGAATCCGTCCGACTTTCTTCAAAGATAACGCAGAATTCTGCACGCATTTCGAACATATCCTAAACAAATGTTCATTCGATCTTATGACACTAACTCTTAAATATCTACAGACAACAATCACAGAAACCAAGACGAAAATCCGTTCCATTGAAGTACAACTGCAGGACATCATCTCCACAGATGAATATAAGAAACTACAGGACAAGCTCTCCACTACCTTGGCCATGGCGAGAAAAGACATAGAAATCACCAAAAGGAAAAAGTACCTAAGAGACTGTGATGATTACAGGAACAATAACGTGTATAACTGGACAGAGAGAAACCAACCGACAAGGAGATCCTCATCAATTGATTCCCAGCGATCCACATCTAGTGGAGAACACCGTCAACACCAAAACCGTAACCAACGCAGAACCAGAGGCATCAACCAAGGACATCGAGGCGGGGAGGCTACTGGCCATCAGACGTCTACTATGACAACTCGTTCCCAGGTAGATATATCCAGCACAACAACACACTCACTTGTGATTAACATCTCCTCAGAATCATTAAGCCCAGCTGAAATGGAACTATTGCAGAAAGGGCTATCCTTTTGTCCTTCATACCATTTGGACACCTTTCAGCTGGACTTAGACTTACAACGATTCTTTAGAAACATCCGCTTGAGAGCACATTTTTCTAAAGAGACCCTCAGAACCACACAAGCAACACCATCCAAAATATCAATCACTGAGTTAGGCCTACGTAATAAAAGTACTTTCTCTCCACCCAAAACACATCCAGCCATTGAAACGTTCATAGAACTAATCCAACGAGACATCGAGCGATTCAGACAGGAGACACGTAGAGGCAAATATAAATACAAGAACAACCTTACCAACACTGAAAGACAGGCACTCCAAACATTAAAAGAATACAAACACCTTATATTGAAACCAGCCGACAAAGGAGGGGCACTAGTAGTAATGGACAAGTCCAAATATATAGCCGAGATTCAAAGACAACTACAGGACACATCAGTCTACAAAGAACTCAAAAGCAACCCCTCCCTATCTATCACCAAAACCATACAGGAAACCCTCCTACATTACCAAACTCATAACATCATAGACACCAAAACCGCTGACTTCCTTATGAAGTCACATCCAATCACGCCAGTATTCTATATTCTGCCCAAAATTCATAAAAATCTGACCAACCCTCCAGGACGCCCCATAGTAGCCTCTACAGACTCACTACTATCACCATTGGCTATATTTGTAGAAAAAATCTTAACCCCACTAGTTAAACAGACCAGATCCTTTCTACTAGACACTGGGTCCTTCCTCAAAATCATTCAGAATTTCAAACCACCCTCTACAGAAATCTTTCTGGTCACATGGGACGTCACGAGCCTTTATACATCCATCGAACATCAAAAAGGGATCACAGCAGTACACAAGTTACTACACCAGCATAAACAAGACAACGAGATCATTTCCCTCTGCATCGACTTACTCAGAATCATCCTACAGAACAATTTTTTCCTATTCCAAGACACATTTTATATGCAGACACAAGGGACAGCGATGGGGTCCAATGTGGCCCCTCCCTACGCCAATTGCTATATGTCAGACGTCGAGGAAACATACATTTACAATAACTCCCTTTTCTTACAATATAGTCGCCTATGGAAACGATACATAGACGACATATTTTGCATCTGGCAGGGCCCCCTCGAAACACTCACTCAGTTTCATGAATACATCAGCAACATCTACCCGGAATTAGACTTCACCATACATTATGACAAGAAATCAATTAGTTTTCTGGACACCATGGTACATGTAGATTCCTTGGGATACCTCACCACTGATCTGTTCCGCAAATCAACTGACCGTAACAACCTATTACATTTTACTAGCTTCCATCCTTCCACCACCATGAAAGCACTTCCAGGCTCCCAACTTAGACGGGTACAATCCATAGTGACAGACCCCACCACAAGAAACGAACGTGAATCAGAAATGAAAAAGAGATTCCGGGAAAGAGGCTACCCACATTTTGGATCCATACCCTACAGACCATGACGCCAAAAGGACTTAATAGGGAATACGAGATACAATCCTTCACTTAATGTACTTCTATATTTGGACAACAATTACATGGATCCTTTATTCCCCCCTTTTTTGTGTGTCTCCGCTCCGGACCATTGGATCAGGAACATACCTCAATCTACTGACAATATTATACTGGAGAGTCTCCTCTACCAGGATACAAGGATGTCACATTACCATAAGGACCTAAATAATTGATGATACCCTATAACATTCCATTTTTATTCTAATTCATTCTAATTTATTCTTTCCTTAATTCCTCAGGTTCCATGAATACTACACTACACCCAGTGCCGCAGGGGGTATCCTTTTTTCTTTTATATCTATAGAGTAATTACACTGTGTTATAACTTTAGCCATGTATCTATAGAGCCATTTAGATATTCTCTTTTATATATATTATCTTATAGGCATATATCTATAACCAATTCGCTGGTCATTCCCACTGTGACGTAATACCATCCTGAACCTGGTGGAACGCAACTGCTACACCTTCTTCCGGCCTCTGAAGCGCACCGTGACACCAACGATGCGCTTCACCCATCCACGTCACTTCCGGCTAGTGGAACGCACGGCTATACCAGCTGTGCGCTCCTTCCTTTGACATCACTTCCGGTCGGTGGAACGCACCGGGATACAATCGGTGCGTTCCACCAGATATTTGAGCGCGAATTGGCATAGATTCAGCCTATTATGACGACCACAAGGCTCTTATAAAAGAGCATAGCCTGACCACATCTACATGCGTCTATATGCACATTTCGGCGGCCATAGGCTCCTCATATAACAGCATCTTCCCCTGTTTACCTCCAGCGGCACAGGTAAGTAGCGATTAGCTAAAGGATAACCCTGCTTATAAGTTTACCTATGTGTTTTCTTGTTTTTTTATGTTATGTTTTATACATCATGCGAAATAATATTACTATCAGGATCATGGTTTAAGTGTTGTGGTTTATGCAACATGCATTAGAACACTACTATCAGATTGAGAGATGCAATATGTAGTGATCAGATTAGTAGAGGATCAGAATGAAAAATGAGAAATGACAGATGATGTACCTGAATGTAGAAATGTGTACAAAGATATTGAACTAGAATATCAGCAATAATAATGCCCTGATAATTTGACCAGGTGTATATAAAATACATAAACGGTGATATAATTCCCTTAACCGAAAAACAGAGATCCTACACCATTGTGATTTACATGACCAGTAACTGTATAATCTAAGGACGGCAAAATTTTTATTTATTTATTTTACTGTTTTTCTTTTTCCTTTTGACATACATATGTATATTATGAAGATGTTCCTATAATCAATGATGTAAATTGACTGGAAATGAAATGTTACTGAAATTACCTTATTGTGATCTTCATAGTGCCTGACGAAGGCCAGATACGGCCGAAAACGTTTGCACAATATAAAAATCTTCTGCCGCATACCCATTGAAAAATAAACACCCTTGAAAGAAACCATTGCTGTGATTTATGCTCTTGATGGAACAGGCCACTGTCACACATTTAGGCCCCGGCACCAAGACAGAGGAGAGAGGTCCCGTAACAGAGAATCTGGCCTTATGTCAGCACAGAATCTGTCTTCATGTCATAGCAGAGAATCAGGCTTCACGTCACCCACCACTGGAACAGGCCACTGTCACACATTTAGGCCCAGGCACCCAGGCAGAGGAGAGAGGTCCCGTAACAGAGAATCTGGCCTTATGTCAGCACAGAATCTGTCTTCATGTCATAGCAGAGAATCAGGCTTCACGTCACCCACCACTAAAACAGGCCACTGTCACACATTTAGGCCCAGGCACCCAGGCAGAGGAGAGAGGTCCCGTAACAGAGAATCTGGCCTTATGTCAGCGCAGAATCAGTCTTCATGTCATAGCAGAGAATCAGGCTTTACGTCACCCACCACTGGAACAGGCCACTGTCACACATTTAGGCCCCGGCACCCAGACAGAGGAGAGAGGTCCCATAACAGAGAATCTGGCCTTATGTCAGCACAGAATCTGTCTTCATGTCATAGCAGAGAATCAGGCTTCACGTCACCCACCACTGGAACAGGCCACTATCACACATTTAGGCCCCGGCACCCAGACAGAGGAGAGAGGTCCCGTAACAGAGAATCTGGCCTGATGTCAGCGCAGAATCAGTCTTCATGTCATAGCAGAGAATCAGGCTTCACGTCACCAACCACTGGAACAGGCCACTGTCACATATTTAGGCCCAGGTACCCAGGCAGAGGAGAGAGGTCCCGTAACAGAGAATCTGGCCTTATGTCAGCACAGAATCTGTATTCATGTCATAGCAGAGAATCAGGCTTCACGTCACCCACCACTGGAACAGGCCACTGTCACACATTTAGGCCCAGACACCCAGGCAGAGGAGAGAGGTCCCGTAACAGAGAATCTGGCCTTATGTCAGCACAGAATCTGTCTTCATGTCATAGCAGAGAATCAGGCTTCACGTCACCCACCACTAGAACAGGCCACTGTCACACATTTAGGCCCCGGCACCCAGACAGAGGAGAGAGGTCCCGTAACAGAGAATCTGGCCTTATGTCAGCGCAGAATCAGTCTTCATGTCATAGCAGAGAATCAGGCTTCACGTCACCCACCACTGGAACAGGCCACTGTCACATATTTAGGCCCAGGCACCCAGGCAGAGGAGAGAGGTCCCGTAACAGAGAATCTGGCCTTATGTCAGCACAGAATCTGTCTTCATGTCATAGCAGAGAATCAGGCTTCACGTCACCCACCACTGGAACAGGCCACTGTCACATATTCAGGCCCAGGCACCCAGGCAGAGTAGAGAGGTCCCGTAACAGAGAATCTGGCCTTATGTCAGCACACAATCTGTCTTCATGTCATAGCAGAGAATCAGGCTTCACGTCACCCACCACTGGAACAGGCCACTGTCACACATTTAGGCCCAGGCACCCAGGCAGAGGAGAGAGGTGCCGTAACAGAGAATCTGGCCTTATGTCAGCACAGAATCTGTCTTCATGTCATAGCAGAGAATCAGGCTTCACGTCACCCACCACTGGAACAGGCCACTGTCACACATTTAGGCCCCGGCACCCAGACAGAGGAGAGGTTCATTCAACTTTGGGTTGCCCCGCAATATAATGGTAAAATGAAATTAAAAATAGTATTGAATAAGGAAGTGCCCTGGAGTAGAATAATATATTGTTAAGGGGAGGTAGTTAATATCTAATCTGCACAAGGGATGGACAGGTCCTGTGGGATCCATGCCTGGTTCATTTTTATGAACGTCAGCTTGTCCACATTGGCTGTAGACAGGCGGCTGCGTTTGTCTGTAATGACGCCCCCTGCCGTGCGGAATACACGTTCAGACAAAACGCTGGCCACCGGGCAGGCCAGCACCTCCAAGGCATAAAAGGCTAGCTCTGGCCACGTGGACAATTTGGAGACCCAGAAGTTGAATGGGGCCGAACCATCAGTCAGTACGTGGAGGGGTGTGCACAGGTACTGTTCCACCATGTTAGTGAAATGTTGCCTCCTGCTAACACGTTCCGTATCAGGTGGTGGTGCAGTTAGCTGTGGCGTGGTGACAAAACTTTTCCACATCTCTGCCATGCTAACCCTGCCCTCAGAGGAGCTGGCCGTGACACAGCTGCGTTGGCGACCTCTTGCTCCTCCTCTGCCTTCGCCTTGGGCTTCCACTGGTTCCCCTGTGACATTTGGGAATGCTCTCAGTAGCGCGTCTACCAACGTGCGCTTGTACTCGCGCATCTTCCTATCACGCTCCAGTGTAGGAAGTAAGGTGGGCACATTGTCTTTGTACCGGGGATCCAGCAGGGTGGCAACCCAGTAGTCCTCACACGTTAAAATGTGGGCAACTCTGCTGTCGTTGCGCAGGCACTGCAGCATGTAGTCGCTCATGTGTGCCAGGCTGCCTAGAGGTAAGGACAAGCTGTCCTCTGTGGGAGGCGTATCGTCATCGTCCTGTGTTTCCCCCCAGCCACGCACCAGTGATGGGCCCGAGCTGCTTTGGGTGCCACCCCGCTGTGAACATGCTTCATCCTCATCCTCCTCCACCTCCTCCTCATCCTCGTCCTCCTCGTCCTCCAGTAGTGGGCCCTGTCTGGCCACATTTGTACCTGGCCTCTGATGTTGCAAAAAACCTCCCTCTGAGTCACTTCGAAGAGACTGGCCTGAAAGTGCTAAAAATGACCCCTCTTCCTCCTCTTCCTCCTGGGCCACCTCCTCTTCCATCATCGCCCTAAGTGTTTTCTCAAGGAGACATAGAAGTGGTATTGTAACGCTGATAACGGCGTCATCGCCACTGGCCATGTTGGTGGAGTACTCGAAACAACACAACAGGGCACACAGGTCTCGCATGGAGGCCCAGTCTTTGGTGGTGAAGTGTGTCTGATCCGCAGTGCGACTGACCCGTGCGTGCTGCAGCTGAAACTCCACTATGGCCTGCTGCTGCTCGCACAGTCTGTCCAGCATATGCAAGGTGGAGTTCCACCTGGTGGGTACGTCACATATGAGGCGGTGAGCGGGAAGGCCGAAGTTACGCTGTAGCGCAGACAGGCGAGCAGCGGCAGGGTGTGAACGCCGGAAGCGCGAACAGACGGCCCGCACTTTATGCAGCAGCTCTGACATGTCGGAGTAGTTGCAAATGAACTTCTGCACCACCAAATTCAGCACATGCGCCAGGCAAGGGATGTGCGTCAAACCGGCTAGTCCCAGAGCTGCAACGAGATTTCGCCCATTATCGCACACCACCAGGCCGGGCTTGAGGCTCACCGGCAGCAACCACTCGTCGGTCTGTTGTTCTATACCCTGCCACAACTCCTGTGCGGTGTGGGGCCTGTCCCCCAAACATATGAGTTTCAGAATGGCCTGCTGACGTTTACCCCGGTCTGTGCTGAAGTTGGTGGTGAAGGTGTGTGGCTGACTGGATGAGCAGGTGGAAGAAGAGGAGGAGGAAGCTGAGTAGGAGGAGGAGGAGACAGGAGGCAAAGAATGTTGCCCTGCGATCCTTGGCGGCGGAAGGACGTGCGCCAAACAGCTCTCCGCCTGGGGCCCAGCCGCCACTACATTTACCCAGTGTGCAGTTAGGGAGATATAGCGTCCCTGGCCGTGCTTACTGGTCCACGTATCTGTGGTTAGGTGGACCTTGCCACAGATGGCGTTGCGCAGTGCACACTTGATTTTATCGGACACTTGTTTGTGCAGGGAAGGCACGGCTCTCTTGGAGAAGTAGTGGCGGCTGGGAACAACATACTGTGGGACAGCAAGTGACATGAGCTGTTTGAAGCTGTGTGTGTCCACCAGCCTAAATGACAGCATTTCATAGGCCAGTAGTTTAGAAATGCTGGCATTCAGGGCCAGGCATCGAGGGTGGCTAGTTGGGAATTTACGCTTTCTCTCAAATGTTTGTGAGATGGAGAGCTGAACGCTGCCGTGTGACATGGTTGAGATGCTTGGTGACGCAGGTGGTGGTGTTGGTGGTACATCCCATGTTTGCTGGGCAGCAGGTGCCAACATTCCTCCAGAGGCAGAGGAAGAGGCCGAGGCGGCGGCAGCAGCAGCTGAAGAGGCCGAGGCGGCGGCAACAGCAGAAGAGGCCGAGGCGGCAGCAGCAGAAGAGGTAGCAGGGGGAGCCTGAGTGACTTCCTTGTTTTTAAGGTGTTTACTCCTCTGCAGTTCATGCTTTGCATGCAGGTGCCTGGTCATGCAGGTTGTGTTAAGGTTCAGAACGTTAATGCCTCGCTTCAGGCTCTGATGGCACAGCGTGCAAACCACTCGGGTCTTGTCGTCAGCACATTGTTTGAAGAAGTGCCATGCCAGGGAACTCCTTGAAGCTGCCTTTGGGGTGCTCGGTCCCAGATGGCGGCGGTCAGTAGCAGGCGGAGTCTCTTGGCGGCGGGTGTTCTGATTTTGCCTACTGCTCCCTCTTTTGCTACGCTGTTGGCTCGGTCTCACCACTGCCTCTTCCTCCGAACTGTGAAAGTCAGTGGCACGACCTTCATTCCATGTGCATCGTATTCCACCCAGTCTTGATCCCTGACCTCCTGTTCAGTCTGCACACTGCAGAAAGACGCAGCAGTTGGCACCTGTGTTTCGTCATCATCAGAGACGTGCTGAGGTGGTATTCCCATGTCCTCATCATCAGGAAAAATAAGTGGTTGTGCGTTAGTGCATTCTATCTCTTCCACCCCTGGGGAAGGGCTAGGTGGATGCCCTTGGGAAACCCTGGCAGCAGAGTCTTCAAACAGCATAAGAGACTGCTGCATAACTTGAGGCTCAGACGGTTTCCCTGATATGCATGGGGGTGATGTGACAGACCGATGGGCTTGGTTTTCATGCGCCATCTGTGCGCTTTCTGCAGAAGACTGGGTGGGAGATAATGTGAACGTGCTGGATCCACTGTCGGCCACCCAATTGACTAATGCCTGTACCTGCTCAGGCCTTTTCATCCTTAGAACGGCATTGGGCCCCACAAAATATCGCTGTAAATTCTGCTGGCTACTGGGACCTGAGGTAGTTGGTTCACTAGGACGTGTGGCTGTGGCAGAACGGCCACGTCCTCTCCCAGCACCAGAGGGTCCACTAACACCACCACGACCATGTCCACGTCCGCGTCCGCGTCCCTTATTAGATGTTTTCCTCATTGTTCCCGTTCACCACAATTTTGAGAATGGCAAATTTGGGAATAGTTTTTAAACCCAGAACAAAAAGTGTGCTTTTACGGTCACTACAAATAACTTGACCAGCTAAAACAGTACAGATTTGGTTGAATAGAAATGTGAGGCCTGTTTTTTTTTGCGCTGTGTGACAGGTATAGGTTTAATCACAGAATTAGACTTCCATCTGCACGGTAGCGTGTGTCTTAGGTTTTTCTGAATGACACTATCAGCACCTTCAATGTAAGATATCCTTTTTGGGATAGATTTCAAGTAGGCCTCATATAGCAGAAACTAGTTATTTTGAGAATGGCAAATTTGGGAATAGTTTTTCAACCCAGAACAAAAAATGTGCTTTTACGGTCACTACAAATAACTTGACCAGCTAAAACAGTACAGATTTGGTTGAATAGAAATGTGAGGCCTGGTTTTTTTTTGCGCTGTGTGACAGGTATAGGTTTAATCACAGAATTAAACTTCTATCTGCACGGTAGCGTGTGTCTTGGGTTTTTCTGAATGACACTATCAGCACCTTCAATGTAAGATATCCTTTTTGGGATAGATTTCAAGTAGGCCTCATATAGCAGAAACTAGTTATTTTGAGAATGGCAAATTTGGGAATAGTTTTTCAACCCAGAACAAAAACTGTGCTTTTACGGTCACTACAAATAACTTGACCAGCTAAAACAGTACAAATTTGTTTGAATTGAAATGTCAGATCTATTTTTTAGGCGCTGGGTGACAGGCTCAACTTGCCCCTGATGTAGTATATGGCCAAAAAATAACCACACTATTGATGGTTAAATGCACTTGGGTGACACAGGCTCAGCCTGCACCAGATGTAGTATATGGCCAAAAAATAACCAGACTGTTGATGGTTAAATGCACTTCGGTGACACAGGCTCAGCCTGCAGCTGATGTAGGATATAGCACAAAATAACCACACTATTGATGGTTAAATACACTTGGTGATAGCTTGTGCTGGCGCACCACAAGTCACAAAATGGCCGCCGATCACCCCAGAAAAAAGTGATCTAAAAACGCTCTGGGCAGCCTCAAAAAAGTGAGCAAGTCGATATTAGCACTTCAATGATCCACAGCTGCAGATCGATCACAGAATGAAGTCTTTTGGAGGAGTTAATCTGCCTAATCTCGCCCTAACGTCGCAGCTGCAACCTCTCCCTATGCTTGAATCAGCAGAGTGACGTGCAGCGCTACGTGACCCAAGCTTATATAGAGGCTGGGTAACATGCTGCACTGGCCAATCACAGCCATGCCAATAGTATGCAAGGCTGTGATGGCCTCTTGGGGCAAGTAGTATGACGCTTGTTGATTGGCTGCTTTGCAGCCTTTCAAAAAGCTCCAAGAAAGCGCCGAACACCGAACCCGAACTTTTACGAAAATGTTCGGGTTCGGGTCCGTGTCACGGACACCCCATACTATACAGTTCGGGTTCGCTCATCCCTATTCCTGTAGATTTGTGGATGAGGATATTCTAATGTTTCTTCCAGAGTGCATGAAGGCTAGGCCAAAAGGAAAGGTCCACTTATAAGTGATACGCTTGTCACGAAGAAGATCAGTGCGTGGTTTAATGGCCCTTCTTTTTTGTAAAGTGATAGGAGATAAATCCTGGAATATTGATATGGAGGAGTCTCCAAATGTAATATTGTGTGAGGCTCTGGCTGCTGTAAGAATTCTCTCTTTATCCAGGAATTTCAAAAATCGACATATTATGTCTCTGGGTGGCTCAGATTCTTTTGGCATCTGCCTGAGGGCTCTATTGGACCTTTCTATGATAATGGAAGTTGATTAGTTGCCCCCCAGAAGAGAATCGGCAATTTGTTTGATGATGGCCATGATCTCCTCGTTTGTCACTGATTCAGGTATTACCCTTAAGCGGAGATTGTTCCTCTGACTTCGGTTCTCCTAATCTTCTATCGCTAAATATAGGGAGTTAATATGCTGTTGGCAGGAGGATAAGGAATGCAATGCCGCGGAACTCCGTTCAAGGGAGGAAGTCTGGGTGGCCTCCAGAAATTCTACTCTGTGGCCTATATGATGGATTTCTTGTGTCAGCACAGAAAGTTCTTGCTTGAGAGGGGATAAGACTTCTGCTTGTTTAATGAATCGCCTGGACACAGGTAAGGAGCAAGAGCTCACAGATTTCCCCCCATCGCTATCTCCCTCAGACAATCCTTCCTCCGTGTCTCCAGAAGCGTGCTCCTCTGCCGGCGCCATCTTGGAATCTTTGGCCGCAGATGTTCCAGCTTGTTTTTTTAAGATTTTAGCCATACCAGCTCCTGGATTAGGTCCCTTGGGGATTGGGGCAGGATCAGTGGACCTTTGTCCTCCTATTTTTACAATTTTTAGGTCTCCAGGCTAGCGTAAGCGGGTCCCGTAGCAAGGTAATGAACGGAGCTCAGCGAAGCGCAGCCATTCAGCTCAAGCGCAAGCTCCGACCCCCCAATGAAGGCCTTTTTTACTCCCGCTGAGAGGGAGGATAAACTGAACTTCTATAGAGACATCCTTTGTAGTCAGTTGGCCGCTGCCTATCTGCGCCATCATCCATCCTCTCGTAGGTCTTACCGGGGGGGCTCTCTGTGCTCATATTCCACTGCCATGGCTGCTGGGGAGTGTCACGGCTGTGTGTGAGCAACAATAGTATATACAGTAAAGAGCTACTGACCGGACCCAAACTAGGGAGGATAAAGGGTGACCCCTGTCCCTCAACGCTCTCCCTATACTGCTAAAGCACATGCCCGGATCCAGATGGCGGAACGAGGCATGCCCACGTGCCTAAGACTGATGACCACTGTAACCCCTACAATAGTGGAAGGGGCACGGCCACCGGTGCCCTACTCAGTATATGGAGGGAACCGTGGCCACCTCAGATCCAGTCAGAAAATAAACAGGAACACAACAATGTCTGCACACTTAGCTGAAGGTGTTGCAGCCGCAGAGAAGACGGATCCAAGGACAGGCTGGCAATATCCGGAGTGCTTGCTGCAGCAGAACACAGGTCCAGTGAACTGATAGCTACAAGTGAAGATACTAAAGCAAGAGCTACAACTGAAATGAGAACTATAATCCACACCCTACCATAGGAGGAGGGGTGATATAAAGAGAAGAAAATCAAACACATGGGGAACAGCTGGGAGGAAGGAAACCAAAAGTAAACAGAGCAGTGAGAACTCCTCCCAGCTCTAGTAGTGACATCATCACAGGGGTGGAGAAACAGAGCTGTGAGAACGTCCCAAAGCTCTGGTAGTGACAGTACCCCCCCTCTACGGGTGGACTCCGGACACCCAGGACCCACCTTCTCAGGATGAGCCCTATGAAATGCCCTGATGAGGCGAGTGGCTTTAATGTCCGACACCGGAACCCACATCCTCTCCTCAGGACCATAACCCTTCCAATGAACGAGGTACTGAAGAGAACCGCGGACAATGCGAGAGTCCACAATTCTGGAAACCTCAAACTCCAGATTGCCATCAACCAAAATCGGAGGAGGAGGCAAAGAGGAGGGTACCGTGGGCTGGACATATGGTTTTAAGAGAGATCTGTGAAATACATTATGTATCTTCCAAACCCGTGGAAGATCAAGACGGAAGGCAACAGGATTGATGACTGACAAGATTTTATAAGGCCCAATAAACTTGGGACCCAATTTCCAGGAGGGAACCTTCAGTTTAATGTTTCTTGTAGACAACCACACCAGATCACCCACATTCAGGTCCGGACCAGGCACACGTCTCTTATCAGCCACACGCCTATACCTCTCACTCATCTTTTTAAGATTACACTGAATCTTCTGCCAAATGGTAGACAAAGACGAGGAAAATCTCTCCTCCTCAGGTAAACCAGAAAGAGCCCCTCCCGAGAATGTCCCAAACTGTGGATGGAACCCATATGCACCAAAGAATGGTGACTTATCAGAAGACTCTTGACGACGGTTGTTCAGAGCAAACTCAGCAAGAGGGAGAAATGAACACCAATCCTCCTGGTTCTCTGCCACAAAACAGCGCAAATATGTCTCCAGATTCTGATTGAGGCGCTCAGTCTGACCATTCGACTGCGGGTGAAAAGCAGAAGAGAAGGACAGCCGAACCCCCAGGCGAGAACAGAAAGCCTTCCAGAACCTGGACACAAACTGCGTGCCTCTATCGGAAACAATATCAGAGGGAATGCCGTGCAATTTAACAATATGGTCGACAAAAGCTTGCGCCAACGTTTTAGCATTGGGTAAACCAGGGAAAGGTACGAAATGAGCCATCTTGCTAAAACGGTCCACCACCACCAGGATCACCGACTTCCCCGAGGAACGAGGAAGATCCGTGATAAAGTCCATGGACAGGTGTGTCCAAGGAAGGGAAGGAATGGGTAACGGGAGAAGGGAACCTGAAGGCCGTGAACGAGGGACCTTAGCGCGAGCGCACGTCTCACAAGCAGCCACAAAACCCTCCACCGACTTACGAAGAGCCGGCCACCAAAATCTCCGAGCAATGAGATCTACCGTGGCTCTACTCCCGGGGTGACCAGCAAGAACCGTATCATGATGCTCTTTAAAGAGTTTGTGACGTAGCTCAGGAGGCACGAACAACTTCCCAGAAGGACAACGGGCAGGTGTCTCAGTCTGGGCAGCCTGGACCTCGGCCTCCAAATCGGAATATAGAGCAGAAACAACTACCCCCTCCGCCAAAATGGGACCCGGGTCCTCGGAGTTTCCTACTCCCGGAAAACAGCGAGAGAGAGCATCAGCCTTCACATTTTTTATCCCAGGTCGGAATGTAACAACAAAATTTAATCTGGAGAAGAACAGAGACCATCTGGCCTGTCTCGGATTCATACGCCTGGCCGACTCCAAGTATGCCAGATTCTTATGGTCGGTAAAAACGGTGATAGGGTGCCTGGCCCCCTCCAACCAATGGCGCCATTCCTCGAAAGCCAACTTGATGGCCAACAACTCCCTATCTCCCACATCATAGTTTCTCTCTGCCGGGGAGAGTTTTTTAGAGAAAAAGGCACAGGGTCGCCATTTGGCAGGGGAAGGGCCTTGGGACAAAACCGCACCCACACCCACCTCGGAAGCATCCACCTCAACAATAAAAGGTAAGGAAACATCGGGATGCACCAAGACGGGAGCAGACGCAAAATTCTCTTTAATCTTAGAAAAGGCTGTAAGCGCCTCCTCCGACCAAGAGGAAAAATCCGCCCCCTTTTTTGTCATGTCAGTGAGGGGTTTGACAACAGAGGAATAATTCAAAATGAACTTTCTGTAATAGTTTGCAAAACCCAGAAAGCGCATCAATGCCTTCTGATTCTCAGGAAGCTCCCACTCAAGTACAGCACGGACCTTCTCCGGATCCATGCGAAAACCAGAAGCAGAGAGGAGAAAACCCAGAAATTGAATCTCCGATACCATAAAAAGACATTTCTCCAGCTTGGCGTACAATTTATTTTCCCGCAGAATCTGCAGAACATGAAAAAGATGATCCTGATGGGTCTGAACATCAGGGGAAAAAATCAAAATATCATCAAGATACACCAATACAAATTTCCCCATTAAATGATAGAAAATACTATTAACAAAATGCTGAAAGGCGGCCGGAGCATTCATCAGGCCGAAAGGCATAATAAGATTCTCGAAATGCCCGTCAGGGGTATTAAAGGCCGTTTTCCATTCATCCCCCTCTCTGACCCTGACCAGGTTGTACGCGCCTCTCAAATCCAATTTGGAAAACACCTTGGCCCCAACAATTTGGTTGAAGAGGTCCGGGATCAGAGGAAGGGGATAGGGATCGCGAATCGTGATACGGTTCAGCTCCCTAAAATCTAGGCAAGGTCTCAGAGAGCCATCTTTTTTTTTAACAAAAAAAAAAACCCGCGGCCACAGGTGACTTTGAGGGACGAATATGCCCCTTTTCGAGACTCTCGGAGATATAAGTTCGCATTGCGATTCTTTCCGGTTGTGAGAGATTGTAGAGGCGTGCTTTTGGCAGCTTGGCGCCGGGAATGAGGTTAATGGGACAGTCAAACTCCCAGTGAGGAGGTAGCTCCTGAACACCGCTCTCGGAAAACACGTCCGAGAAATCAGAGAGAAATGATGGCACCGTTTTAGTAGACACCTCTGCAAAAGTCGCTGTGAGACAATTCTCTGTACAAAAGTCACTCCACTCATTTATTTGCCTTCCTTGCCAATCAATAGTGTTGTTATGTCTAGTGAGCCAGGGTAACCCCAAAACTAGAGGAGAAGGCAATCCGTTAAGGACAAAACAAGATATATCCTCCACATGAGTGTCACCTACAGCTAGCCGGATATTGTGAACAATGCCCTTCAGAGATCTCTGTGAGAGTGGAGCAGAGTCAATAGCAAAAACAGGTATATCCTTATCTAATGTGCAAACCTGAAAACCATGCATGGCTACGAATTGAGTGTCAATAAGATTGACGGCCGCTCCACTATCGACAAAAATCTCACAAGAAATGACTTTGCTCTCTAGCGCCACCCTGGCAGACAGGAGAAAACGGGAACTGCAGGTCAGAGGAAAAGCATCAATTCCTACATCAACTTTGCCCAAAGTAGCAGATGAAGCAGAACTTGATGATTTACCTTTTGAGGTTTTTCTCTTCTTATCGCTCTTAGTACAGTTCAAGAATCTCCTAGACGAACAAACATTTGCCAAATGACCTATGCCCCCACAACAAAAACAGACCATACTCTGAGGACTAAATCCTCTTTTATCAGGGGCAAGTCGACCTAGCTGCATGGGCTCCTCCTCAGAGGGGAGCGAGACAGGATGAGGCCCCTGCACACTGAATGAGTCCGCACCACTGCCCCTAGACTGACAATGGCTGGACAGAGAGGTCTCGTTTCTTTCTCTTAGACGCCTGTCAAGGCGTACCGCCAATGACATGGCAGACTCTAAGGACGTTGGTCTCTCATGGAAAGCAAAGGCATCTTTCAATCTCTCCGAGAGACCATGACAGAACTGACTCCGGAGTGCAGCATCATTCCAACCCGAATCAGCTGCCCATCTCCGAAATTCAGAACAATAAAGCTCCGCAGACAGTTTGTTCTGGCATAAAACACGTAAGTTAGATTCGGCCAGAGCAACACGATCCGGGTCATCATAAATCTGCCCCAGGGCCACAAAAAATCCCTCCACGGATCGAAGGGAGGGATCCCCTGATGGCAGCGAAAAGGCCCAAGTCTGAGCATTACCCCTGAGCAGGGAGATGACAATACTCACCCTCTGCTCCTGATTACCAGAAGAGTGGGGACACAAGCAAAAATGGAGTTTGCATGCCTCTCTGAAGCGAACAAAATTCTCACTGCCCCCGGAGAACGTTTCCGGAATTGAGACCTTTGGCTCGCAACAGACTCCATGAGCCGGAGCAGAGCCCAATGCTTGGAGCTGAGTCATAGATTGACGGAGATCCGCTACTTCCAAAGAAAGACCCTGCATGCGGTCAACCAGGTCAGAAAGCGGATCCATGTCAAAAAAGGACGGTTTTGGTGGATTATAATGTCACGGCTGTGTGTGAGCAACAGTACTATATACAGTAAAGAGCTACTGACCGGACCCAAACTAGGGAGGATAAAGGGTGACCCCTGTCCGTCCCTCAACGCTCTCCCTATACTGCTAAAGCACATGCCCGGTCCAGATGGCGGAACGAGGCATGCCCACGTGCCTAAGACTGATGACCACTGTAACCCCTACAATAGTGGAAGGGGCACGGCCACCGGTGCCCTACTCAGTATATGGAGGGAACCGTGGCCACCTCAGATCCAGTCAGAAAATAAACAGGAACACAACAATGTCTGCACACTTAGCTGAAGGTGTTGCAGCCGCAGAGAAGACGGATCCAAGGACAGGCTGGCAATATCCGGAGTGCTTGCTGCAGCAGAACACAGGTCCAGTGAACTGATAGCTACAAGTGAAGATACTAAAGCAAGAGCTACAACTGAAATGAGAACTATAATCCACACCCTACCATAGAAGGAGGGGTGATATAAAGAGAAGAAAATCAAACACATGGGGAACAGCTGGGAGGAAGGAAACCAAAAGTAAACAGAGCAGTGAGAACTCCTCCCAGCTCTAGTAGTGACATCATCACAGGGGTGGAGAAACAGCGCTGTGAGAACGTCCCAAAGCTCTGGTAGTGACAGGGAGGGGTAGGGTGGCAGGAGCAGTACCAGCTCCATCAGCAGCAGCCTGAGTCTAGAGTCGCTGATGAGGAGCTTCCTTCACCCGCCTAGTGAAGAAACTACTCACCAGCAACTAGCCATAGAGCAGGACCTGAACCAGCAGGTGGTGGCATACTTGGACAGCACCCTGCCACCCCATATTGAAGATACTCTGGACTACTTGGCAGTCAAACTGGATTTGTGGTCACAACTGGCCGAGTTTTCCCTGGAAAAGCTGTCCTACCCGGGCCAGTATTGTGGCATCAGAGAGGGTGTTTAGTGTGGCGGGGGTCATAGTTACCCCAAGAAGAACTCGCCTGTCCACCCAAAATGTGGAAAGACTGACCTTTGTCAAGACAAATCAGGCGAGGATCAGCCAGGATTTTCACCCACCTGATGCATCAGACTAGATCATCCATGGTGGAACACCAACACTTTGACAAAAGAGACTGGTTTCTTC
The DNA here is from genome assembly GCF_905171765.1 of Bufo bufo. Taxonomy (NCBI): domain Eukaryota; kingdom Metazoa; phylum Chordata; class Amphibia; order Anura; family Bufonidae; genus Bufo; species Bufo bufo. Next base: position 475,823,104 of record NC_053391.1, read on the forward strand.
TGGCTACCTGACTCAGCTACTATTCTGATGCTGCCACCCACCTGATGCCACACATCTGATGCCAAGTGCTCCTTCTTTAACCCACCATATTTATTGGGTACTGGTATTGCCACCCACCTCCACACTATGTCACTGTGCAACTCTGTGGCCTCCTGATACTGCTGCCACCTCCAGACTCTGTTATTATGCCACTCTGTGGCTTCCTGATGCTGCTGCCACATTCAGACTCAGTCATTGTGCCACTCTGTGGCATCCTTATGCTGCTGCCACCTTTAGACTCTGACATTGGGCACTCTGTGTTCTCCTCATGCTGCTTCCACCTCACCACTATGTTATAGGGCCACTTTGTGGGCTTCTCATGCTGTTTCCACCCTCCCCACTTCATGACTGGGCCTCTATTGAGCCTTTTTGTCTTGGCAGACATCATCATTAATTTAACCCGTCTTCTGATCTGTCAGAAGGAATGAAAAATTAGACTCACAATGGATCCTGTCTGTGTGTCAGCTGTAAGGCCTGTATGGTCCCATCAGAATTGGCTTATGATTTGGTAGCCAAAAGCAGGAGTGGGTACAAAACACAGAAGACATGCAACTATTCCATTCACGTGTCATCTCTGTTTTGGATCCACTCCTGTTTTTTTTTTGCATTAGCAATACTGATGGATTACTGAGTGAAGGCGGATGCTCCACAGACAGGATCCATTTTTTTTTTTTTAGGTTATTGTTCTTATGGATCAGAGGAAGGGCAAAATAATCAGTGACGTCAAAACATACTTACTGCTGACACCCTCTCCACTCTGTCGGGGGGCTCTACTTGTATAAGCGATTAATAGAACAGTTTCTGTAGACATCTATATGGAATCAGCTGGCGACGGTGTAAAAGGAGTGCGCTTCCTCTTGGCGCTAACATTGACCTGTAAGGCTTGATTTATTTTGTCAGTTTTGGCCCCATGACCGCCCAAATAAGTGAAGTGTGCAGTGATTCTAAGTGCGACACCTGTCATTTGCATGTCATACGGACTCACAATATTTCACTACCAAAGCAGACTCCTTTATTCGTGTTACTGCAAGGCACAGTGTTCTACACCACCATAAAGGCTCTCTGCAGCCAGGAAATAGAAGTTTTTTAACGTAATTCACCGCAAATTTATTCGGATTAAACCCAATTTTTTCAAAAGAATTTGGCGAATCGGCGAATCAATCTTTTGAAAAATTCGGATATAATCCATATTTTTTGTGGATCTGTGTTTTGCATATCGCAAAATACATATGGTTGTGTAAATGCACCCTAAGGAAAAAATATAACATTTTGCAGAATATTTAAACCTCTTTTCATCAAGAACATGTTTATCAATTCATCTTTCCAGTCAAATAAGTGTTGCAATTCTGGAATCCAAAAAAGTTATTATTATTTTTTTCTTTTATTACAATCACCTAATAAAGTTTAAAGGGCTTCTGTCACCCCACTAAACTCATATTATTTTTTTGGGGTACTTATAATCCCTATACTGCGATATATCTATACATTATGTTATTAATCATTTTCGTTCAGTAGATAATGCAAAAAACGTACTTTTATAATATGCAAATTACCTGTCTACCAGCAAGTAGGGCGGCTACTTGCTGGTAGCAGCCGCAAAAAACCGCCCCCTCCTCCTGTTCATTGACAGGGCCAGCAGCGATCTCCTCCTCCGGCTGGCTATGTCTGCATTTCAAAAATTGAGCGCCTGTCTTGATTCGGCGCAGGCGGTCTGAGAGAAGGAGGCTCGCCTCCTCAGCACTCCCTCAGTGCGCCTGCGCCGATGACGTCACCGAAAGAGAAGACTTCATCGGCGCAGGCACACTGAGGGAGTGCTGAGGAGGCGAGCCTCCTTCTCCCAGACCGCCTGCGCCGAAATGCAGACATAGCCAGCCGGAGGAGGAGATCGCTCGCTGGCCCTGTCAATCAACAGGAGGAGGGGGTGTTTTTTTGCGGCTGCTACCAGCAAGTAGCCGCCCTACTTGCTGGTAGACAGGTAATTTGCATATTATAAAAGTATGTTTTTTGCATTATCTACTGAACGAAAATGATTAATAACATAATGTATAGATATATCGCAGTATAGGGATTATAAGTACCCCAAAAAAAAAAAAAGAGTTTAGTGGGGTGACAGAAGCCCTTTAACCTAGCCATGTGAAAATATAAAGAAGCACTGTATATTTCACAGTATTTTAGAAGTGACAGCATACTTTAGGTATGGAATGCTTTCATACACAGGAAGGGATAACTGGCTCATGAAAAGCACAATTAATAAAATGAAAACATATTGCATAAAACATAGCAAACGTTCTTCTAGAACATGAAACAAGTGGGGACAGTAGGGACGAGCAGACCCATGGATGTTCGGGTTCGGAACAAACTTCGGGTCAAAGTTCGGGTACGAACTCCTGAATTTGACCTGAACTCGAACACCATTGAAATCAATGGGAACCCGAACTTTGGTGCACTAAAATAGTCGTAGTAAGGGCTAGATGGCTGAAAAAGGAAGCAAAATGGGGGTAAGAGCAGGACAATTGCTCTGCAAACAAATGTGGATAGGAAAATGACTTAACATAGAATAGAAAAAAATAATAATAATAATAATCTTGAACTAGGATGCGGAGGTCAAAGTGGAGTAGGAGGTTGAGGAGGCGGTGGACGTGGCGGTGTAGGTGGAACTAATAGACAGATTAATTATATTCATTTCCCTGTCAAGTATACAGTGCAGGTGTACCTCACACCAAAAATGGGTATATGTCACCCACCAATCTAACAGACGGATTAACTATATTAATTTCCCTGTCACGGATGCAGTGCAAGTGTACCTCATACCAAAAATGGGTATATGTCACCCACCGAACTAACAGATGGATTAACTATATTAATTTCCATGCCACGTATGCAGTGAAAGTGTATCTCACACCAAAAATGGGTATATGTCACCTAGCGAACTAACAGACAGATTAACTGTTATATTTTTGTGTCGGGGGTGCAAAGCTGGTGTATTTTACCCATAAAAAAATCACTATAGGTCAGCCCAAAAATAAATAGCCAGATGAAATTCCTAACACTCTCCCTCACTTCAGCTGCCTGCTTCCCGTCCCTGCACTACTCAGAGCTGATGGGTGGTGCTACACGTGATCTAGCTTGTATAAAGGGTGGGTCACATGATGCACCAGCCAATCACAGCCATGCCATTTCTAGGCATGGTTATGATGGCTTCTAAGTGCCCACAGCTTAAAAGCTTGTTGATTGGCTGCCCTGCAGCCTTTCAAAAAGCTTTATTAAATGCCCGAACACAGAACTCGAACCCAAACTTTGCAGAAAAGTTCAGGTTCGGGAAGCCGAACTCACAAAGTTCGGTACGGACACGAACTTTGCAGTTCGGGTTCGCTCAACACTAGGGAACATTTTAAATCTCACAAAAATGTCAAAATTTTAAAAGTAAAATATCAAATAATTCCAAATACTATGTAGGCACACCTGCTGCTAAAATGCAAATAATAAAATGAGATACAACTGAAAATCTGATAATGCAGTTCCATCAGATTTTAAACACTAAAGCATAGGTTCTTAATGCATTATAAAAGCTAGTTTTTTTTTTATTTCAGTAAATTTACTCATTAAAAAGAAAACTATTTCTTACTATCCAACCAAAAGAATTATTCACTTAGTTACATAGTACAGTTGAAAAAAAGCTATACTGTAAGTCCATCAAGTTTAACCAAAGTATGGATGTGAATTTTAGAAAAGGGGAGCGAGAACCAGACTTCTACTCATTTGCATAAGCGTGATGTCCAAGTAATTAGTTTCTAACTAAGCAAATGTAAGAGGTTTTCTCATCACTTACTTCATCTACAGTGGCCCTGTTCTCCTAGTTAGCTGAGGGTCACATGACTTGTGATGTCAGCTTCTTTCCCTGCTCTGATGACATTCAGTGCACAATTCTGAGGGGACAGGAGGAGCAGGTCTGCCTCCGTGCACAGTAATCACAAAGTGAAGCACCGCACACCGCTGTCACTGGTGCTCGCAAAAGACTTGTTAGTCATAGTCCGTAATAGAAAAAGATTTGCTGCACACAGCTGATTCAATTTGCCATTAATCAGTGAAATGCATTATTCACAACTTGTTTTATGTTGCATACATGATCCAGTGGATGCCCATATATAAGAGTCACATTACATAGGTACCGAACGTTTCGGCCTATATCGGCCTTCCTCAGCGGTATATGATCTGGCAGTGACGGTTGGCGGGTGCAGAGGGAAGATCCTGTTTGTATCAGCAATGATATTGTACTGTACAGCTGGGACTTGTAGTCCCACACGCACAACATGAGTATCCCAGCAGTCAGACTTTTTTTTATTCACTCCTTTTGCAAAGTAGGGGGAGAAGAAATGCAGTCTTTGTTGACACCCACAAATATTCATGAGGAAAACCTAGGAGATTGTTGTTACTTGCCCCCACAACTCTGCAACTGCATGTAAAGAAAGGGCCAGAACAGAACTAGGGAAGTATGGGTAAATATATATTTTTTTTGCTAAAACATGTTTTTCTTATGTATATATTACATACCAACAGATTTACAATGCTTTATTTGTATTTTTTACATAACTCGAACAGCATCTTTAAAGTTATATAATTATAAGAATTTTTTTATTTTTTTTAAACTCTTTTATTGAGTAATATCACAGATACAAATATAAAGTTTCATGAAAATAGAGACGCCCATCTGGTCCTGGACATTTGCCCTTGGGGGAGTCTTTGATGACACCCAGTAATTCTTCCGGAGTAAAAGGAGCAGAAAGCTGAAGTCTATCTAGATCCGTTAACTGCGGAAGATCTAAGTCTTTTAAGAAGGCCAAATGTTCAGGGTCAGTCTCTATGACCTTCTTGGGCTGAATTGAGGGGTGTAAATTATAGAGGGATTTATAGAAGTCTCTAAAGAGGGAGGCTATTTGATCTGAGTAAAAGGTCAGGGAGCCTTCTGAGGTTTTCATTTTATGAACATAGTTGTTGAGTTTCCTACGTTTAAGTCTTTGCATCATGAACCTAGAGGCCTTGTTACCATGAGCGAAATTATTATTATTATTATTATTTTTTTTCCATCTTTTTTTTTAAACCATCTTGTGCAGCTTTGATGCAGTTTAATGTATTTTTAGCTTGAAATGGTTCTTCTTACTTGTAGGGCTCAACCACGTGGCCATATTTATTTAATATTTCATTTATTTGATTAATTTATACAGCATTATCAAATCCAACTGATCAGTGATTCTCTTCATTAACAATTAGAGATGAGTGAAATGACTCAAAATAAGTCGAAATTTCAAAATTGAACTGAATTTTGTAAACATTTGAGTTGTATCCGAATCCAAATTTTTGAGAACCTTTTATAGAGAGAGAGAAATCATCTAATCCTAAGAGACCTCAGAGTGCCAGACACAAATGTTCAGGATAATTGGAGCACTTAAAATTTAGAATAATTAAAGGTAAAGGGCGAGCACTCAGCAATTGGACCACAATGATATGAATAAAATTTATTAAATCACAATAATACAACGCGTGTATAATGACTAAAATCTACAATAACATATAAAATCTGTAGACATAAAATACTAGATATCACAGGTGAAGGTAAATAGTAATGAAAGTCCCTTAGTGTCCAAAATGACTAATGTATAGGCAATTTGGACCGCAGGTAGCTGCACTTGATATCCAGTGCGCACACTGAAGTTACTGGTAGTAGCAAATCCTAGCGTGCTGTTGCTATATTGTCGAATCCAATGCGCATATGAATGTATCAATTGAATTGTAGACCAAGAGGTCTGATGCGCAAACTGAAGCTGCTAGGAGTAGCTAATTCCTATGCGCTGCTGGTATGCTTCCAAGTCCAATGCGCCTAGCAATGAAGTGGTAGGCTCTTGCGCACTAGTAGTTGGCAGACAAATTCCTACTTGCGTAACAACACGTGTCCTATATAGAGTTTTGTATAATGGATATACACGCTTATTCAGAGCGGCACGGAACGCTCCCGGTCTCTCACTTGTGGTTCCTGTCGTAAGTTGGTCCCAGATCTCGCGGTGTTGTAAGCGTGATCTGTATCCGGACGTCGGAGAGCGGAGGTTCAATAGTTTCTATGCTCTGCGTGTTAAATATCCAAATTCATCTGTTAGGATGTAGTTTGCATGGCCATGCATTAGGTGCGGAGGTGCTGTTTCAACAGGTGTGCGGCCCAGACGCGTTTCGGGAGTCCTTCTCCCTTCGTCAGTGGTACAGCATCACCTGTAAGCCTCCGCCTTTTATATCATAGATAAGCACCAAAACCTGGATCGCTGGATTCACTTAGAACATTGAAAAATCGCATGCGTTTTTGTTGTGCGTTTTCAATGCGGTTTTTTTAGGGTGTATGCGTTTTTTCCTGGAATGGCTTCCTTATTGCATTCTATAAAGCTGGTATACACCCGATTTGTTATTACTCATTGCCTATATAAATAATCAGCTATTGTTGTAAATCTCATGCTATAGCAATACCATAATGCTAAAATACTATCATTTTTAAGATTTTTATGCTATATACTATCTAGATCTATATGCATATAGGTATAATTAGTTATTTATAGCTTCATTATTATAGGACATCAACAAAATATATAATATAATATAAAATACATATATTGTATAACATAAGAACCCTATAGTAAGTCACCAACTGTGATGGCAATATAAACCTGTATTGATATGAATAAAAACGAATCTAATACTAATACAATACTTAAAATGATACTATTTGTAGATAATGATAAAATGTATAAAAATAAGAGGTTGAGAGACTGTTTCAAAATTCCCAATCTGGTTTTGTTAGAGATGTACAGATATGGGGATCTCACTGTATTGGGTTATGATGTAAAAGACTGGCTGCCCGCGTCCGAGTCCACGACTCAGTGTCGATAAACGGCCGGACTGAGTCGCAAGAATCGGAACGGGGGCACCCAGTCTATAGAAACCCAAAAATTTCTAGTTCGGCATTCAAACCCACTGGCAACAATGATCCAAATTGATATATATGTCTGGATTCTGTCCTTGACATCTGTTTAATATAATTGCCTCCACGCCAGTGTTTGTTTACCTTTTCCAGTGCCGTAAATACCAGGCCTGAGGGATCTTGATTGTGTATGTCTTTATAATGTTTAGATAGACAGTGTTTTTCATACCCTTTATGTATGTTGGCTATATGTTCAGCCATCCTGGTTTTCATAGGGCGTTTAGTTCTGCCTATGTACTGTCTCCTACAGGGGCACTGGATTAGGTAAATAACTCCTGTCGTGTTGCAAGTCAGACAATCCTTAATATCCCATATATGATTATTTAGTGTTGAGGAGATTGTAGTGGTCTTCCTAGATGCGGGGTTGACCTTGCAGGCCATACATTTCCCACATTTAAAAAAACCTTTTAGATTCATCCAAGTGCCCAAAATTGTGTTCTCATTTTTTAGTACACTAGATTTTTTAATCGATGGGGCTATCAAAGGGTGATTGAATAAAAGGATCAACAAACTGAAAAATGGTGGCTCACTTCAGGCAGGGTTCTGGAATAGGTGCTGCTAACCCAATGTAGAGGAACACCCAACCTCTAATGTTGATTGGTAGAATAATTAAAGGTAAAGGGCGAGCACTCAGCAATTGGACCACAATGATATGAATAAAATTTATTAAATCACAATAATACAACGCGTGTATAATAACTAAAATCTACAATAACATATAAAATCTGTAGACATAAAATACTAGATATCACAGGTGAAGGTAAATAGTAATGAAAGTCCCTTAGTGTCCAAAATGACTAAAAAAAAATAAAAAAAAATAAAAAAATGAAGCCATCACTATACGACCCGCAGACAAGGGAGGAGCATTGGTTGTTTTAAATACGTTAGACTATAATGAAGAATGTCTACGACAACTAACAGACACTGAGACGTATATACAATTGAAAAATGACCCCCTAGATGGTTTTGAGCAGGATTTAAAACTGCTATGTAAGAAGGGTCTCGAACTCTCAACAATTACCAAACAGGAACATGATTTCATTTTGGGGACACAGAGGAGACTACCTGTCTTCTATTGTCTCCCCAAAGTGCACAAAAGTCTGGATAAACCGCCGGGCCGACCGATAGTTTCGGGTATCGGTTCAATATCTTCTAATTTGTCTAAATACATAGATGTTCAGATACAACCGGTAGTCAAAAAAACTGTTTCTTACATTAAAGATACAACCCATATTATAAAAATATTGGAAGGAATGCAAACTGAACCAGGTTGGATTATGGGCACACTTGATGTTCAGTCACTGTACACAGTGATTGACCATCAACAAGGTACACTAGCAGTAGGGGAACAATTAAGAAGGGATGGCACAATTGACGCGACAGGTATAGAATTTATTTTAGAAGGTATAAGATACATCTTGACCCACAATTATTTTTATTTTGAGGAAAATTTCTATTTACAGAAATGTGGGACCGCCATGGGGACCAGATTCGCCCCCAGCTATGCTAATTTGTTTTTGGCAGAATGGGAATACAACACCATTAGGCCCAGGCTGGGGGGGGATCTGGTCCTATGGCGGAGATTTATAGATGATGTCATCTTTATTTGGAGAAAAAGCAGAGAAGAACTTGATTCGTTTTTGGAAGAAATTAATCAGAATCAGCTAAACTTGAGATTCACTGCAAATATTATAGAGGAGACAGAATTTTTGGATTTGAAAATAAAAAGAGCAGAACAAAGATATATTTGTAATACATTTTCAAAACCTACCTCGACAAATAGTTTTATACAGTTTTCAAGCTGTCATTTGCCGACCTGGCTGATAAATGTCCCATATGGCCAATTCCGCAGAATAAGAAGAAACTGCACACAGGATTTGGATTTTGAACAAGAAGCGGCCAAAATGAGGGAACAATTTGTAGAAAGACAATACCCTGAAATAGTGATTAATACAGCATTAGAAAAAACCAGGAAATTAGATAGGAGTACCTTTTTTATAAATAAAGAACCTAGGTTTGAAGGAACACAAGGCAGTGAGGTCATTAATAGTAAAATTGTCCTTCCATTTAATAATAGCTACAAGCGGCTACAAAAAATTATTAAAACCCACTGGCACCATATCCTAAATGATAAAAGGATAGGCCATCTTTTACCAACCACGCCGGCACTAGTATTCACCAAGGCACCTAATCTGGGCCTAAAAATAGCCCCATCGATTAAAAAATCTAGTGTACTAAAAAATGAGAACACAATTTTGGGCACTTGGATGAATCTAAAAGGTTTTTTTAAATGTGGGAAATGTATGGCCTGCAAGGTCAACCCCGCATCTAGGAAGACCACTACAATCTCCTCAACACTAAATAATCATATATGGGATATTAAGGATTGTCTGACTTGCAACACGACAGGAGTTATTTACCTAATCCAGTGCCCCTGTAGGAGACAGTACATAGGCAGAACTAAACGCCCTATGAAAACCAGGATGGCTGAACATATAGCCAACATACATAAAGGGTATGAAAAACACTGTCTATCTAAACATTATAAAGACATACACAATCAAGATCCCTCAGGCCTGGTATTTACGGCACTGGAAAAGGTAAACAAACACTGGCGTGGAGGCAATTATATTAAACAGATGTCAAGGACAGAATCCAGACATATATATCAATTTGGATCATTGTTGCCAGTGGGTTTGAATGCCGAACTAGAAATTTTTGGGTTTCTATAGACTGGGTGCCCCCGTTCCGATTCTTGCGACTCAGTCCGGCCGTTTATCGACACTGAGTCGTGGACTCGGACAGCCAGTCTTTTACATCATAACCCAATACAGTGAGATCCCCATATCTGTACATCTCTAACAAAACCAGATTGGGAATTTTGAAACAGTCTCTCAACCTCTTATTTTTTATACATTTTATCATTATCTACAAATAGTATCATTTTAAGTATTGTATTAGTATTAGATTCGTTTTTATTCATATCAATACAGGTTTATATTGCCATCACAGTTGGTGACTTACTATAGGGTTCTTATGTTATACAATATATGTATTTTATATTATATTATATATTTTGTTGATGTCCTATAATAATGAAGCTATAAATAACTAATTATACCTATATGCATATAGATCTAGATAGTATATAGCATAAAAATCTTAAAAATGATAGTATTTTAGCATTATGGTATTGCTATAGCATGAGATTTACAACAATAGCTGATTATTTATATAGGCAATGAGTAATAACAAATCGGGTGTATACCAGCTTTATAGAATGCAATAAGGAAGCCATTCCAGGAAAAAACGCATACCCCCTAAAAAAACCGCATTGAAAACGCACAACAAAAACGCATGCGATTTTTCAATGTTCTAAGTGAATCCAGCGATCCAGGTTTTGGTGCTTATCTATGATATAAAAGGCGGAGGCTTACAGGTGATGCTGTACCACTGACGAAGGGAGAAGGACTCCCGAAACGCGTCTGGGCTGCACACCTGTTGAAACAGCACCTCCGCACCTAATGCATGGCCATGCAAACTACATCCTAACAGATGAATTTGGATATTTAACACGCAGAGCATAGAAACTGTTGAACCTCCGCTCTCCGACGTCCGGATACAGATCACGCTTACAACACCGCGAGATCTGGGACCAACTTACGACAGGAACCACAAGTGAGAGACCGGGAGCGTTCCGTGCCGCTCATCTATATGGCACGTCTATAGAGGCAATTGTGAGACGTACCGATGGGAAGGTAGGAAGACTTCGGTCGAAACCTTTATGTGACGGACTAACCATCTGAATAAGCGTGTATATCCATTATACAAAACTCTATATAGGACACGTGTTGTTACGCAAGTAGGAATTTGTCTGCCAACTACTAGTGCGCAAGAGCCTATCACTTCATTGCTAGGCGCATTGGACTTGGAAGCATACCAGCAGCGCATAGGAATTAGCTACTCCTAGCAGCTTCAGTTTGCGCATCAGACCTCTTGGTCTACAATTCAATTGATACATTCATATGCGCATTGGATTCGACAATATAGCAACAGCACGCTAGGATTTGCTACTACCAGTAACTTCAGTGTGCGCACTGGATATCAAGTGCAGCTACCTGCGGTCCAAATTGCCTATACATTAGTCATTTTGGACACTAAGGGACTTTCATTACTATTTACCTTCACCTGTGATATCTAGTATTTTATGTCTACAGATTTTATATGTTATTGTAGATTTTAGTTATTATACACGCGTTGTATTATTGTGATTTAATAAATTTTATTCATATCATTGTGGTCCAATTGCTGAGTGCTCGCCCTTTACCTTTAATTATTCTACCAATCAACATTAGAGGTTGGGTGTTCCTCTACATTGGGTTAGCAGCACCTATTCCAGAACCCTGCCTGAAGTGAGCCACCATTTTTCAGTTTGTTGATACTTAAAATTTAGGTTGAATCATTTTGGCCAGGAATTGAATTGGTCAACATATTTGGCCGAATCTAACCCATTCTATCATTAACCATTGTGACAAATCAAGCTCATACTTAAATTGTCTATTATACGTTTACGTTGTTAAACGACATTACTAAATCAGTACAATAGTCCAGTATTTATTAAAGAGTTCATATCAGCTCTCCTAACTCATCTGTATAGAATAAATGAACTCCGCAGCACATCCGAGTAGTGGAGAAGTAAAAGAAGCTTTATTCACCAAGCATGCGACGTTTCAATCCTCTCAATGGGATTTTTCTCAAGCAGTGAGAAAAATCCCATTGAGAGGATTGAAACGTCGCATGCTTGGTGAATAAAGCTTCTTTTACTTCTTCACTACTCGGATGTGCTGCGGAGTTCATTTATTCTATACTGTTTGGAGGTGGATCGCCGACTCAGCCGCTGGCACTCCGTCTGTACTCTTCAGACAGTGGTGCTGCCCACATTCCTTGATTTACTGACTCATCTGTAAATACTTGCATTCTCCATTATATTATAATTCTGGAGAATTCATTCTTAACACTCTGCATTGTGCCTTTCCTCCATTATTCATCTTGGCCAGCTAATTGGGGCGATTCCCCTTGTCAATGAGCCAATTGCTAGCAGTGTGGGACAAACACTGTTGAGAACGCCTATTCATGCATTTTAGGAGGAAGGAATTACACATGTCAGAGTTCTAAAAAGGATACTAAAAAAAATTGCTATTATTAAATATTCATTAAATTAGATATGATAAGATCTGACAAGTCCTTAAAACAATTATTTCAGTTGATTATTATTTGACTATTATTTAACTTGAATAACTGAAATATCAGCTTCTCAAACTAATCTAAAGGCGTTGTCCAAGTAATTCAAAACATAGCCCATAGCCAAAAAATAATCCTATACTCACCTGTTTGTCATGAGCCATTCTCAGTGATGCACAACCATTGCTTCTCCCATGTTATGAATACATGACTGCAGCGGTGGTGTCGAGGTGTACAGTGTGTGACAGCTGCAGTCAAGGACTTGCTTTAGTGGTATACAGCACAAAGCCACTGAAGCTAGTGATAGGCTGCAGTGATCATGTGACATACACCTTGATGCCACTGCTGTGGTCTTCTATACAGGGGGGAGAAATACAAAAGGTGTGCTGCTGAGAATGGCACAGGAGAAACAGGTGAGTATAGAATTATTTGTTTGCTTTCTACAATTTACTGGCATTGGGCTAAGGCTTCGTTCACATCACCGTTCAGCCTTTCCGTTCTCCTTCTCCGTTTAGGAGCAGGAGAACGGAAAGGACGGAAAAGGCACATAACTGACGCCAAACTGAGTCAAACGGAGCCCTTAGGACCCCATAGTCTATAATGGGGTCCGTTATGTTTCCGCTCAGAAGATGATTTTTAAGGAGAGACAAAAGTCCTGCCTGTACAACTTTTGACTATCAGTTTTTTTTCACAGCTCCTTAGAAATGAATGGGACCTCCGCTAAACTGTGAAAAATTACGGAACAGACACGGATGCACACAACGGTCGTGTGCACTAGAAAAATATGACAATTACACCATATCACTGAATGCATTGCTAATATTTTAAAGGGACACTGACAGGCCCTATAAACATATTGAGTTATTCCTTTGCAGTCATAGATCTATTAAAGTGTATTCCAATGATATAAGAGTACCCCCTGTCCGCATTGTAAACCATGTAAAAACAACTTTATATTGATCTGTCAATCACATTTCTTTATGCCCAAGGGGCGTTTTTTCTCATACCTTTGTGCCCAACCGTGCCCCAACTGTCGATTCCTACCGTCGCCCAGCTCATAATTATTCACTGCGCTGTGCGGCTTTTACATTCCCCGATCCTGTCAGCGGAGAGAAGAGTTTCTTGGCTAGCGCAGGCGCATTAACTATCTGAATTTCTGATGACATCAGCGCTCTGAAGCGCTGGATACGAGTGCCTTGGAGGAGAGATCGGACGCAGGCGCATTCAATTACAGGCTTGGGAGGGTGCCGGCGAATGCGCAGATGGTCCGATTGAGGCCGATGCCCATAAGTCTCTATCGGGCATGCGCGGGAACTGACAGGATCGGGGAATGTAAGAGCCGCCCAGCGCAGTGAATAATAATGAGCTGGGCGGCACTAGGAATCGACAGTTGAGGCGCGGCTGGGCACAAAGGTATGAGAAAAACCGCCCCTTGGGCATAAAGAAATGTGATTGACAGATGAATATAAAGTTGTTTTTACATGGTTTACAATGCGGACAGGGGGTACTCTTATATTATTGGAATACACTTTAATAGATCTATGACTGCATAGGAATAACAAAATATGTTTATAGGGCCTGTCAGTGTCCCTTTAAAGCAGTAGTCTGTTGAAACCACCAAAAGACACCACAATTTCAAACTACATAGAATAACAATGCGGCAGTATTCAGAGAAAGTAAATCTTAGTATGGCAGCACAAAATAAAGAGATTAATCATGAGAGGAAATTTTAAAGTCAGTTTTGCAGGACCTCAGTGATGTAATTTGGGGTAAATTTATAAAATATTCCACAATGTTTGATGAATTTGGAGCATCTAACAAAGTTTAACATTTTTGTCTTGAGATTTTACTACTCCATATATTCACTTTGTAAGACTGCAACAATTTTTGCAACTTTTAAAAGCAACAAACTATACTTTGCTAAGCTGACCAAATGCAAAATGACTGATAAGAATGTGTTTGTGTTACCGCATTAACAATTTCCTGGCTTTTTTTCTCTACATTTACAAAAATGTGTTTTAGTACCTTAACATTACTAGTTTTGCTAATTAATATGATTAAGAGTTCCATGAAGATATGTATTTATGTTTTCTTAATGCCTAAAGTTTTTCTTTTTTTATGAATTACTTTATAGGCATTTGTAGTCACATGTTACGTTAAAATATTCTTCTTTATTCTCATGTTACCCCCTTAAGGTGGTGACAGCCTATTATTTTTACTATATTATGTGCCATCTCTATAAGGAACCTGAAAGAACAACTAATTATATCCTTTTCAAATGAGTGAAATGGCTTCAGAAAAAGTGTACCTAGCAGCAGGAATGAAAGAATTTCTAAGACATAAAAAGCATTTCTTTGTAGTGCACATTTCATTTGTGTATGAATACTTGCAACATTATTTCCTTGGAAATTCTCCTTGTACACATTTATAACAAATTATAGTATACAACACCATGCAAAAGTATCCCCCCCCCCAATTGAAGTTTTTATTGTTTTGCTGCAGTACAACTTGGAATTAACAATAATTAATTTTATTTTAGGGGGTTTGTACCTTTTGATTTACAAAACATGCCTACCAATCTGAAGATGCAAAATATTACTGTGACACAAACAATAATAAAAAATAAAAAAAGAGAAATTCAAAGAAGTTGTGCCATCTCAATATTTATGTCATATATCACTAGATTATGCCACAAATGTCAGGTTCGGAACCATTCACTTTGGGGGCCCTGTTCTAGAGATATTATCAGGTCCCAGAGGTAGGACTCAACATTTGTAATATATCCTAGTGTTATTTTATGTATGTTGAGTAGTAATGAGCAGGAGGTGCCATATTCGATTTCGCAATATTTCGCGAATATTCGATTGAATATTTGTCTTGTATTCGTCAAAATCGAATATTCGTTATTATTCTATTTATCACGATTATTATGCGATTTAATTATTCACGTATTGCGATTTTTAACTGTATAAGGCAACTTTCCTATTGGTTTGCTAATGATATGTGTATTTTACGAATATTCACTATATTGCTATATATTCTTGTTTTAGAATATGACAAATATTCTAAAAAAACAAAGTTATAGCAATATAGCAAATATTCGTAAAATACACATATAGACTGCAATATCACTAATGTAGTGCTATAATCTTTTTTTTATATTTATATATTTTTATATTTTTTTTTTGTCTCTTTCTAAACTTCAGATTTTGAAAAAATTCACTCTATTAAAAAAAAAAATACTATAGCGCTATATTAGCTAAATTGCAGTCTATATGTGTATTTTACAAATATTCGCTATATTGCTATATATTCTTGTCTTAGAATATGCCGAATATTCAAAAAAACGAAGTTATTGCAATATAGCAAATATACCGTATTTTTCGCTTTATAAGACGCACCTGATGATAAGACGCACCTAGATTTTTCAGGAGGAAAATAAGAAAAAAATTTTTTGAACCAAAAGGTGTGCTTTTGGAGGGGTTTTGAACTAATGGTGTGCTTTTGGAGGGGTTTTGAACTAATGGTGGTCTGTGGATGACGCACTGTTATGGGGGGACCTGTGCGTGACGCACTGTTATGGGGGGACCTGTGGGTGACGCACTGTTATGGGGGGACCTGTGGGTGACGCACTGTTATGGGGGGACCTGTGGGTGACGCACTGTTATGGGGGGACCTGTCGGTGACGCACTGTTATGGGGGACCTTTGGGTGACGCACTACTACGGGGGATGTAGCATCATATATAGCATCTTATGTAATGGGGGTCACTATTCACACAGGGACAATATACTGTGACACATATGATACTGTGACCAGCATAAGATGATCTTATGCTGGTCACAGTATCATGTGTCACAGTATATTGTCCCTGTGTGAATAGTGACCCCCATTACACCACAGGGCACACAGTAGACTTTATATGTAAAATCTTTTAATGGCTCTGCTTTCTTCTATACCAGTACTCACTATAAAAGCAGCAGTCCGGCCAGCACGTGACGTCACTCACTCAGTCAGTCACGCTCCTGCCAGCTTCATTAATGAAGTGGGAGGAGCATGACCGAGTGAGTGACGTCACGCGCCGGCAGGACCGCTGCTTTCATAATGAGTACTGGTATAGAAGAAGGCAGAGTGTAATGAAGCCATTTTCATATGTAAAGTCTATAATCTTCAAGCAGTGTCTCTGCTTTAAACTAGGGCAATCCTCTGTAGTGCAACTCACTATGAAAGCGGCAGGCAGAGCGGCAGCGTAACCTCGCGATTCTCACTCATTAATGCTCCTCCCACTTCCTTCCCATGAATGAGTGAGAATCGCGAGGTTACGCTGCCGCTCTGCCTGCCGCTTTCATAGTGAGTTGCACTACAGAGGATTGCCCTAGTTTAAAGCAGAGACACTGCTTGAAGATTATAGACTTTACATGTGATAATTACCGTGAGCGGGGTCCGATGTATTACAGTACAGTGACTGCATCGGGCCCCGCCGCGAGTGTTGCCAGCCTCCGTCCCCTCCTCCCACCCCTCTGATACATTGCGGCTTGCGATGTATCAGCGTCAGCAAAGTAAACATTGCAGTGTTCGCTTTATAAGACGCACTGCCGTTTTCCCCCCTCTATTGGGGGGGGAAAAGTGCATCTTATAAAGCGAAAAATACGGTATTCGTTATTTAGAATAGTGTACTGTTATTCCACTTTGGCATACTCCTTCCCGACAAGCGTCTCCTTCACCATGGGAACGCCTGTGGGTTAGAATATACCATCGGATCTGAGTTTTCACGATCTTAGGGAAAACTCAGATCCGATAGTATTTTCTAACCCACAGGCGTTCCTATGGTAACAGGGACGCTTGTTGGGGAGGAGTATGCCGAAGTTGATTAACAGTACACTTACAAAAAAAATATATTTAAATAACGAATATATATTGCTATATTGCTATATATTTGTTTTTTTGGAATATTCATGGATATTCCAATGAAAAGAATATATGGCAATATTCAGCCGATCTCTATTAGTTTGAGAAATGAAAATTTGGCTAGACGGTCTTAGACGATTACCTCGGTCAGGCAGGCCAAGCAGGAAGAAGCACCAGTACGGCAACGGCCGGGTGCAATAATCGAAATCGTGATTTTGAAAAAAAAATATTCTATCGCTCTCCCTAATTTAAATAAAGCGGGTAACGTAAACGTGCGTGAAAAAGCGTCTGACGTAATTTACAGTATTGGAACCGCCCAGTGACTGTGACCAGTGTGAACTACCCTTCATCAAGCATTCATCACTAGTTAAACTTTACAAGTGAATGAATACAATGGCTACTGGAAGTACGTCAAAGTTTAGACACATATTTGAGAAAGATGAGGACAACATCATATTAACTGTAAGTAAAATTCTCTTAAATCATATTCTAGATTCTTCAAAGTAGCCATCTTTTGCTTTGATTACTGCTTTGCACACTCTTGGCATTCTCTTGATGAGCTTCAAGAGGTAGTCCCCTGAAATGGTCTTCCAACAGTCTTGAAGGAGTTCCCAGAGATGCTTAGCACTTGTTGGCCCTTTTGCCTTCACTCTGTGGTCCAGCTCACCCGAAACCATCTCGATTGGGTTCAGGTCCGGTGACTGTGGAGGCCAGGTCATCTGGCGCAGCACCCCATCACTCTCCTTCATGGTCAAATAGCCCTTACTTTCAAAGTTTTCCCAATTTTTCGGCTGACTGACTGACCTTCATTTCTTAAAGTAATGATGGCCACTCGTTTTTCTTTACTTAGCTGCTTTTTTCTTGCCATAATACAAATTCGAACAGTCTATTCAGTAGGACTATCAGCTGTGTATCCACCTGACTTCTCCGCAACACAACTGATGGTCCCAAACACATTTATAAGGCAAGAAATCCCACTTATTAAACCTGACAGGGCACACCTGTGACGTGAAAACCATTTCAGGGGACTACCTCTTGAAGCTCATCAAGAGAATGCCAAGAGTGTGCAAAGCAGTAATCAAAGCAAAAGGTGGCTACTTTGAAGAACCTAGAATATGACATTTTCAGTTGTTTCACACTTGTTTGTTATGTATATAATTCCACATGTGTTAATTCATAGCCTTCAGTGTGAATCTACAATTTTCATAGTCATGAAAATAAAGAAAACTCTTTGAATGAGTAGGTGTGTCCAAACTTTTGGTCTGTACTGTATATATATATATATATATATATATATAAACTTCTTTCTTCTCATATCAGGGTACTCTCCTGCTTCTCCCCTCCTCTTCACTCTCCTGTTACTGCTCAAATTTGTCTTTAGTGAAGACAGAAATCACTGAAAAAAATGCACCAAAATGATACGCAACTGACAATACTAGCCAATTCCTCATACCGATGTTAAAAGCTGAGAACTTTGCCAATATCTTCCAGTCATGAACATATCGGAGCCCCTCATGCACCACGTCACGCTGTCTCAGCAAGCATGGGGTCCTACTACTCCAACTACCCGTGGTGTGTGAACAGGGTCTGAACAGTGCTGGAAACCAACTCACAGCCAGACTCTCACATGCCTTCATAGTGGTATCACCAATGCACTGTGAGGTAGAATAAAGCTGTGAGCCGCACCCACAACAGACCATGTGACACAGAAGCTACCAGGTGCAAAAGAACGTTACCAACACAATGAAGTGGCACATTCCATACACATAAGGACAAAAACTAAAAACCTGGCCTAAACAGGTGGAAATGCTCCAAACCCAGACACTGTAGCGTGTCTATAACCGGGAGAGCAATTACTCTCCATGCAGTCCGCAGATAACGGCAATCCCCAGCAAAAAATGCGTACAATGGAGGATGCTGGGGTGGACCGCATGTGCCACAAGGACAACTTACACAAAATGATACATTGTGCAGATGAAAAAATATATACATACACAAATCACTGAAAAAAATGCACCAAAATGATATGCAACTGACAATACTAGCCAATTCCTCAAGCCAATCTCTTTAGTGAAGACAGGTTGACTGCTCACTAAATATTCAGATTACATAGAAGTCTATGGAGAGTGGTAGGCAGAGGAGGAGGGAGAGAAGGGAATGGCGGCTGAACACAGGCAGAGGGAGAGAGACTGAGAGAGACTGCTGTAGGTTGGTAAGTGATTTAGGGCCACAGTGATTGATGGATTTACACAAAAAAATATTACTTTTGCTATATAATACCTTCCATGGCTGCTGAATCTTTTGAAGATGTGCTACGAATAGTTTAGATCAGGATCCTCTGTTTATCCATGTGTAGTATATGGGCAGGCATGGTACCAGCTATTATCCACCCGCCAGCTCAGAATTACAGAATTAGGCCTCATGCACACGACCGTAGTAATGGTCCGCATCCGAGCCGCAGTTTTTGCGGCTTTTATGCGGACCCATTCACTTCAATGGGGCCGCGAAAGCTGCGGACAGCACTCCCTGTGCTGTCCGCATCCGTTGCTTCGTTCCGAGTCCCCACAAAAAAAATATAGCATGTCCTATTCTTGTCTATTTTGCAGACAACAATTGGCATGTCTACAATGAGCCACGGACCGCAAAAAAAACGCACGGTTGTGTGCATGTAGCCTTACAGGTAGAATTACAGACAGATTAAAAAACTGATAAAAATGCCAAATACAAGTCATATAATGGCCAGAAATAGCGTTATTCCTCATGTACACCCATATGGCTGCTTATTGAAAAATACATACAGTATATGAAAAATTACTTAAAACAACTCTTACCTGAAACAACTCTTTAAGTATATTTAAATATATATTAATACCAGCCAACCAAATGTAAAACAATGACTTAAAAAGAAATTAAATACAATTTAATCCCTTCATAACATACACCGTACATGTATGGTGGATGCCATGTCTTTTAAGGATGGTGCTCGCTCCAGAACGAAATGAGTGCCATAGCTAGCAGGTGCCTGCCGTTTCATACAGCAGACACCTGCGGCTAATGTCCACAACCAGTGGTAATGCAGATCGCGGACATTTAATCTCTCAGACGCCATGGTCAAATGTGACCACTGTATCTGAGAAGCCGGAAACTTTGAAGCGCTTGCTTCAGGGGAAGGAACGTCTCCCCTGGAGAAGATCAGGGAAGGTGTTCCACTACAGTAAATGAGGCTGAGCCTGTACTAGGCATCCAGGCTCATTACTTGTATATTACAATTCAGGCCAGCAGGTGGCAGCACTGAACTGTAATATAACTATTTCTGTATAAGATATGAGAGAGATATGATGGAGCCTGTATGGAGGAAAATAAGAGAATATTCCATTAGCCTATACAAATTGCAATCTTGGAGATCTAAAAAAAAGTAAAAAATGTGAAAAAAAAAGTTTTCCAAATATTGAAAAAATTTACAATATTCCCTTTTTTTTCATCACTTTTTCTCCCAAAAAATTGAATAAGAAGTGATTAAAAAGTCATACACACCCCAAAATGGTAGTATCAAAAACTACAGATCATCCAGTAAAAGATGAGCCCTCACACATTTCCATAGATATAACTATAAAAAAGGTTTTTTTTCCGCATCTCACTATATTCCATGCCATGTTAAATGGTGGCATTAGAGAGTACACCTTGTCCTGCAAAACACAAGCCCTCATATGGCTATGTGAATGAAAAAATAAAAAAGTTATGGCTCCGGGAAGGCAAGGAGCAAAAAAATTAAATTGTCAAAAAGCAAAATCTCTATGTTAGGAAGAGGTTACATTTAGATATTGTAGCACAAACAATAGTACTATGCTTGTTATCATTTACTACTAATAGCAATATACTTATTGTGTATGTGAGTATGTATTTTTTGCTCGAGCTACCTTTTCTCAATAATAAATATTCTTCATCAGAAATGAGCGAATTGATTCTATACAATCAGAATCAGATTTTTAAAAAATGTATTTTAAAATTTTGAAAAAAACAATTTTAGGACTTCGATTTTGAGACAAATAAGAAAGCTATCTAATCCGAAAGGAATCGGACAGTTTAAAACTGGACCCTATTGACAGAATTGCAGAAATTTGCTCATCTCTGTCCTTGACACTGACAGTGCACATAGAACAGGAACATGTTTTCTGCTTTTTTATTTTTTTATTCTGCACAAGATATATCTTGATCTTGTAATGTTTTACTGAGAAATATCTGACAACTTAATTAGTTATCAACTACATACATACAGTAGATACAGAATTCTCTCTAATAGACAGCGGCTGAATTAGTTGAAAAAAAAAAAAGACTTGCATGTCTCCAGAGTCAAATTGAGCTGTCTTCATCATTTTTTACATATGTGCTCTGTCTATGACTAAAAATAATGGTAATCATCTCATTATAAATTCGCAGTTAATATAGCCTTATAGCAGAGAGTGTTTTGTGTCAGTGGTTAATTCTCACTGTTATTTTAAGTCATTTATCACCTGCTGTTTTGTCTTACTGTGAACATCCTGCCTTCTCTCTACTGTCTACAGTGCATGGACCTTCTGTGACTTTAATGTACTTAGAACAAAGCCTCCAAAGTGCCTCTATCAAGAGAATTTTGGCAACGTTTCCCTTTTATATTCAAGCCATTTTACTGCCTGTCACTCAGAGCTTAACAAATTGAACTCAAAGGAGAGGTAAAATGGGTCTATGAAACATTTTTCTTTTCTGGGAAGAATATGCTAATAAAGGGCCATCAGCAGGAAACAGGTTGTGTCTGAAAGAGTTTTGTCAACTCGGAATTAATTTTCTGTGTTAAAGCACAAGGGGTGCATCTAAAGCCAGTCTGTGGTAATTAATCCTTTTGGTTTTTAATACAAGCACATTTTAATACATACAACCCATGTATAACAGATGTGATAACACATCTTTTTTTATGATTTTTTTTTAAGTTCACATTGATTTTGGTTCCCAGTACGCACGTTAGCTTATACTGTCTAATGAAAACAGATTGTTGACAGCAACATATTTTGACATAGTATACTGCCAAGATACAAGTTATTCACTGCGATTCACTGCAAATCTACAAGACTGAGAAATACTTCTCAAATTCAATGATAGGGTGTGATAACGGTCATGCAATGCATATATTCAGCGGCATGTTTTCCTCATCATGTGCAAATTGCATCAGTACTGCATCAAATTATTCATGTTGGCCACATCTGTATAAGAATTTGGCTATGAGTAAAATTTTCCAAACATGCATGCAATAGGTGCACATTCCTAATGAATAGGCTTTTAGCATGGAGATTTTGTAATTGCTACTGCATCACTAGCTGAGATGAAATATGATTAATATTCGCGTAGTCCTATATATTGATGAACTTTAAAGTATTTCTTCAATTGTAGATATATTCAATTGTTGGGGTAATATGGTAAGTTCATGGAAAATTCATGGTAAATTTGTAAAAAATTCATAAAACATTCCTATAAAATTCATATAGAAAAGTTCATGTAGAAAACTAGGGATGCAGCTTATACTTTTGAATTCTTAAATCGAAATATCTCTTAAATCGAAATATGCCCACTTCAATGGTTACTCACAGTTTAGTCGGTCAGCCCGTTGTGGCGTCCAACTTTAGTGGGCTTACCTGACACTGTACAGAGTATTTGCTATGGTCGATGGTATCAAGTGAGAAAATCGGATTTCAGCACGAAGTTTCAGCCTGGGATTTAGTCGTATCCAACCTTGACCTCTCACGCTGAAAATACAGAGGCTGAATCCCAGGCTGAAACGTCGTGCTGAAATCCAATTTTCTCACTTGATAACATCGACCATAGCAAATACTCAGTCCACAAATTGTGGAATGCATATGGGCCAGTATCCGTGTTTTGTGGACCACAAAGCACATACGACCGTCTGAATGAGCCCTAATTTGTATGTTCTATTCTAAAGGTTATTACAATATTATTTATTCTTTTGGGAGGGGAAGACTATTTTTTCATATTCAACATTTTTTAGTCCCATTACTATCCCAAACGCCATTACATCAGACTCTCCCCCATCATCCAAACCTTCAAAAACTACCTGAAAGCCCACTACTTCAAGAAAGCCTATGGACTGCAATAAGCATTCTGCCACTACACAGCCAGATCAAGAAGATGAAGAGGAAAAGAAAGAGGAAGAAAAAGAAGAAATAATGAGATCACCTTTAAGGAGTCTTTTTTCAAAGCTGAAGAAACCCAATTGTTTAAGCCTCAGAGTCCTTCCAACCCTTTCTAGCTCCCCTATATCATTTATAGTATATGAAGGCTGAAACAGAATCCTATATTCAAGACGTGGCCTTATGATGGATAAAGGGATAATATTACATTGGGATCAAGAGTTTTTCTCTCTTTTAATACACCATAAAATCTTGTTTGATTTTGCACTTGCTTCCTGACACTGAGTACTGATGCAAAGCTCACTCGTAACCAGAATAACAAAGTCCTTGACCTGTTTTTCCTAGTTTTATTCCATTTAATGTGCATGCGACCATACGATTACTGTGGCCTAGGTGCTTTACCTTCCATTTGTCAACATTAAAATTCATTTGCTGTTGTTGGACATGATGCCAGCTTATCTTTCTGTAATATTTGACCATCAAGCCGAGTTTTAAGTATCCTACATAGTTTTGTGTCATCAGCAAAATCTGACACTTTACTGACACTCCTGTCCACAAGATTATTAATAAAGAGATTAAACTGCAGTACCCCGCTGCTGACCATAGTTCATTTTAAGTATGGACAATTACTTTATTTTTTGTCCTGTAACCAGTTCTTCACTCATGTGCTTATAGTGTCCCCTAGTCCATGCATTTGTAAATTCAGCACAAGACTATTGTTTGGCACTGCATCACCAGATGCCTTTGCAAAATTCTGATATATCACATTAGCCTAATAATAATAATAATAATAATCTTTATTTATATAGCTCCTACATATTCCACAGAACTTTACAATTCAGGGGTTCATGTACAAACAGTCATAACATAGCAACAGACAAGTCAACATTTAGAACAAGAGGACCCTGCTCGCATGAGCTTACAATCTATGAGGGGAAAGGGGTGACACAAAAGGTAAAAGTGCTTGTTCTGTGCAATGGTCCATCTTGGGAAAATAGAGGAGTAGATATAAAGCTGCATGAGCCAGTCACCAGCCAATATCTGTAGTGCTTTTGGGTACATGGGTGTGGTTAAGAGTTTGGTAGAGGATCAGGTTCAGAAAATGATGATAAATGGGCTATATATGGGGAGGAGTTATATCAGGGGATGTGATTGGCCACCCTAAAAAGATGTGTCTTTTAGGGAGCACCTAAAACTGTGTATGTTGCAATTTAACCTAATTTCTTGGGTAGGGCATTCCAGAGAACTAGTGCAGCTCAGGAGAAGTCTTGGAGCCGGGAGTTAGAGGTTCTCATTATGGTGGATGTCAGTCATAAATCGTTTGCAGAGTGTAGAGCATGGGTAGGGTGGTAGACAGAGATAAGGGGAGGGATGTAGGGGTGCAGTACTGTGGAGAGCTTTGTGGGTGAAAACAAGCAGTTTAAATTGGATTCTATACTCTATGGGCAATCATTGCAATGACTGGCATAGAGTGAAGGCATCAGAGCAGCAGCTAAACAGATAGGTGATACTAGATGCTGCATTAAGGATATATTAGAGAGGAGAAAGTCTGATGAGGGGGAAGACAATTAATAGTTACAGTAATCGAGGCGGGAATGGATCAGGGCAGCAATGAGAGATTTTGTTGTTTCCATAGTGAGAAAGAGGCAGTTCTAGATATGTTTTTAAAGTGCAGGTGACATAAGCGGGCAAGAGATTGAATATAGGGGGTGAAGGAAAGATCAGTGTCAAACATAACACCGAGACAGCGGGCATGCTGCCTACATGTGATGGTAGTGCCACACAATGAGTGTGCCACATCACCTAAATTCAGATTTGCACTTACCTCCTCATAGAAACTCAGCATATTGGTTAAGCTCTGTAAAAGATCCTGTGATTGTGAATTACTGTGTAAGGGTCAGCCCCTAGAAACATCAATTTACATTGCGCTGTATTGCTAGTGATAACGTTTCACACAGACTGTGATGCCTTCCTCCAGCCTCAAGAGGCAGCTGTGTCGTTGAGTAAGAGAGAAATGAAGTTGTTGGTCCCAGAGGATGTAGGAGGAGTTCAGGTTCCTGGGATTTGGGCTGGAGTGCGGTTTTCTTGCTGATGTAAACAGAGACTGTAAAGTGCTTCTTCCAGGCTGCTGTGGGACAGAGCAACAGAGAATGTAAAGTGTGTCCGAGAGGTGTGATATCGTTCAATTCAGAGACCAGTGATAGGACAGACACCCCTGTCAGAGCCGAACTATGTGGATCCCTGTACCTGCAATCTAGATAGAGAGAGGAAAAGATCGCGCTGGGACAAGCAAGCGACCGGATCAGGAGCCAGACTACACCTGCCTCCATGTTCCAGATCAAGACAAGCAGCTACCCACAGAACTGTGAGTGGGCACCGGTGCTAATCTGTGATAGGTCATAGAACAGGTTACTTTAGTCAGTGCGTTGTAGAAACGTGCCCTGGGTAGCAGGGGCAGACAGGAAAATAATAGAGGAGAGTAGCCTGTATTTTTATGTGCTTGCTGGTTGGAGCAAGTTCATCCTTCCTGTAAATTTATGTAAACTTGTTAACACTGTTCCTGTCATTTGTCGATTGCGCCTGGTGTATCGGCACAATACTGTTAATCGGATTTTCCGGCCGTTATACTCTGTTATTTAATAAAGCTGGTATCTGCTTCAGCCTCCTCGTCTATTGTACTGTATTTGAACCCTGCCCTGCGGTCTCTTCCCCCTCTGACTGCTACAACTGTATGGGATGATTAGGGTAATTCATATTAATAACTTAAAGGGAGTGTGTCACCATCCTAGAGTGTGTTTAACTGCTTGTATAACACTATAGTTCTGCTATAGTCATTTCTAAATATACCTTTATGTCCAAATCGAAGTATGATGATTAGGCTAAAAACAGCCCAAGGGGCTGTAATTATTGGTGAGGGGGGGGGGGGGTTTCAAGAAAAAGGGCAAGGGAAGGAAAGAGGGATATGTTAAGGCTAAGAAGGAGACAGCAGTGGAACTTCACTCATGAAACATCATGTAATTTTTGTATATAATGTAATACATAGATGTAGAGACAAATGATACAGTCAACTCAAAAAAGAGGTAATAAGAAGTAATAAGAAATAAGATACAAAAGTCTAAGAATCAAAGGTCGCTCCTGGGATTTTTCGGTGAGCAGGTGCCTGTTGGGTGGCACCATCGTATATATGAAAGGTAGGAGGGTGGAAATTTTCCCCATCCCATGGAGTGACATGATGACAACACAAGTAATCATAATAATCACATATGTCAGAGGTTCCATAAGTTGAG
The DNA here is from genome assembly GCF_905171765.1 of Bufo bufo. Classification (NCBI taxonomy): domain Eukaryota; kingdom Metazoa; phylum Chordata; class Amphibia; order Anura; family Bufonidae; genus Bufo; species Bufo bufo. Next base: position 475,849,772 of record NC_053391.1, read on the forward strand.
GGGTGCTTGAGTGGGTGAGGGGATAAGCGATATCCATCATGAGTTGATGTCATTGTGTCTATACTCCCTCCAGGGGGCCCACAGGCGTAGAAACTTAGAGTGGGATCTGTTAGCCCAGCTTGCTAGTTCTTCCATAAGGCATATTTGGTCTACCTCCATCTGCCATTAGGCAAGGTAGGGATGATCGGTACTAAGCCAGTGTAGGGGAATTAGGGATCTGGTGGCCTGGATAAGCCACGTAGGGAGGTCAAATGCTTTCGGGGTTCAACTCGCTGATGGGAGCCACAATAGCACTGAGGTGGGTGAAAGTTGAATAGAGGTGCTACAGATGAGATTTATTTTATCTTCTATCCGGGCCCAATAGCCTTTAATAAGTGAGCATGACCAGAATATATAGCTTAGTAAGCCCCCTTCTAGTGAGCATCGCCAGCAAGCATTTGTCTCTTAGTCCCATGCGGTGTAGTTTGCTGAGGTCATTGTACCACCTGGTCATAGTCTTATAAGACTGTTCTTGGATTCTAATGCATCGTGAGAAGCCGTGAGATCTCAGGTGTATCCGGTCAATCTCTGCTATGGTAAAGGATTTCCCCAAAACTTTTTCTTATTGTGTGATATAGACAGGGGTACCCTTAGTGTTCATGGATTGTAGATTCTTCTACAAAAGGGAAATGGCGTATTTAGGGACTGTGTGGCTGAGTGCTTACTTCTCAAACCATGTTGCTTCCATCCCTATATTATATTTAGAGTGTAAGGCTAAACAAGAGCATCTAAATTCCATCTGATTTAAGAAGTTGCCCTCCTTTATGTAGAGAGAACAAAGACGCTCTATGTCAGTGGATGTTTTAGTGTTAGTCATTAGCTCGATGATGGTCATGTCTTTGATGAGGCACCAAAAGGAAGGAGGGCCAGTAGTATTAGGATGGAGCAGGAATGGGATTAGAGAAGAGGGTAGATATCTTGAGGGGTCAGAGAATGGAGCTTGGCCTGTCTGCAAAGATTTAATAATAGAGTGCACGCCCTTGTTTAAGCCATCTGGCGGAGGAGAAGGTCCAGTAATGTCCCATGACCCTGCCAACTATCTATCAGAGAGATTTGCCAGTTTTATATTCAAACCAAATATCCTGAATTACTGGACACACAACTGAAGCCATCTCTTCAACTTTATTGCCCAGAAATAAGATCTTGTGTCTAGGAGGCCAAAACCCCCATGTAGATCTTTGGTCAGTCTGCCGTGTGCCAGTCTTGGCTTTTTACCTTTCCATAGGAAAGTAGTGAATAAAGTGCAAACTAATGCAAAAAAGGATTGAGGTAAGTATATAGGCACCATTTTGAGCAGATAGAGGAATCTGGTCTGTAGAAGGTTTTTATTGGCCCATCCAGGAGTAGTAATGGACAAACATTTGCCGGGGCGGTTCGCGAACGCGATCAAATGTTCGTGAACCGCAAGTTTGCGGCGGGTCCCATTCATTTTAATGGCAGGCGAACCTGAAAAACATTCAGCTCATATCTGCAGCCAAGAAATAATTACTAGAAGTGCACAAATAGTCCCACAACATGGACAGTGACATACCAGATGTCGAATTTGCGATCTCCATTCATTTTTGTTTTCAATGCGAAATATCGGCAATATAATTTTCGCGTACGCGCATGCACAAATGCACTATACAGTACCCAAATGCACTATAAAGAAAGTATATTGGTATATAACACCCTGCTTCAATCAGTTTTTTTGGGGGACGACTGGTATATCACACCAGTAGAAATTATTTGTTCCAATAACGCTTGTCCCTCTATATACCTGCAGTATCGCAGCAGAACCGCACACAACTGCCGCACAATACAAATGCACTATAATATACTTTCTAACATAGAAAGTATATTATAACATTGTACAAGGAAGGCAATCCATTAGAATATACATGAAGATAAAACGTAAACTTTAATAATGTTACTATGAGGGTCCATTCACACGTCCGTAAGTGTTTTACGGATCTGCAAAACACAGACACCGGCAATGTGCATTCCGCAATTTGTGGACCGCACATCGCCGTCACTATAATAGAAAATGCCTAATCTTGTCTGCAATTGCGGACAAGAATAGGACATGTTCTATTTTTTGGCGGAAACGGAAGCACAGATGTGGAAGTGCGGATCCGCGAATGCGGACAGCACATTCCGGGCCCATTGAAAATGAATAGGTCTGCACCCGTTCCGCAAAGTTGCAGAACAGATGCGGACCCATTTTGCGGACGTGTGAATGGAAAAGATATCCCTCAAAATGAAAATAAATGAAATTATTAAAGTTAACCAAAAGTCATAGATGTGGTAGGCAATAACAAGTGCTCGGCGGCACTAAATCAGGTGCTCGGCGGCACCAAATCAGAAACCATATGTCCTACCACAATCCAGGGGGTTCCAGTGCACATCGATGAATCCAGGAGGGAAAGCAAAAAAAACATCCATCCCTGGGCTAGATGATGATGTGGTATTGAAGGACAGGGTGGGCAAAGAACTGTCCCTGATATTGCCCTACAGGGGGGTGCTATTCTGGCCCTGATAGCCTAACCGCAGACCACCCGCCCTAATAAGAGCGACCCCATCCGGAACCTTATCCTATATAAAAATGGCCCTAGTAAGCCCCTAGGCCCCTGACTTCCAGGTGATCACTATATAGATCTATGTGTTTTTGACTCATTATAAAAGTATATTATAAGTATATTGCACCCCTCTGTGTATCACACATATTAATAGCACAGCTATACTAGTGCTTAAAGAGGACCTTTCACCGATTCTTACCCTATGAACTAACTATACAGACATGTGGAGCGGCACCCGGGGATCTCACTGCACTTACTATTATCCCCGGGCGCCGCTCCGTTCTCCCGCTATGCCCTCCGGTATCTCCGCTCACTAAGTTATAGTAGGCGGAGATTCCAGTCCCTAAGTTATGGTAGGCGGAGTCTGCCCTTGTGCTGCTCTAGCGCTGGCCAATCGCAGCGCAGAGCTCACAGCCTGGGAGGTTATTTTCTCCCAGGCTGTGAGCTCTGCAATGCGATTGGCCAGCGCTGCAGAAGAACAAGGGCAGACTCCGCCTACCATAACTTAGTGAGCGGAGATACCGGAGGGCATAGCAGGAGAACGGAGCGGCGCCCGGGGATAATAGTAAGTGCAGTGAGATCCCCGGGCGCCGCTCCACATGTCTGTATAGTTAGTTCATAGGGTAAGAATCGGTGAAAGGTCCTCTTCAAAATGACTTTTGTGGCCCTATTAGCTAGTGTTTGGCGTCCCTAACAGCCTGTCCCTGCTCCACACAGCAACCTCTCCCTACACTGGCAAAACACTGAATGTAAAATGGCGGCCAGATCAGGTTTATTTATAAGGTAGGGGATATGTCCATGTGCTGAAATGTCTCAATTGGTTGTCCTGTACGACCTGATGGATGTGTCATGGGTCAAAGTTCTTCACAATGTAAAAGAATATGGCGGGCGCAAATTTCTCCATATGTTCTCATGTTCGGCGAATGGCGAACACGCAAAGTTCGCCATGAAACGACCGCCGGGCGAACCGCAAGGCCATCTCTAGTCTTTTGTGAGGCGGCTGAGGTTCCAGTAGAAGTGTCCATAGCTGGGTTTAGGGTGACATTTAAGTCCCTGGACACCAGTCGGTAGAGATGGCCTTGCGGTTCGCCCGACGGTCGTTTTGCAGCAAACTTTGCTCATTCGCGACTTGTCAAACATGCGAACATATGGCGATATTCGCACGCGCCTTATTTTTTTGCATAGCGTCGAACTTTGACCCATGACACATTCATCATGTGGGACAGGACAGCCAATTGAGACGTTTCAGCACATGGACACACCCCCAACCCTATGACAGAACCCGATCTGGCAGCCATTTTACATTATGTGTTTTGCCAGTGTAGGGAGAGGTTGCATTTTGGAGCAGGGACAGGCTGCTAGGAACTTAGGGACACCAAACGCTAGCTAATAGGAACACAAAAGTGCTTTTAAGGATTGGTAATGCTGTGCTATCGATTGGTGTGATACACAGAGGGGTGTAATATACTTATAACGTATTTTCTAACATAGAAATTATATTATAGTGTATTTGTATTGTGCAGCAGTTGTGTGTGGTTTTGCTGCGATACCGCAGCTAGATAGAGGGACAAACACTATTGGAGTAACTAATTGCAACTGGTGTGATCTACCCTTTGCCCCCAAAAAAACTGTTTGAGGGCTGCGATATACTTTCTTCCACAAAATCCTGATTGAGGGGTGCTATATACATGTTTCCGCCAAATAGTGATTGAGGGGTGCAATATACCTTCTTCCACAGAATCTTGATTGAGGGGTGCTATATACAGTACAGACTAAAAGTTTGGACACACCTTCTCATTCAAAGAGTTTTCTTTATTTTCATGACTATGAAGGCATCAAAACTATGAATTAACACATGTGGAATTATATACATAACAAACAAGTGTGAAACAACTAAAAATATGTAATATTCTAGGTTCTTCAAAGTAGCCACCTTTTGCTTTGATTACTGCTTTGCACACTCTTGGCATTCTCTTGATGAGCTTCAAGAGGTAGTCCCCTGAAATGGTGTTCCAACAGTCTTGAAGGAGTTCCCAGAGATGCTTAGCACTTGTTGGCCCTTTTGCCTTCACTCTGCGGTCCAGCTCACCCCAAACCATCTCGATTGAGTTCAGGTCCGGTGACTGTGGAGGCCAGGTCGTCTGGCGCAGCACCCCATCACTCTCCTTCATGGTCAAATAGCCCTTACTTTCAAAGTTTTCACAATTTTTCGGCTGACTGACTGAACTTAATTTCTTAAAGTAATGATGGCCACTCGTTTTTCTTTACTTAGCTGCTTTTTTCTTGCCATAATACAAATTCTAACAGTCTATTCAGTAGGACTATCAGCTGTGTATCCACCTGACTTCTCCTCAACGCAACTGATGGTCCCAACCCCATTTATAAGGTAAGAAATCTCACTTATTAAACCTGACAGGGCACACCTGTGAAGTGAAAACCATTTCAGGGGTCTACCTCTTGAAGCTCATCAAGAGAATGCCAAGAGTGTGCAAAGCAGTAATCAAAGCAAAAGGTGGCTACTTTGAAGAACCTAGAATATGACATATTTTCATTTGTTTCACACTTGTTTGTTATGTATATAATTCCACATGTGTTAATTCATAGTTTTGATGCCTTCAGTGTGAATCTACAATTTTCATAGTCATGAAAATAAAGAAAACTCTTTGAATGAGAAGGTGTATCCAAACTTTTGGTCTGTACTGTATGTTTCTGCCAAATACTGATTGAGGGGTGCTTTATACCTGTTTCCGCCAAATACTGATTGAGGACTGCATATACCTTCTTCCACAAATATTGCCCTTCTCTACGGACCTAGGCAGAGGGTCGGGCAGGTGCACCAGGCTGGAGCCTAAGTGGGAAGTTGGAGAAGGTATGATAACTTCAAAGGGCGCACCAAAGTTGGCTGAGTGGCTCACTCAGCCTTCCGCTTCTGCACCCTCCTCATCCTCTGTATCTGCACTATCCTCACTCTCTGCTGTGTGCACCCCCAAAGACCCCACCACCACTGCCACCACCATAGCCCCTACACTCGAGTCAGAGGAATTTTTTTCCATCCATTCCCAGACCTTACCGATGCGCAACCATTCTTGGCATTGGATCAGGAAGAGTTGGTAGCAGCAGCCGCCATCCAGCGTCTGACGACAGTACCCAAATCGGCCCAAGGAGGGTGGTCCCCGCTGTTGCTGCCTACTAAGAGATCTCAAATGTCTGTGGTGGTGAAGGTGACGATGATGATGTGTCAATGGATGTCACGTGGGTGTCCACAAGAGAGGAAGAAGAGGGGAGTTCAAAAGGATAGATGGAGCAGCAGATAGGGAGAAGAAGGAGGAGAAGCAGGCAGAACTCCCAGTGCATAGGAGGCAAAAATCAGACTGCAAATGTATCTGGAGCAAACCATCCACCATGCACGGTCACATCTTGCGCTCCCAGGATGCCGGCACATGGCTCCGCAGTGTGGGCTTTTTTTTAACATGTCTGCTGCTGATAATAGTGTTGCCATCTGCAGCCTGTGCTGTCAGCGCATAAATTGCGGTAAGCCCAACACTCACCTAGGGACGACCTCCTTAACCCATCACCGAGCCCAGTGGGAGCAATACTAGACTACAATACTAATAATCAGAACCCACAAAGCCACACTCCCGGAGCTCCACGTCCTGCCTCTTCTCCTTCTCCTCCCATTTGTCCTCCATCTTCCACCGTGCCGTCGTCGCGTTCGTCTGGCAAAAGGCAGGCTTCCGTAGCCCAAATGTTCAAATTAAAAAGTTGATGATGCTGGATAACCCTCTTGCCCAATGGCTGACCGCTGGCTTGTCGGAACTGCTTGCCCGCCAACTACTGCCATATAAATTGGTGGACTCAGGAGGCCTTTAGAAAATTTGTGGCCATTGACACACCACAATGGAAGGTCCCTGGAAGGAAATATTTCTCCCAAAAGGGCATCCCTGAACTATAAGGCCAGGTTCAGCGACAAGTTAATATATCTCTGGCACACAGTGTCGGTGCCAAGATACATACAAGGTACATAACTTTTAATGCCAACTTGGTGAACCTTCTGACGACCGTCAAGCATGTAACCCGTGGCACACGTGTGGATTTGGTGTTACCGCCACGGATTGCCTGCAGCCTGCCTCTTCTTCTCCTCCTCCTACTCCATCCTTTGTCTCCTCCTTGGTTGACTCCTCCTTTTCCACTGCTACCGCATCTTTCGCTGCACCCCCCAAGCTCCCCAGAACCTATTTGACGTGCCAGGTGAGACGTTGCCATGCTGTGCTGCGGCTGTTGTGCCTGGAAGCCAAGAGCCACACTGGTCCTGCACTCCTTTCAGCTCTGCGGTCACAGTCCGATCAGTTGCTAACCCCGCTCAATTTGACAGTTGGTAAAGTGGTGTGCGACAACGGTGCCAATCTGCTGAGCGCGCTGAAACAGGGCAAAATGATACACGTGCCATGCATGGCACACGTAGTGAACTTAGTCGTGCAGCAATTTGTTGCCAAATACCCCGGGGTCCAGTACGTCTTGCGGCATGCCAGGAAAATCTCTGGCCATTTTAGAAGATCTTACATGGCCATGGATCGCCTTGCTGACATTCAACAGTGACACCACTTACCCGTCAGACGTCTGATTTGTGACTGCCCGATACACTGGAACGCCACCTTGTATATCCTTTATAGGCTGCTCCAGCAGAAACGTGCCATTAAAGACTACCTATACGAACTCTGAGGCAGGACAGGTTATGAGGAGCTTGGTGTCACCGCCAGTTCTGTGAGAAGGTCTGTTAGACGTTCTTCTCTACCTCTTGCATGAGGTTCTTTGTTTTGGTTTCACTTTGTCATCTCCTTTCCTTCTCCCAGCTGTCACCTATTTACACTAATTGTCTCCCTTTATATTCCCTCCCATACTGCCTCACGTTGCGGTTTATACTTCTTCCTGGATGAGTTGTTCACTACTGGAGGCTGCTACTGCTGATTCCTCAGATAAGTCCTTTTCCTTTATTTATGTTTCCTTGCTGGCTTGATTCTAGATGACCCTGACTCCGTCCGTATTAAGTGCAGGGAGCCGGTGGTCGTGTCCTCCCGCTATTATAGGGTTTTCAGGTGTCACACAGTATAAGGTACGTGGGCATGCAATCGTCTACCATAAAGACCTTTGCATGGGCATAGCAGTCAGGGAGAGCTCTAGGGGTTTTATAGGGCTCACCCATATGCTCCTTAGTTTGTGATCAAGCCAGTTGGATGTTTATTTATAAGTTCCAGCTTTCTGCAACACCATCCGTGATACTTGGCTTTTTTTCACCGCGTCAGTGGCTGCTCATGCGTTACGCATGCAGATTTCTGGGGCCATTTGATAAGATCACCAAACTGGTCAGTCTCAGCCAGGGCGCCATCTGGAGCGTGCATTGTGTCATGTCATTAATCATGCCGTCGAGGAGCAGGAGCTGAAAGATGAGGAAGTCGCTATGCTGTATGAATTCCCAGGGGGGCCACTCTTTCTGAGACAAGTCAGCATGAGTCTGAAGAGGAGTCAGAGGAGGATAGTGGCTCGGGGGGAGGAGGAGGAGGAGGAGGAGCAAGAACAGCAGGCTTTAAACTTTTTGGAGATCCCTGGTGTTGTCCCTGGCTGGTGGAAGGAGACCGAGGACAACATTCTCCTGGGTGATCAGCAGGAGCCAGGGCGCTCCACCGCTTCCAATTTAGTGGAAATGGGGCCTGTCCTGGGTGGCAACGTACTTAGACCCCCAGTACAAACTCAAAATGGCAGACATGTTAACAGCATCACAGAGGGCTGTCATAATGCAGCATTTCCAGGCCTTGCTGCGAGAGATGCTTAATTCTGCTGTTGCAGGCACTGGCAGAGGAATTTCCACCCACAGCGAAACAGGTTTGGGTATCAATCCTACCGCGCCTGCAAAAAAAGGGCGGTTTGAAGATATGTTGATCACTTTGGATATGAGATCATTCTTGCAGCCAACCCATTGACAGCCACCCTCCAGATCCAGCATCAGGGAACGCCTAGACTGACAGTTGTCCGACTACATTGGGTTAACGGCCAATGTGGACGCTCTGAGAAGTGAGGAACCCCTGGACTACTAGTTGTGCAGGCTTGACCTTTGACCATAACTTACACAATTTTCCATGGAATTCTTGGTTTGTTCTCGTCAAGTGTGTCCTGTCCAAAAGGACGTTCAGCGCAGCAAGGGGTATTGTGATCATAAGTGCACTCGTCTAGCTCACAACAGTGTGGACTACCTCAAATTTCTAAAAATGAATGAGGCATGGATCTTGGAGGAATTCAACACCTGTGACGACCACATTTAATTGAATTTCCTCATGCCAGCCCGCACATATCCGCCACCTCACAGAACAAAGAATGGTCCCTGTCTTATTTAAATTCAGAGGCATAAAAGGTCTTTTCTGTCCGGTAAATGCCTAATGTTTGGGGCCTGTACTCCACTGGCCTGCAGTAAATTTGGTATCCAGTGACTGGCTAATATACCTCCAGCCACATAATCACTTGATTTTTTCTGTATGGTGAATGCCTAATTGTTTGGGCCTTGGAGGTATTTGACACCTGTGACGACCACATGTTAGCGAATTTCACCTATTACACCGTGCAACAATCATTTTGCTACTGAGAAAGAAATATGTGATTTATACTAAAATGAGCGTGCTGATTCCAAATATGAATCTGACACGTCTAGATTTCAAACCCTTAAGGACTCTGGGGTTTTCGATTTTTGTGTTTTCATTTTTCACTCCCTGCCTTCCCATAGTCCTAACTTTTTTATTTTTCCATTCACATAGCCTTATGAGGGCTTATTTTTTGCGGGACAAGTTGTAATTTCAAATGGCACCATTTACAGTTGTGTACCATGTAGTAGGAAGCGGGAAAAAAATACAAATGGGGTAGAATTGGGAAAAACACAAATCTAATAAAGGTTTTATAAATTTTTTTACACTGTACAATATGCGGTAAAATTGACGTGTTATCTTCATTCTCCAGTTCAGTACGGTTACAACTATAGCACGCTTGTATTATTTTTCTTGCGTTTTAATACAGAAGGAGACCATATCTCCAGAAGGATATTGATACTTTGGAGAGAGTTCAGAGAAGAGCTACTAAACTAGTACATGGATTGCAGGATAAAACTTACCAGGAAAGATTAAAGGACCTTAACATGTATAGCTTAGAAGAAAGACGAGACAGAGGCGATATGATAGAAACTTTTAAATACATAAAGGGAATCAACAAGGTAAAAGAGGAGAGAATATTTAAAAGAAGAAAAACTGCCACCAAAGGACATAGTTTTAAATTAGAGGGGCAAAGGTTTAAAAGTAATATCAGGAAGTATTACTTTACTAAGAGAGTAGTGGATGCATGGAATAGCCTTTCTGCAGAAGTGGTAGCTGCAAATACAGTGAAGGAGTTTAAGCATGCATGGGATAGGCATAAGGCCATCCTTCATATAAGATAGGGCAAGGGGCTATTCATAGTATTTAGTATATTGGCAAGACTAGATGGGCCAAATGGTTCTTATCTGCCGACACATTCTATGTTTCTAGAATTTTTTTTTAAACCTTTGAGGAAAAAAAAATGTTTTTATAACCATATTCTGACCCCTATAACTTTTTTGTAGTTAGGTGTACGGGGCTATGTGAGGGCTCATTTTTTGTGGGACAATCTGTTCTTTTCAGTGATACCAATTTGAAGTGTGTGTGACTTTTTGATCACTTTTTATAAAAAAATTATTGGGTTGATGTTCCTGGAGGGAAACGCCAAATGGAAAAGGATTTAGGAAAACTAGAAGAATGGTCAGAACTCTGGAAACTGAAATTTAATGTGGATAAGTGCAAGATAATGCACCTGGGGAGTAAAAACCCAAGGGCAGAATATAGAATATTTGACACAGTCCTGACCTCAGTATCTGAGGAAAGGGATTTAGGAGTAATTATTTCAGAAGACTTAAAGGTGGGAAGACAATGTAATAGAGCAGCACGAAATGCCAGCAGAATGCTTGGATGTATAGGGAGAGGTATAAGCAGTAGAAAGAGTGAAGTGCTTATGCCGCTGTACAGAACACTGGTGAGACCTCACTTGGAGTATTGTGCGCAGTACTGGAGGCCATATCTCCAGAAGGATATAGATACTCTAGAGAGAGTTCAGAGAAGAGCTACTAAACTAGTACATGGATTGCAGGATAAAACTTACCAGGAAAGGTTAAAGGACCTTAATATGTATAGCTTGGAAGAAAGAAGAGACAGAGGGGATATGATAGAAACTTTTAATACATAAAGGGAATCAACTCGGTAAAGGAAGAGAGCATATTTTAAAAGAAGAAAAACTACCACAAGAGGACACAGTTTTAAATTAGAGGGCAAAGGTTTAAAAGTAATATAAGGAAGTATTACTTTACTGAGAGAGTAGTGGATGCATGGAATAGCCTTCCTGCAGAAGTGGTAGCTGCAAATACAGTGAAGGGGTTTAAGCATGCATGGGATAGGCATAAGGCCATCCTTCATATAAGATAGGGCCGGGGGCTATCCATAGTATTCAGTATATTGGGCAGACTATATGGGCCAAATGGTTCTTATCTGCCGACACATTCTATGTTTCTATGTTTCTATGTAGTTGAAGTGACAAAAAATGGTAAATTGGCATTTTTTTTTTCTTGTTAAGCCATTTGCCATATGCCATTAATATTGTTATATTTTAATAGTATGGGCATTTTCACACACGGAAATGCCCCTAATTTATTTTTTATTGTTTAAGTATTTTCATTTTTATTTTAAGAAAAGGGGGGTGATTTGAACTTTTATTTATTTTTTATATATTTCAAAAACTTTTTCTTATTTTTTTCTTTTTTTAAGTCACCTTGGGTGACAATAACTGGCAATCATTAGATTGCCTATTGTGCTCATTGATGTCTTTATCGACACTTTTGAACTCTTCATTTGCACTATACCAATACAATGCTACCACCTAGTATCCTGTATTGGTATAGTCATCTAATAGGCACCGCAGCCTGCTTGAGGCTTCAGCCTATTAAATCAATGTAAAAGGTTCCCCAATCTCAGTCGGGGAACGCTGTTACCGGAGCAGAAGTGTGCGACTTCCGCTTCTGGACTGCGCAGATGCCGTGGGAAAATGGGAAAATGTATGGGATCAGCCTTATTGCTGCACGTTTGTTCGGGCGCCATGTTTGGGGACCGGACTTTCGCCGAACATGTAGGTCCTTAAGGGTTAAGGATTAAAGGGGTTAAATTATGCCTGCAGAGCCTATTCAGCTATAATATTAATGCATTAGGGTACTTTCACATTAGCGGCAGGGGACTCCGGCAGACTGTTCCGGTGGCAGCACGGCAGCGCATGGCGGGAGGCAGCCGGACTAAAAGTACTGCATGCAGTAATTTTAGTCCGACTGCCTCTCACCGTGTGCTGCAGTGCCGCCACCGTAACTCCGCCCCCTTCGAATTATAGTCAATGGGGACGGAGCAGCAGTCTGGGGGCACACATGAACTAGCAGAATGACGGATTTGACAGGCTGTTTCACCCCGCCGGAACAGCCTGCGGATTCCCCTGCCGATAGTGTGAAAATAGCCTTATATAGAAGATATTTCAATGGACATGTCCAGACCTGTTCGGACGCACTCAGGCTGATGTCAGCAGTAAGTATATAAGGCAAGCTGGACATATTTTGATAAAGTGATCTGTTATAGTGCTATCAGTTTGAAACTTAAGATGGATTAACAAATCAGACAATTTCTGCTACATATGTGGCAAATACACTACTTATGATCAGCGCAAGAATCTGACAAAGCGAGTGCGTCTTGCAGCTTGGGATGCATTTGTGCTAGAAGTGCAGAACTTCCTTGGGAAAAGCTGCAAACTATGCTGAATTAGTAGACAACATCCTTACAGCATATGAACAACTTGGCTGCCGAATTTCATTCAAAAAGTTCATTTCTTACATTCCCATTTTGACTTTTTCCCACCCAATTTGGGACAGAACATGGATAGCGGTTGCATAAAGATATTTCTACAATGAAGAACAGGTATCTAGGCCGCTATAATCCCAACATGATGGGGGTCAACTGCAGGTTTTTGCAATGGGAAAATATGACAGTTCACAAACGCAAAAGCAGATGCCTGAAGCACTTTTAACAGTACTGGGCTTGGCTCAAGTAAGACTTTTAAACTGAAAACAAGACTTTTTGAAATTTTGTTATTCCATCACATTTTCAAACACTGTTTACTACGCAAACTTTGATGTAGATCAGGTAATTGTTGGAGTAAAACTCGTTCTGTTCAAAATTATTCAATGCTTTCCAAGTGCTTAATTAATTTAGGCTTCATGCACACAAACCGTTTTGTGGTCCATATCCGAGCCGCATTTATGCATACTCTTTGGGGCCTGTAATCTAAATGGCCAACAGTAAAAAAATTGTTATACGGCTGACCGCCTAATGTACCTCCAGCCACATAATCACTTGATCTTTTCTGTCCGGTGAATGCCTAATGTTTGGGGGCCTGTACTCCACTGGCATGCAGTAAAATTAATATCCAATGACCGTCTAATATACCTCCAGCCACATAATCACTTTATCTTTTCTGTACGGTAAAATGCCTAATTGTTGGGGCTCAGAGGAATTCAACACCTGTGATGACCACGTGTTATCGAATTTCACCTATTATCATTTGGGTTTTATTCAAGAGGGGGGATTTTGTTAGCCATGTTAATCCAATTTTATATTTTTAATTCTTTTAAACATTTGTATTTGTACTGGTCTGCAGTAAAATTGATATCCAATGACCGTCTAATATACCTCCAGCCACATAATTACTTGATCTTTTCTGTATGGTAAATGCCTAATGTTTGGGGCCTGTACTCCAGTGGGCTACAGTAAAATTGTTATTCAGTGACCGCATAATGTACCTCGAGCCACATAATCACAATTTCTTTCATGTCATGTGAATGCCAAATTTTTAGGGCCCGTACTCCCGTGGCTTAAATAATTTTTTCTAGGCTCCAACAGGGCACATTTTTAATAATTTCCCTTTAAGATGCATAAACATGGCCCATGATTAAAATACATATTTTTTGTGGGAATTTTTGTCATTGATCCCCCTCTAGTATGTCACTGTCAATGTTGTGGGACTATTTGTGCACTTCTAGTAAGTATTTGGTGGCTGCAAATATGGTTTTTCAGGTTTGTCTGCCATTAAAGTGAATGGTGCCCGCCGCGAACTTGAGGTTCGCGAACATTTGATCGCGTCCGCGCAATGGCTTTCACGAATCGTCCCGGCCGAAGTTCGTCCATCACTACTACCCGTAAACCTTCGGCAACGGTATGCAATTTAGATAATGTGATCTTAATCCATTTGTGTTGTTTACTATTAGGAGCATATAGGCTTTCTAGGGAGACCAAACGAGGCCAATTTTAACCTATACAAACACATCTGGGTCTGGGTCTGCCTGTGTCAGGATGGGCTCAAAAGGGACGTGTTTAGCTATGGCTATACTAAACCCCCTTGCAGTTGTCCTATAGGTGGAGTGAAACGAGTTATTGCAATGATGCGTTTGGCAGGTTGGGGATCTTATTGGTTTTCAAGTGGGTCTCCTGTAGTAAGCAAATGTCTGATTTGTTCTCCCTCAGAAAGTTATTACCTGGGATAGTTTTTGCGGTGTGTTGAAGCCTCTGATGTTGAAAGATGTAGCAGTTATGGTCGCCAGGGTAACTGAATATTTTGGTGAATGTACCCATTGAGGTGATTGTCCCGGAGCGACCTGGGCAATAGTGTAAAACAAAATCATAACAGTTAAACTTATAAACAAGAGAACTAAACTCAGGTCTGGCATAAATATTGATCATGGTCCACGTACTAGTGTAGGATTGAGGAGACAAGGGGTAGGATCCATTGTCTCTTGCAGGAGTATGAGTATGCGGAGGCAGAGTATAGGTAAAGTGCATCCTGATCTGGCACCGCAGACCCGTGTCCAATAGTAATTGAAGTGTAACTATCAGAGGGCTAAGCACCATCCAACTTGGAGTGCACCCAGCCCTCCAGAGAAAGGACACTTAAAAGTGTCCAAGAGATGTGCATAAACTGTTATATAATAAAAAGCAAAATAAGCTAGAAAAAGAAAAAATAGCAACATAGATACTTGGTAGAAAAAGTCACAAGGCAGCACTCTGATCTTCAGTGAAAAAGTGGATCATGTATTCAACCCAGCATGGTTTGAACAAATGTTCCACTTTTTCACTAAAGACCAGAGTGCTGCCTTGTGACTTTTTCTACTATTTCAATTGTGGATTGCTTTTGTACGGAATCCTACAGGGAGTTTGCACCTGGCAACTTGGAGTGCGGCTATTATCATTTTGTTGTCAAACATAGATACTGTGACACAGTGAGGAGTTGTGTCTGGCAAGGCAGGTATTTCCTCCCAGCATGTGCGGCTGGCTGGTTCCAGTCAGGTGAGGTCAAATACCGGACTGGAGTTTAAAGAGGACCTTTCACCGATTCTTACCCTATGAACTAACTATACAGATATGTGGAGCGGCGCCCGGGGATCTCTCTGCACTTACTATTATCCCCGGGCGCCGCTCCGTTCTCCTGCTATGTCCTCCGGTATCTCCGTTCCCTAAGTTATGGTAGGCGGAGTCTGCCTAGCGCTGGCCAATCGCATTGCAGAGCTCACAGCCTGGGAGAAAATAACCTCCCAGGCTGTGAGCTCTGCGCTGCGATTGGCCAGCGCTAGGGCAGACTCCGCCTACCATAACTTAGGGACTGGTATCTCCGCCTACTAAAACTTAGTGAGCGGAGATACCGGAGGGCATAGCAGGAGAACGGAGCGGCGCCGGGGATAATAGTAAGTGCAGTGAGATCCCCGGGCGCCGCTCTACATATCTGTATAGTTAGTTCATAGGGTAAGAATCGGTGAAAGGTCCTCTTTAAGTACCAGTCCGGGTTTTGGCAGCACCTGGCTGTTCTTAAATTGGCAGCTGGGCTCAGCAAAGAGGTCTCTGTTTTGGGGATCTGCAGCTTTGTGCCGTGCTGGAGGGCTGAGAGCCGCACGCTGGGGAAACAGGCCCACTAAAGCCAACTGTGGACTACTGGAGGTAGAACTGCCAGCAAGGTGACTAGTGTTATATGATCTTTCCATTTTGTGTGAATTAACACCAAGACTGCAATGTTGCGTGCTGTTTTGTGCAATTGCCTCAAGTGTGAATAAACACTGACATTTTGAGTTAAGAACTTGTATTTTGCCTCTATACTGCGCCCGCTTACCCTATCTACCAGAGCAAAACCCCACAATACATAGATACTCCCTGAGGGCCAAGAGCATGTCAGCCACAGCTGTGCAGCCTCTAGGTATTGTGAAGGGACACGAATTTGTGGTCCCTATCAGAGAGATCACACAGCTGTGAGGGCAAGCCCATATAGATACAGTCCTGATCAAAAGTTTAAGACCACTTGAAAAATGGCAAAAAAATCATATTTTACATTGTTGGATCTTAACAAGGTTCCAAGTAGAGCTTCAACATGCAACAAGAAGAAATGAGAGTGAGACAAAACATTTTTTGAGCATTCAATTAATTGAAAATAACGATTAAACTGAAACAGGCTGTTTTTCAGCTGATCCAAATTTTAGGACCACATGCCTTTAAAAGGCCAAATCTGTGCAAAGATGTGGATTCATTGTCATTTTCTGTCAGATAGTCACACGTTGTGATGGCAAAGGCAAAAAAACTCTCCCTTTTTGAACGTGGTTGGGTTGTTGAACTGCATAAGCAGGGTCTCTCACAGCGCGCCATCGCTGCTGAGGTGGGACACAGTAATACAGTCATTTGGAATTAAATGATCCTGAGGGTTATGGAACAAAAAAGTCAAGTGGAAGACCCAAAAAAAATGTCATCAGCACTGAGCCGGAGGATCCAATTTGCTGTCCGTCAAGACACTGGACGATCCTTGACCCAAATTAAGGCCCTTACTGGTACTGACTGCAGCCCCATAACCATCAGACGGCATCTGAGACTGAAGGGCTTCAAAAACAAAAAACTTCTTCAAAGACCTCGTCTCCTTGAACGCCACAGAACTGCTCATTTGGACTTTGCAAGAGAGCACCAAACATGGGACATTCAAAGGTGGAAGAAAGTTGTATTCTCTGATGAGAAAAAATGTAACCTTGATGGTCCTAATGGTTTACAACTTTACTGGCATGAAAAGCAGATCCCACCTGAGATGTTTTCTACGCGCCACAGTGGAGGGCGCACCATAATGGTCTGAGGTGCTTTTTCCTTCAGTGGAACAATGGAGCTTCAGGAAGTGCAGGGGCGTCAAACGGCCGCTGGCTATGTCCAGATGTTGCAGAGAGCATTCCTCATGACTGAGGGCCCTTGTCTGTGTGGTAATGACTGGTTTTTCAACAGGACAACGCTACAGTACACAATGCCTGCAGGACAAGGGACTTCTTACAGGAGAATAACATCACTCTTTTGGCCCATCCTGCGTGTTCCCCTGATCTAAATCCAATTGAGAACCTTTGGGGATGGATGGCAAGGGATGTTTACAAAAATGGACAACAGTTCCAGACAGTAGATGGCCTTCATGCGGCCGTCTTCACCACTTGGAGAAATGTTCCCACTCACCTCATGGAAACGCTTGCATCAAGCATGCCCAAAAAGTTTTTAAAGTGATAAACAATAACGGCGGAGCTACTCATTACTGAGTTCATGTTTGGAAGTTGGATTTCTGTTTTGGGGGGTTTAGTTATTTTTTAAAGGTGTGGTCCTAAACTTTTGATCAGCTGAAAAACAGCCTGTTTCGGTTTATTCGTTGTTTTCATTAAATTGAATGCTCAAAAAATGTTTAGTCTCACTCCCATTTCTTCTTGTTGCATGTTGAAGCTCTATTTGGAACCTTGTTAAGATCCAGCCATGCTAAATATGATTTTTTTGCCATTTTTCAAGTGGTCTTAAACTTTTGATCAGGACTATACAAGGAGTCCTGGAGAATTATTGAGCAATATCTTAGGGCATTGGCAAAAGGGAGACAGGATCTGCCCTACACCCCCCGCCGCCCATACATATGCCCTAGGGATCTATGATAGTGTGATGGTCTATAGTTCACTTACAATAGGGGGCGACGGGGCAGGAGGAAAGAAAGGGGGGGTCTGACGACCAGAGGGGGCGAAGGCCCCCAGCCCCCCACACCCCATGGGGAGTTGTCTAATAAAGAAAGAAAAAAATGACAAGCCTGCTTTAGCTATCTAAATAGGTGGATTCAGTCCTTATTCCTCCTGACACCCGGCGACTTGTACTTGGCAACCACAGACCATAGTTCCATCCGAGGTAAAGGAGGTAGCGGTGCTATCCAGCGGTAGCCTGGAGTAAATATGCATTGGGTCAATTCCCAGCTATGACCACACCTGGCAAATACGATGGCTTGCAGACAGTACAGCGTTTTCCATCTTTACTGAATGTGAGTCCGAACAGATAAAGCCAGCGGTACATTATTTTATGGTTCGTCGGGTAATTTGTAAGGGGTTTTAACGTGCGGCGTTCAGTGTGGAGGGGGCTATGTCCTGAAATAGCTCAATAGAGGAGCTGTCATGCATCAGGTCTTTCCTCCCTCGTTCGGCTGCAGTGTCCCGAAAGCTAAGTAGGCCGCAAACCACATTGCGTGGCGGCTTCCCCTTCCACAGGCACCTGTGGATCCGTTCTATGGTGATTAGCTGTGCCCTCTCATCTCCAAGGAGGTAAGTGAACATTTGTGACACAACGGCATGCAGGGTATTCGGTTCTATGGATTCTGGTAGGCCCTTTAGCCTAATGTTTTTCCTCCCGCTCCTATTCTTCTGGTCTTTTATCAGGAGGAATGCATTGTTAAGAGAGTTTATTTGAGTTCCGAGGCAGTGAGAGATGGTTGAACCGTGGTCTGTGAGAAGGCCCTGATTAGCCTCTAGGTATTCAACCCGATGGCCTCATGTCACATGTCTCTTAGTTCTTGAATCAGGGGGACTAATGCTTGAGAGAGGGAGTATTTCAGAAAGGACCTTGTTAGGATGGTGCTGTCCTCTACCTATGAGTCGTCTCTTGTTCCCTGCATTCTGTTTGCTCCGGTGTCCTCCCCCTCCTCCTCTGAATCAGGCAAGGAGGTTTTCATCGCCATCTTGTCTATTCGCGCTGGTGAGAGTGCCAGCTTCTTCCTCAAAACGGTTCATCTCCGCCTGCCCCTTCTTGTGTTTAGGGGTCATGAGATGTTGCCTAGATCTGTCCTTCCCGATTTTGACCATTGTAGTCAGGGTTTGGGCGTCTTAAGATGAGTAAGCATGGGTCTATGGAGCAGGAGCTCTGTCTCAAACCTCCATCTCGCTCAGCATTCAGGCTCCGCCCCACCATTTACACAAACCTTCTTTAACCTGCCCACTGATCAGCCTGAACATGGTTTGCTCAAGAAGAAAAGGGGAATGTTGTTTTCAACTAGTCCTTGGCAGAACTTTTTAAAGCCAAAATATGTTCTCGTCACAATCTAGTTTTAATTACAGAAGGTTGAATTGAGAGCGGCATTTATGGCACTTGTAGCTTTTTCCTCTGTGGAGGAGAGGAAGGCTGAAGAAGTACAAGCAGCAGCATGGAGGGAGAGGAGGAGGCTCACATACCTTCATCATGTCCCTGTCTGAGTTTAAATGTTAACCCTTCATGTTATCTTCATCCATGTCAATCAGAGAGCAAGAAGCACAGCTGTATTGTACTTGCCAGATCCGGTGAGGTGAAGTTTACTTACACATAATTGTTTCTTCAAAAGCAATATACCTACTAGTGATGAGCGGAAGGGGTCATATTCGAATTCGCAATATTTTGCGAATATTTTGTAGAATATTTGCAGAATATTCGTGAATTTGAATATTCGTTATATTCTACGTTTTTTTTACTCGAAAAATCGACAATCGGTAATGATCGCGTAATATGCGAATTTTCGTACATTTACGCAAATTTTTATCGCAAATTTAAGAATTCTTTACACATCTCTAGTAGTGTTAGGCGAGCATGTTTGGCCGAACACAAATTTTACTCAAGCATCGCGATGCTCGGCACATCGCGGTTTTCGGCCGAATACCACGTGTGCTCGAGCGTGATGCTCTAGTCTCCTCCCCGCACATTTGTTGTCTGCTACGTAGCCAATAAACATGCAGGTAAGTACTGCCATTCAATGTAATGCCGTAGCCATGTTGGCTACTGGCATTACAGTGATTGGCTGGCCGGAACACGTCATTGGGTGCCATTTAGCACCGGATGACACGTGTTTGGCTCAGTCTAAGTCAGGGAGAGCTAAAGAGCAGAAGGGAGAGATAGTGAAGGGAGTGAAATAGGAATATTTTAATTTTTATACTTGTTATAGGCCCAAAAGTAATTTTAAGGACTATTGTTGTGTGTGGCAGCAATATATATTTTTAGCTCAACCTGCGCTAAATTGCTAAAACTTGTTAGAGACCCAAAAGACCTTTCAAGGACTATTGTGTGTGGCAGCAATATATATTTTTAGTGCAACCTGCACTAAATTGCTAAAACTTGTTAGAGACCCAAAAGTCCTTTTAAGGACTATAGTTGTATCTGGCAGCAATATATATTTTAGCGCAACCTGCGCTAAATAGCTTGCAATTGTTTGGCCTCTGCAGACAGTGACATTATCTGCGCTACATCTCATGTCTAACGTGTGCGCAGCCTAATAATATCTGTGACATCCAGTGTACTTTTTCCGTAGACGGTGTCCGCTGCGGACAATTACATTACCTGTACTACATCCCCTGTAAAACGTTTGCATATCCGAAATATCAGTGACTATCAGTCTATTTTTTTTTTTTGCTGCTGTTGTTTGCAGGGACATTACCTGCGCTAAATTTCCAGTGTAACGTTAGCGCATCCGAAATATCAGTAATATTCAGTGTAATTTTTTTTGCTGCTGGTGGCTGCGACATTACCTGCGCTACATCTCCAGTATAACGTTTGCATATCCAAAATATCAGTGACATTCAGTCAAATTTTTTTGCTGCTCGTGGCAGCGACATTACTTGCACTACAGCTCCTGTATAACGTTTGCCCATCCTAAATATCAGTGACATTCATTCAGTGTAATTTTTTAATAGGCGATGGTGACAGCGACATTACTTGCGCTATACCTCCTGTATAATGTTTGTGCAACCTAAATATCAGTGACATTCATTCAGTGTAATTTTTTATTGGGCAGTAGTGACAGCAACATTACTTGCGCTATACCTCCTGTTTAACGTGTGCACATATTAAAAATATCTGTGACATTCTGTGTACTTTATTTGAGCATACAATTACAAAACCTTTGCTACTGTACGTGTGACATACTTGCAAGCATAATGTCACGGATGTAGTAGGGGAGAACACCAAAAGACAATCAAGAAGGAAGGGGAAAGACATTCTGCTCCTGGCCCTAATTCCTATCCGTATGGGCACCTCTCGATGGTAGAGATACCCATACACGGGAACCTAGAAAACCCTGGTGACCCTCAGATGCCCTAAAGATAATGACAGGGCAGAGACCACGCGTTCCTTCCCTGGTGAAGGAACTAGCGTCTCACTGAGGCCTAGTAAACAACCGGGGGGGGGGGATTACAAAACACGACAAGCGGAACACTTAACTTCAGAGGATGAAGGATTAACAGGACTTCATCACGAACCACACTCCAGCTCTTCCAATACCAAATAAAGCTATCCCAAGCAAGGAGTGATGGGAAAAGTCAGACTAAATAGGGCGAGGTAAAGGTCACATGATCCACATCTGAACAGGAGGTGTGGACATACCAGCAACACACAGACAAAAGGAAACCAAAAGAGGCTGTCAGATCACTACTAATCTTTCAGACCTTCTGAGACCTGTCACAGATGTGACAGTACCCCCCTTCTATGGGTGACCTCCGGGCACCCAGGACCAACCTTATCAGGATGCCTTTCTCGTGACCCTCGTGTTGTAAGCATTTTGGCCAACAACGATTACTGGTTGTTCACCCTTCTCAACCCCCGCTGCAAAGAGAACTTCTCATCTCTCATTCTTGTGGTGGAGAGGGTGAGCAAAATGGTGCAATATCAGAAGGTCCTTGTAGAAAAATTGCTCCAAAACTTTCAAGCTGACAACGCTGGCTACAGTGTACGTAGTTTCTTGGCCAAACGAGGAGAAGAGATGAGAGGAACACTCAGCAGTTCCAAAAGAGGCAGGGCAACATTCTCCAAGGCCTGGGACAGTTTATTGACAACTAGAGATGTCGCAAACATAAAATTTTCCGTTCGCGAACGCTGAACGCGAATTTCCGCAAATGTTCGCGAACGGGCGAACCGGGCGAACCGCCATAGACTTCAATAGGCAGGCGAATTTTAAAACCCACAATAGTGATGGAAAAGTTGTTTCAAAGGGACTAACACCTGGACTGTGGCATGCCGGAGGGGGATCCATGTCAAAACTCCCATGGAAAACTACGTAGTTGACACAGAGTCGGGTTTCAATCCATAAAGGGCATAAATCACCTAACATTCCTAAATTGTTTGGAATAACGTGCTTTAAAACATCCAGTGCGTGTATATGATCAGGTATGATGTTGTATCGATCAGGTAGTGTAAGGGTTATGCCCGCTTCACAGTGACAGACCAAACTCTGACAGACCAAACTCCCCGTTTAACGCACCGCAAACAACCGCAAACAGTCCATTTGCACAACCGCAAACTCCTCATTTGCACAAGGTTGGATAGCAAGCTAGCCATGTCCCGTTCCTTGTCCTCACGGACGTCATTGAAGGTCTCTTCCTCGACCCAGCCACATACAACACCAAGGGTCCCCGAAAGGTGACAATAAGCCCCCTGGGACGCCTGCTGTGGTTGGTCTTCCACCTCCTCAAAGCCACCTTCCTCCTCTGACTCCTCTTCTTCAGACTCCTCTGTCGGCGTTGCCGCAGGTCCAGCAATCGACGACGACAAGGCTGCTTCTGGTGGTGATGGTGACCACAACTCTTCCTCTTCATGCTCATCTACGGCCTGATCCAGCACTCTTCGCAGGGCATGCTCCAGAAGAAACGCATATGGGATGAGGTCGATGATGTTGCCTTGGGTTTGACTGACCAGGTTTGTCACCTCTGCAAAAGGACGCATGAGCCTACAGCCATTGTGCATGAGCGTTCAGTAACGTGGCAAAAAAATACCCAGCTCCGCAGAGGCTGTCCTCTTTTTTTTAAATTAAAAAAATCTGTTCTTACCAGTTTAATCTCTGTTTTGTTCCCTATCAGGGGCCGGTGTGGTGTATGGAATAGATTTTAGGAACCGGGAGATGGAAAAAGATGCTTGGTTGGTCCTCTTACTTCCAATTTGGGGCACTGCACGTGTGCGCCGTGCAATGTACTGTGCTACCCGATATGAGTGGTATGTTAAGTAGTACTATTCCTATCAGTTTAATCCCTTTTACGTCCCCTATCAGGGGATGTGCATGGAATAGATTTTAAGAATCGGGAGATGGAAAAAGATGCTTGGTCGGTCCTCTTACTTCCTATTTGGGGCACTGCGCGTGCGCCGTGCAATGTACTGTGCTACCCGATATGAGTGGTATGTTAAGTAGTACTATTCCTATCAGTTTAATCCCTTTTACGTCCCCTATCAGGGGACGTGTATGGAATAGATTTTAGGAACCGGGAGATGGAAAAAGATGCTTGGTTGGTCCTCTTACTTCCAATTTGGGGCACTGCGCGTGCACCGCGCAATGTACTGTGCTACCCGATATGAGTGGTATGTTAAGTAGTACTATTCCTATCAGTTTAATCCCTGTTACGTCCCCTATCAGGGGACGTGTATCGAATAGAGTTTAGACAACCGCAAAGAGTTGTCAATAGTTGACACATTCATGACATAAATTTTATTCCTCTATGCGTCAATCTTGGTTTAGTGATGACTGTGCTCGTGCGCACGTTTGGGAGATTGCAGGCGATGGCGGTTTTTCAAAGCCTATGGTCGTGCTGACGTAGTTCAGTGACAGTTAAGTGACCCAGAAAACAATGATTCTGCAGTATGGGCCCATTGTTGGCCTAGTAGGCTTTAATGATCACCTTAGATGATCACAAAGAAAATTTATGTTTTTTCGATGCAAAATTATCCAGCCGATCGCTTTTGGTCTGTTCACAATGAAGCAACGACCTTATCATCTGGGGTGTGCCAACATTGCCATTACCAACACACTCATAGAGGTGATCGCTTCATTGTGATACGCAAGCCCTTTCACCACAACAAGGTAACGATCACGAAGGGGAATTGACACATGTATGTGCCTTTTTTGTTTGTTTTCTTTTTGCAGACACAGTGCAGCACCAGAGGCCAGAAAAATTAGGCATGCCTGAAAAATTAGGTATTGCTGCAGCCGCTGCTGTAGCAGCGGCCGGAAAAATGCATGTTTTCCAGGCAGAAAGTGCACTAAAACATTGCGGCTTGAACCCTAGTTGGTGGCGGAGAAGTCACGCAAGTCATCCGGCATGCAGAGATTAAATACAGCAGCGTGTGGACCATTTTTAGCCCAAGGCATCTCATCAGGCCTTTTTTAGTCAAATACATCCCCCCCTTCGGGATCTATGCCTCATTCATCTTAATAAAGGTGAGGTAATCTAGACTTTTTTGACCTAGGCGACCTCTCTTCTCAGTGACAATACCTCCTGCTGCGCTGTAGGTCCTTTATGACAGGACACTTGAAGCGGAGCAGGCCAGAAGTTCTATCGCAAATTGGGATAGCTCAGGCCACAGGTCAAGCCTGCACACCCAGTAGTCAAGGGGTTCATCGTTCCTCAGAGTGTCGATATCTGCAGTTAAGGCGAGGTAGTCTGCTACCTGTCGGTCGAGTCGTTCTCTGAGGGTGGACCCCGAAGGGCTGTAACGATGCGTAGGACATGTCCTCCATCAACAACACGTCTGTAAAGCGTCCTGTCCTTGCCGGCGTGGTCGTGGTAGGAGGAGGATTACTTTCACCTCTTCCCCTGGTAGATTCCCGTTTTGCTGTGACATCACCCTTATACGCTGTGTAAAGCATACTTTTTAACTTGTTTTGGAACTGCTGCATCCTTTCCGACTTCCGGTAATTTGATAACATTTAAGCCACTTTTTGCTTATACCGGGGGTCTAGTAGCGTGGCCATCCAGTACAGGTCGTTCTCCTTCAACCTTTTTATACGAGGGTCCCTAAACAGGCATGACAGCATGAAAGACCCCATTTGCACAAGGTTGGATGCCGAGCTACTCATGTCCCGTTCCTCGTCCTCACTGATGTCATTAAAGGTCTGTTCTTCCCCCCAACCATGTACAACACCACGGGTACCAGATAGGTGACAACGAGCACCCTGGGGTGCCTGCTGTGGTTGGTCTTCCTCCTCCTCAAAGCCACATTCCTCCTCTGACTCCTCTTCCTCAGACTCCTCTTCCAGCGTTGCCGTTGGTCCAGCAAGCAATGCTGATAAGGCTGTTTCTGGTGGTGATGTTGACCACAACTCTTCCTTTTCCTCTTCACGCTCATCTACGGCCTGATCCAGCACTCTTCGCAGGGCACGCTCCAGGAAGAAAACAAATGGGATGATGTTGCTGATGGTGCCTTCGGTGTGACTGACTAGGTTTGTCACCTCCTCAAAAGGACGCATGAGCCTACAGGCATTGTGCATGAGCATCCAGTAACGTGGCAAAAAAATACCCAGTTCCGCAGAGGCTGTCCTAGCACCCCGGTCATACAAATACTCGTTGACGTTTTTTTCTTGTTGGAGCAGGCGGTCGAACATCTTGTCTATTCGCGCTGGTGAGAGCGCCAGCTTCTTCCTCAAAACGGTTCATCTCCGCCTGCCCCTTCTTGTGTTTAGGGGTCATGAGATGTTGCCTAGATCTGTCCTTCCCGATTTTGACCATTGTAGTCAGGGTTTGGGCGTCTTAAGATGAGTAAGCATGGGTCTATGGAGCAGGAGCTCTGTCTCAAACCTCCATCTCGCTCAGCATTCAGGCTCCGCCCCACCATTTACACAAACCTTCTTTAACCTGCCCACTGATCAGCCTGAACATGGTTTGCTCAAGAAGAAAAGGGGAATGTTGTTTTCAACTAGTCCTTGGCAGAACTTTTTAAAGCCAAAATATGTTCTCGTCACAATCTAGTTTTAATTACAGAAGGTTGAATTGAGAGCGGCATTTATGGCACTTGTAGCTTTTTCCTCTGTGGAGGAGAGGAAGGCTGAAGAAGTACAAGCAGCAGCATGGAGGGAGAGGAGGAGGCTCACATACCTTCATCATGTCCCTGTCTGAGTTTAAATGTTAACCCTTCATGTTATCTTCATCCATGTCAATCAGAGAGCAAGAAGCACAGCTGTATTGTACTTGCCAGATCCGGTGAGGTGAAGTTTACTTACACATAATTGTTTCTTCAAAAGCAATATACCTACTAGTGATGAGCGGAAGGGGTCATATTCGAATTCGCAATATTTTGCGAATATTTTGTAGAATATTTGCAGAATATTCGTGAATTTGAATATTCGTTATATTCTACGTTTTTTTTACTCGAAAAATCGACAATCGGTAATGATCGCGTAATATGCGAATTTTCGTAAATTTTCGCAAATTTTTATCGCAAATTTAAGAATTCTTTACACATCTCTAGTAGTGTTAGGCGAGCATGTTTGGCCGAACACTAATTTTACTCAAGCATCGCGATGCTCGGCACATCGCGGTTTTCGGCCGAATACCACGTGTGCTCGAGCGTGATGCTCTAGTCTCCTCCCCGCACATTTGTTGTCTGCTACGTAGCCAATAAACATGCAGGTAAGTACTGCCATTCAATGTAATGCCGTAGCCATGTTGGCTACTGGCATTACAGTGATTGGCTGGCCGGAACACGTCATTGGGTGCCATATAGCACCGGATGACACGTGTTTGGCTCAGTCTAAGTCAGGGAGAGCTAAAGAGCAGAAGGGAGAGATAGTGAAGGGAGTGAAATAGGAATATTTTAATTTTTATACTTGTTATAGGCCCAAAAGTCCTTTTAAGGACTATTGTTGTGTGTGGCAGCAATATATATTTTTAGCTCAACCTGCGCTAAATTGCTAAAACTTGTTAGAGACCCAAAAGACCTTTCAAGGACTATTGTGTGTGGCAGCAATATATATTTTTAGTGCAACCTGCACTAAATTGCTAAAACTTGTTAGAGACCCAAAAGTCCTTTTAAGGACTATAGTTGTATCTGGCAGTAATATATATTTTTAGCGCAACCTGCGCTAAATAGCTTGCAATTGTTTGGCCTCTGCAGACAGTGACATTATCTGCGCTACATCTCATGTCTAACGTGTGCGCAGCCTAATAATATCTGTGACATCCAGTGTACTTTTTCCGTAGACGGTGTCCGCTGCGGACAATTACATTACCTGTACTACATCCCCTGTAAAACGTTTGCATATCCGAAATATCAGTGACTATCAGTCTATTTTTTTTTTTTGCTGCTGTTGTTTGCAGGGACATTACCTGCGCTAAATTTCCAGTGTAACGTTAGCGCATCCGAAATATCAGTAATATTCAGTGTAATTTTTTTTTGCTGCTGGTGGCTGCGACATTACCTGCGCTACATCTCCAGTATAACGTTTGCATATCCAAAATATCAGTGACATTCAGTCAAATTTTTTTGCTGCTCGTGGCAGCGACATTACTTGCACTACAGCTCCTGTATAACGTTTGCCCATCCTAAATATCAGTGACATTCATTCAGTGTAATTTTTTAATAGGCGATGGTGACAGCGACATTACTTGCGCTATACCTCCTGTATAATGTTTGTGCAACCTAAATATCAGTGACATTCATTCAGTGTAATTTTTTATTGGGCAGTAGTGACAGCAACATTACTTGCGCTATACCTCCTGTTTAACGTGTGCACATATTAAAAATATCTGTGACATTCTGTGTACTTTATTTGAGCATACAATTACAAAACCTTTGCTACTGTACGTGTGACATACTTGCAAGCATAATGTCACGGATGTAGTAGGGGAGAACACCAAAAGACAATCAAGAAGGAAGGGGAAAGACATTCTGCTCCTGGCCCTAATTCCTATCCGTATGGGCACCTCTCGTTGGTAGAGATACCCATACACGGGAACCTAGAAAACCCTGGTGACCCTCAGATGCCCTAAAGATAATGACAGGGCAGAGACCACGCGTTCCTTCCCTGGTGAAGGAACTAGCGTCTCACTGAGGCCTAGTAAACAACCGGGGGGGGGGGGGATTACAAAACACGACAAGCGGAACACTTAACTTCAGAGGATGAAGGATTAACAGGACTTCAACACGAACCACACTCCAGCTCTTCCAATACCAAATAAAGCTATCCCAAGCAAGGAGTGATGGGAAAAGTCAGACTAAATAGGGCGAGGTAAAGGTCACATGATCCACACCTGAACAGGAGGTGTGGACATACCAGCAACACACAGACAAAAGGAAACCAAAAGAGGCTGTCAGATCACTACTAATCTTTCAGACCTTCTGAGACCTGTCACAGATGTGACAGTACCCCCCTTCTATGGGTGACCTCCGGGCACCCAGGACCAACTTTATCAGGATGCCTTTCTCGTGACCCTCGTGTTGTAAGCATTTTGGCCAACAACGATTACTGGTTGTTCACCCTTCTCAACCCCCGCTGCAAAGAGAACTTCTCATCTCTCATTCTTGTGGTGGAGAGGGTGAGCAAAATGGTGCAATATCAGAAGGTCCTTGTAGAAAAATTGCTCCAAAACTTTCAAGCTGACAACGCTGGCTACAGTGTACGTAGTTTCTTGGCCAAACGAGGAGAAGAGATGAGAGGAACACTCAGCAGTTCCAAAAGAGGCAGGGCAACATTCTCCAAGGCCTGGGACAGTTTATTGACAACTAGAGATGTCGCAAACATAAAATTTTCCGTTCGCGAACGCTGAACGCGAATTTCCGCAAATGTTCGCGAACGGGCGAACCGGGCGAACCGCCATAGACTTCAATAGGCAGGCGAATTTTAAAACCCACAATAGTGATGGAAAAGTTGTTTCAAAGGGACTAACACCTGGACTGTGGCATGCCGGAGGGGGATCCATGTCAAAACTCCCATGGAAAACTACGTAGTTGACACAGAGTCGGGTTTCAATCCATAAAGGGCATAAATCACCTAACATTCCTAAATTGTTTGGAATAACGTGCTTTAAAACATCCAGTGCGTGTATATGATCAGGTATGATGTTGTATCGATCAGGTAGTGTAAGGGTTATGCCCGCTTCACAGTGACAGACCAAACTCTGACAGACCAAACTCCCCGTTTAACGCACCGCAAACAACCGCAAACAGTCCATTTGCACAACCGCAAACTCCTCATTTGCACAAGGTTGGATAGCAAGCTAGCCATGTCCCGTTCCTTGTCCTCACGGACGTCATTGAAGGTCTCTTCCTCGACCCAGCCACATACAACACCAAGGGTCCCCGAAAGGTGACAATAAGCCCCCTGGGACGCCTGCTGTGGTTGGTCTTCCACCTCCTCAAAGCCACCTTCCTCCTCTGACTCCTCTTCTTCAGACTCCTCTCTCGGCGTTGCCGCAGGTCCAGCAATCGACGACGACAAGGCTGCTTCTGGTGGTGATGGTGACCACAACTCTTCCTCTTCATGCTCATCTACGGCCTGATCCAGCACTCTTCGCAGGGCATGCTCCAGAAGAAACGCATATGGGATGAGGTCGATGATGTTGCCTTGGGTTTGACTGACCAGGTTTGTCACCTCTGCAAAAGGACGCATGAGCCTACAGCCATTGTGCATGAGCGTTCAGTAACGTGGCAAAAAAATACCCAGCTCCGCAGAGGCTGTCCTCTTTTTTTTAAATTAAAAAAATCTGTTCTTACCAGTTTAATCTCTGTTTTGTTCCCTATCAGGGGCCGGTGTGGTGTATGGAATAGATTTTAGGAACCGGGAGATGGAAAAAGATGCTTGGTTGGTCCTCTTACTTCCAATTTGGGGCACTGCACGTGTGCGCCGTGCAATGTACTGTGCTACCCGATATGAGTGGTATGTTAAGTAGTACTATTCCTATCAGTTTAATCCCTGTTACGTCCCCTATCAGGGGACGTGTATGGAATAGATTTTAGGAACCGGGAGATGGAAAAAGATGCTTGGTTGGTCCTCTTACTTCCAATTTGGGGCACTGCGCGTGCACCGCGCAATGTACTGTGCTACCCGATATGAGTGGTATGTTAAGTAGTACTATTCCTATCAGTTTAATCCCTGTTACGTCCCCTATCAGGGGACGTGTATCGAATAGAGTTTAGACAACCGCAAAGAGTTGTCAATAGTTGACACATTCATGACATAAATTTTATTCCTCTATGCGTCAATCTTGGTTTAGTGATGACTGTGCTCGTGCGCACGTTTGGGAGATTGCAGGCGATGGCGGTTTTTCAAAGCCTATGGTCGTGCTGACGTAGTTCAGTGACAGTTAAGTGACCCAGAAAACAATGATTCTGCAGTATGGGCCCATTGTTGGCCTAGTAGGCTTTAATGATCACCTTAGATGATCACAAAGAAAATTTATGTTTTTTCGATGCAAAATTATCCAGCCGATCGCTTTTGGTCTGTTCACAATGAAGCAACGACCTTATCATCTGGGGTGTGCCAACATTGCCATTACCAACACACTCATAGAGGTGATCGCTTCATTGTGATACGCAAGCCCTTTCACCACAACAAGGTAACGATCACGAAGGGGAATTGACACATGTATGTGCCTTTTTTGTTTGTTTTCTTTTTGCAGACACAGTGCAGCACCAGAGGCCAGAAAAATTAGGCATGCCTGAAAAATTAGGTATTGCTGCAGCCGCTGCTGTAGCAGCGGCCGGAAAAATGCATGTTTTCCAGGCAGAAAGTGCACTAAAACATTGCGGCTTGAACCCTAGTTGGTGGCGGAGAAGTCACGCAAGTCATCCGGCATGCAGAGATTAAATACAGCAGCGTGTGGACCATTTTTAGCCCAAGGCATCTCATCAGGCCTTTTTTAGTCAAATACATCCCCCCCTTCGGGATCTATGCCTCATTCATCTTAATAAAGGTGAGGTAATCTAGACTTTTTTGACCTAGGCGACCTCTCTTCTCAGTGACAATACCTCCTGCTGCGCTGTAGGTCCTTTATGACAGGACACTTGAAGCGGAGCAGGCCAGAAGTTCTATCGCAAATTGGGATAGCTCAGGCCACAGGTCAAGCCTGCACACCCAGTAGTCAAGGTGTTCATCGTTCCTCAGAGTGTCGATATCTGCAGTTAAGGCGAGGTAGTCTGCTACCTGTCGGTCGAGTCGTTCTCTGAGGGTGGACCCCGAAGGGCTGTAACGATGCGTAGGACATGTCCTCCATCAACAACACGTCTGTAAAGCGTCCTGTCCTTGCCGGCGTGGTCGTGGTAGGAGGAGGATTACTTTCACCTCTTCCCCTGGTAGATTCCCGTTTTGCTGTGACATCACCCTTATACGCTGTGTAAAGCATACTTTTTAACTTGTTTTGGAACTGCTGCATCCTTTCCGACTTCCGGTAATTTAATAACATTTAAGCCACTTTTTGCTTATACCGGGGGTCTAGTAGCGTGGCCATCCAGTACAGGTCGTTCTCCTTCAACCTTTTTATACGAGGGTCCCTAAACAGGCATGACAGCATGAAAGACCCCATTTGCACAAGGTTTGATGCCGAGCTACTCATGTCCCGTTCCTCGTCCTCACTGATGTCATTAAAGGTCTGTTCTTCCCCCCAACCATGTACAACACCACGGGTACCAGATAGGTGACAACGAGCACCCTGGGATGCCTGCTGTGGTTGGTCTTCCTCCTCCTCAAAGCCACATTCCTCCTCTGACTCCTCTTCCTCAGACTCCTCTTCCAGCGTTGCCGTTGGTCCAGCAAGCAATGCTGATAAGGCTGTTTCTGGTGGTGATGTTGACCACAACTCTTCCTTTTCCTCTTCACGCTCATCTACGGCCTGATCCAGCACTCTTCGCAGGGCACGCTCCAGGAAGAAAACAAATGGGATGATGTTGCTGATGGTGCCTTCGGTGTGACTGACTAGGTTTGTCACCTCCTCAAAAGGACGCATGAGCCTACAGGCATTGTGCATGAGCATCCAGTAACGTGGCAAAAAAATACCCAGTTCCGCAGAGGCTGTCCTAGAACCCCGGTCATACAAATACTCGTTGACGTTTTTTTCTTGTTGGAGCAGGCGGTCGAACATTAGAAGTGTTGAATTCCAACGTGTCGGGCTGTCGCAAATCAAGCGCCTCACTGGCATGTTGTTTCGCCGCTGAATATCTTAAAAGAGCGCCATGGCCGTGTAGGAACGCCCCTTAATGGCCACACACCTTCCTGGCCTGCTTGAGGGCGTTCTGTAAGCCTGGGTACTTATGCACAAAGCGTTGTACGATCAGATTCAACACATGTGCCATGCACGGCACGTGTCAACTTGCCCAAATTCAATGCCGCCAACAAATTGCTTCCATTGTCACACACCACTTTGCCAATCTCCAGTTGGTGCGGAGTCAGCCACTGATCCACCTGTGCGTTCAGGGCGGACAGGAGTGCTGGTCCGGTGTGAATCTCTGCTTTCAGGCAAGTCAACCCCAAGACGGCGCGACACTGTCGTATCCGGGATGTGGAATAGCCCCTGGGGAGCTTGGGGGGTGCAGTTGATGTGGAGCAAGACACAGCAGCAAAAGAGGACTCAGCCGAGGAGGTTAGCGAAGAGGATGGAGAAGGAGGAGTAGAGGAGGTGGCAGCAGGCCTGCCTGCAAGTCGTGGCAGTGTCACTAACTCCTCTGCAGAGCCACGCATTCCATGCTTGGCAGCCATCAGCAGGTTTACCCAATGCGTAGTGTAGGTGATATACCTGCCCTGACTGTGCTTTGCAGACCAGGTATCAGTGGTCAGATGGACCCTTGCCCCAACACTGTGTGCCAGACATGCCATGACTTCCTTTTGCACAATAGAGTACAGGTTGGGTATTGCCTTTTGTGAAAAGAAATTTAGTCCGGGTACCTTCCACTGCGGTGTCCCAATAGCTACAATTTTTTTGAAGGCCTCAGACTCCACCAGCTTATATGGTAAAAGCTGGCGGGCTAAGAGTTCCGACAAGCCAGCTGTCAGACGCTGGGCAAGGGGGTGACTCTGTGACATTGGCTTCTTACTCTCAAACATTTCCTTGACAGACACCTGACTATGGGCAGATGAGCAGGAACTGCTGAAGGTGAGAGGCAGAGTGGCGGATGGATGAGAGGGGGCAAGGAGGACAGCAGTGGTTGACGTGGCTGAAAATGCTGGACGAGGAAGAGGATGGTGGCTTTGAGTTTGTGTGCTGGTTGTACTCATGTGTTGATCCCATAGGCGTTTGTGATGTGCGATCATGTGCCTTCGCAAAGCAGTTGTACCTAGGTGGGTGTTGGACTTCCCACGACTCAGTTTCTTTTGGCACAGGTTGCAAATGGCATCGCTGTTATCAGAGGCAGACACACAAAAAAAATGACACACTGCTGAGCTTTGCAATGATGGCATTCTGGTGGTAGCAACAGCATGCGTTGATTGGCGTGCTGTCTGGCTGACCCCGGGTGCCGATACATGCTGTCTGACTGTGCCACTAGCTCCTTGCGATGACCTCCTCCTGCTTTTAACTCATCTCCTCCTCCTCTCTGTCTCCCCATCTGAACTTTCCCCCTGTTCTTCTTCTCTTCGAGCGGGCACCCACGTGACATCCACGGACACATCGTCATCATCAACCGCTTTACTTGTATCTGACATCTCAGCAAAGGAAGCAGCAGCGGGTATAACATCATCATCATCACACCGTACGTCCATGTGTGTAATGCTGCCTGACTGAGACATATCCCTGTTATCTACATCCTCTGGCAATAATGGTTGCGCATCACTCATTTCTTCAAACTGATGTGTAAATAACTCCTCTGACAGATCAAGTGAAGCAGCTGTGGTGCTAGTGTGGTGGTGGCGGCAGGCGGGCGATTGGTAACTTGAGAGGTGCCCGAAGCTGACCTGGAGGAGAATGGTGCGTCAAGGTTCCGAGCGGAAGCTGTAGAAGATTGGGTATCCTGTGTTAGCCAGTCAACTATGTCCTCAGAACTTTTCGAGTTCAGAGTACGTGGCCTCTGAACACTGGGCATTATTCTAGGGTTAAAGAAAATCACAGCACCACGACCACGACGGCCCCTGCGGGGTGGCCTGCCTCTGCCTGTCATTTTTTTTTTCCGATTAGTGGTACTATGCATGCAAGCTACTGTGACACCAGATATGAGTGGTGGGCACTGGCAGTAGTGGGCACAGTACACGCTGTGGGCCTGAAACACACGCTTGCAGGCAACTGCAATTATTCTACAGTGAAAAAATTGTTTTATTGTTTTAAATGCAAGCTACTGTGACACCAGTTATGAGTGGTGGCACTGGGCACTGGCAGTAGTGGGCACAGTACACGCTGTGGGCCTGAAACACACGCTTGCAGACAACTGCAATTATATTACAGTGAAAAAATGGTTTTACTGTTTTAAATGCAAGCTACTTTGACACCAGATATGAGTAGTGGGCACAGTACACGCTGTGGGCCTGACACACACGCTTGCAGGCAACTGCAATTATATTACAGAGAAAAAATAAATAAAATAAAAGCAAACTGATGTACTAGCCCTAAAAAGGGCTTTTTGGGGTGCTGTCAGGACGCTGTCCTCACAGCAGATCAGATGAGTCTTTGAGGACTGGAGTGGACACAGAACACTGGCCTAGCTAACGATTTCCCTATTAAATCAGCAGCAGCAGCACTCTCCCTGCTCTTACTAACACTGCAGCTTCCGAGTGAATCTAAGATGGATTCTGTCCTTTCTTTTTGATAGGAGGTGGGAGGGTCTGGGAGGGAGGGTATGCTGCTGATTAGCTGGAATGTGTCTGCTGACTGTGAGGTACAGGGTCAAAGTTTGCGCAATGATGTATAGGGGGCGGACCAAACATCGCATATGTTCGCCCACCACGGCGAACGCGAACAAGCTATGTTCGCCGGGAACTGTTCGCCGGCGAATAGTTCGGGACATCTCTAATGACAACCCGCCAGCACCCTCAACCTGATGCGTGGACTTGTGTTACAAGGAGGGAAAAATTTGGGAAGATGGTGAAAGAGTACGTAGCAGACTGTGTCAGCGTCCTCAGTGATCCCTGTATGCCTTACAATTATTGGGAGTGGCATGAACTGGCTCTCTATGCCTTGGAGGTGCTGGCCTGCCCTGCCGCCAGCGTTTTGTCAGAGCGTGTATTTAGTGCTGCTGGGGTCATAATTACTGATAAGCGCATCCTTCTGTCAACTGAAAATGCTGACCGATTGACTCTTATAAAAATGAACAAGCCCTGGATTGCCCCTGACTTCTCTACTCCACCAGAGGAAATCGGCTGAACATAAAGGCACTCTAAATGTGGCTTTTATAGTGTATTGAATGCACTGTATTCCCATGCACCCCTTCCACCACTAAAAAGGGTATATGGTTTAATCTCCCTTTTCTCCTCCTCAATCATATCAACATGCTTATTAGGCTGCCCTCACTCCTAATGTTTTAGAGGGTCAGCTAAGCAGAAAGCTTTCAACCATAATGTTTTAGAAGGTCAGCTCAGCAGCAGACCCTCACCCCTAAATTTTTAGATGGTCAGCTCGGCAGCATGCCCTCGACCACAACATTTTTTAGATGGTCAGCTCGGCAGCAGGCCTACGCACACAACATTTTTTAGATTGTCAGTTCGGCAGCAGGCCCTCACCCACAAAATTTTTTAGATGGTCAGCTCGGCAGCAGGCCCTCGCCCACAAAATTTTTTGGATGGATATCTCAGCAGCAGGCCCTCACCCCTAATGTTTTAAAGGGTCACCAGCACGCCATCAATCATAATATTTTAAGGGTGTGTATGATGCACTCCTTTATTTGTAATAAAGGGTGCATTGGAGTGCTGGTTCCTTGTAATTCTTGGCAGCCCTTTCCCTTAGTGCATAGGCTTTGAGTGTAGGAGTCCCACTAACTGAACATTTGTACCACAATGTGAATGAGGCCCTCCTTTATGTGATATACAGATTGTTTCGGAGAGCCTCCTCTTTGTAATTTTTGGCAGCACTTGCACTTTATATACAATTAAATATACAGGAAAGAATGTTTCCTAACAATTTTTCCTCTAAAATTGATTTTATCTTTGGTTTGGTGTGTATTATTGTCAGTCTGTAAAATTGGCATGCTACTCGAACAACAATGTTCCCAGCAGTGAACTGGGAGTCCAAGATGCAACCAGACATCCTCCCCATGCTGTTCCCGAACCATTTCAGTGGTCTTTCCATAAATTTATGACCTTTTCCTATAAACTAGACACCCTCCCCTCTTCAGAGCAGGGGGTGCC
Source organism: Bufo bufo (assembly GCF_905171765.1). Classification (NCBI taxonomy): domain Eukaryota; kingdom Metazoa; phylum Chordata; class Amphibia; order Anura; family Bufonidae; genus Bufo; species Bufo bufo. The sequence goes on from NC_053391.1 coordinate 475,885,834, forward strand.
TGGTTTAATGCTCGGGTTCTCCCGTTGACTTCCATTGTGCTCGGGTGCTCGGTTGAGCACCTGAGCATCCCGAGGTGTTCTACTCGACCACCCGAGCACTTTGGTGCTCAACCAACACTAATCTCCACCTCTCATACAGTTGATATATGGATGTTATATTGAAAGAGATAAAAGTACAGGAATATACAGTACAGACCAAAAGTTTGGACACACCTTCTCATTCAAAGAGTTTTCTTTATTTTCATGACTATGAAAATTGTAGATTCACACTGAAGGCATCAAAACTATTAATTAACACATGTGGAATTATATACACAACAAACAACTGTGAAACAACTGAAAATATGTCATATTCTAGGTTCTTCAAAGTAGCCACCTTTTGCTTTGATTACTGCTTTGCACACTCTTGGCATTTCTCTTGATGAGCTTCAAGAGGTAGTCCCCTGAAATGGTTTTTACTTCACAGGTGTGCCCTGTCAGGTTTAATAAGTGGGATTTCTTGCCTTATAAATGGGGTTGGGACCATCAGTTGCATTGAGGAGAAGTCAGGTGGATACACAGCTGATAGTCCTACTGAATAGACTGTTAGAATTTGTATTATGGCAAGAAAAAAAGCAGCTAAGTAAAGAAAAACGAGTGGCCATCATTACTTTAAGAAATGAAGGTCAGTCAGTCAGCCGAAAAGTTGGGAAAACTTTGAAAGTAAGGGCTATTTGACCATGAAGGAGAGTGATAGGGTGCTGCGCCAGATGACCTGGCCTCCACAGTCACCGGACCTGAACCCAATCGAGATGGTTTGGGGTGAGCTGGAACGCAGATTGAAGGCAAAAGGGCCAACAAGTGCTAAGCATCTCTGGGAACTCCTTCAAGACTGTTGGAAGACCATTTCAGGGGACTACCTCTTGAAGCTCATCAAGAGAATGCCAAGAGTGTGCAAAGCAGTAATCAAAGCAAAAGGTGGCTACTTTGAAGAACCTAGAATATGACATATTTTCAGTTTGTTATATATATAATTCCACATGTGTTAATTCATAGTTTTGATGCCTTCATAGTCATGAAAATAAAGAAAACTCTTTGAATGAGAAGGTGTGTCCAAACTTTTGGTCTGTACTGTATGTGTGTTAAGCATATTGCCTACAGGATTTGCATAATCATTTTCTTGCTTATTAAAAAAAGAAACAGCTCATTGTCATGTGACAAGGGTGGCCCTGTTACTGGAAAAAAAATGTTTTCTAAAACCACACAACAGCAATAATAACACATTCTGTAAAAATGCATTATCCTCTCAGTCTTGAGTAAGTATAGAATGTGCAGATAAAACTATGATTTACTATGGTAATGTTACTACTTATAAATGCACACTACATATGTTTTTTTTTTTAAAATCTTGCCATTTTAACCTTATTTTAGGTAGTAGGAAATCTGTTCTGAAAACAGCTGGACTGTCTATTACAACAAAGCCAACATTTTTGCAATAATGTTGTAAAATTTCCTATTTGTATGGTACAATAATGTAAGGTAATAATATATGGTACATTTAACCTATGGTAATGGACTGAACAATAATTTTAAAGTGCTTTGATCATTACTTATCTTTCAGTTGATTATATAAATCGTTTGCAAAGCTCACAAAGGATTTTTAATTTTGAATCTCTTTATGCCTTCATCCTGGTGATGACATTAATTTCCTCTATTGCATGTGAAAGGAAGTCTAGTTTTGTCCTTAGACAAAACTTGTCATGTCTTTTGTACATGCAGATGGGACTTATTATTGTAAAAAGATCTTTCTGTGCCATGTTAGAAAAAAAAAAAAAAACTACTATGAAATGTAAAGTCACATGAGAATTTGAAGTTAACAAATTATAAATAAAGATTTCCAAAGAAAAATATGGAGAACAATATATTAGTATGAGAAGGCAGTCACAAGCTCTGAGCATGTGTAATTGTAAGTGTAAATGCACATATACCAATTTAAAGAGTACAGTAAATGATCCGAAGATTAATCTTTTATTATGCTAATAGTGCCTTTTTGGTGTCTTTTCAAGAAACAAAAGACATTCACATTTTGGTAGTCTTGTATAATCGTATATAGGCTTCTCTAAAATTTTCATTTTATGTATATTTTGCTATCTAGAAAGACAGATTTACCAAAGCTTGTTGTCATAATGCATCAGGATGTGTAATCTGATGTTAACATATGACATACCGTAATTTAAAATATAATATAACTGCAATTAATTTAACGTAACAAATATGAATCTGAAATATTCTTGTTTAAGTCGAATACAGTGTTAAACATAGTAACTGATTTGGCTACAGATAGGATTATGATATAACAATACCATAGGCAGTTTTAAACTTATTCAGCTAAATCAATGATTCACATAGTTCTCTTGAGAAGCAAAGATATATTGACTTTTAATTTGCAAAAGCTGTCTAAAAGTTTAGACTGATCCTTCTTCCAACAGCGTTTTTTCTCTCGACTCCCTAATATGTGTACATTCAAATCGAGCTCAAGGAGAGGGGAAAAAAAACACTAAATTCTTCCAGCAGTGTATTATGTCCTGTGAGAAAATTTGATTAGACATTTTGAAATCCAACTTGGCCAAATAATTTTTCCCTAGGAATTTTTCATCAAAAGACTGCAGGGCATTAGTGATTAGTGATTGCCGAACTTCGGCCGGGACGATTCACGAACACGATCGCGCAAACGCGATCAAATGTTTGCGAACCGCAAGTTCGTAGCGGGCCCAATTCACTTTAATGGCAGGCGAACCTGAAAAACCTTAAGGTCATTATTGCAGCCAACAAATACTTACAAGAAGTGCACAAATCATCCCAAACATAGACAGTGACATACCAGAGGGGGATCAATGGCAAAAATTTCCACACAAAATATGTATTTTAATCAGGGGCCATTTTTGGAAACTGACAAAAATGTGGCCTGCTGGAGCCTATAAAAATTCTATTTTAGGCCACGGGAGTACAGGCCCCAAGCATTAGGCATTCACCGTACAGAAAATATCAAGTGATTATGTGGCTGGAGGTATATTAGACGGTTATTGGATAACAATTTTACTTCAGACCAGTGGAGTACAGGCCCCAAAAAATTTTCATTCAATGTACAGAGAAGAACAAGTGATTTTGTGGCTGGAGGTATATTAGACGGTCATTGGATATCAATTTTACTGCAGGCCAGTACAAATACATGTCAAATACATATGTTTAAAAGAACTCAAAATATAAAATTGGATTAAAAGCATGGCTAGCGAAATCCCCCCTCTTGAATAAATCCCAAATGATAATAGGTGAAATTTGATAACACGTGGTCGTCACAGGTGTTGAATTCCTCTGAGGCCCCAACAATTAGGCATTCACCATACAGAATAGATCAAGTAATTATGTGGCTGGAGGTATATTAGACGGTCAATGGATATCAATTTTACTGCAGGCCAGTGGACTACAGGTCCCAAAAATTATTTATTCACCGTACAGAAAAGAACAATTGATAATGTGGCAGGAGGTACATTAGGCGGTCACCGTTTAACAATTTTATTGTTGGCCAGTTAGATTACAGGCCCCAAAAATTATGCAATCACTGTACATAAAAGATCAAGTGATTACGTGGCTGGAGGTATATTAGACGGTCAACGGATATCAATTTTACTGCAGGCCAGTGGAGTACAGGCCCCAAAAGAGATTCATTCACAGGACAGAAATGAACAACTGATAATGTGGCTGGAGGTACATTAGGCGGTGACCGTATAAGAATTTTACTGCAGGCCAGTAGACTAGAGGCCCCAAAAATTATGCATTCACTGTACATAAAAGATCAAGTGATTATATGGCTGGAGGTATATTAGATGGACAATGGATATAAATTTTACTGCAGGCCAGTGGACTACAGGCCCCAAAAATTATTCATTCACCGGACATAAAAGATCAAGTGATTATATGGCTGGAGGTATATTAGACGGTCAATGGATATCAATTTTACTGCAGGCCAGTGGACTACAGGTCCCAAAAATTATTCATTCACCGTACAGAAAAGAACAATTGATAATGTGACAGGAGGTACATTAGGCGGTCACCGTTTAACAATTTTATTGTTGGCCAGTTAGATTACAGGCCCCAAAAATTATGCAATCACTGTACATAAAAGATCAAGTGATTACGTGGCTGGAGGTATATTAGACGGTCAACGGATATCAATTTTACTGCAGGCCAGTGGAGTAAAGGCCCCAAAAGAGATTCATTCACAGGACAGAAATGAACAACTGATAATGTGGCTGGAGGTACATTAGGCGGTGACCGTATAAGAATTTTACTGCAGGCCAGTAGACTAGAGGCCCCAAAAATTATGCATTCACTGTACATAAAAGATCAAGTGATTATATGGCTGGAGGTATATTAGATGGACAATGGATATCAATTTTACTGCAGGCCAATGGACTACAGGCCCCAAAAATTATTCATTCACCGGACATAAAAGATCAAGTGATTATATGGCTGGAGGTATATTAGATGGTCATTCGATATCAATTTTACTGCAGGCCAGTACAAACACATGTCAAATACATATGTTTAAAAGAACTAAAAATATAAAATTGGATTAAAAGGATGGCTAGCGAAATCCCCCCTCTTGAAAAAAACCCAAAAGATAATAGTTGAAATTCGATAACAAGTGGTCATCACAGTTGTTGAATTCCTCCGAGGTCCCAAACATTAGGCATTCACCGGACAGAAAAGGCCTTTTATGCCACTGTATTTACATAAGACAGGGACCATTTTGTTCTGGGTGGTGGCGGATATTGGTGGGCAGGCATGAGGAAATTTAATTAAACGTGGTCGTCCCAGGTGCTGAATTCCTCTGAGATCCATGCCTCATTCATTTTTAGAAATGTGTCCACACTGTCGTGAGCTAGGCGAGTGCGCTTATCGGTCATGATCCCCCCTGCGGCGCCGAACGTCCTTTCAGACAGGACACTCAATAAGGCGCAAGCCAAGAGTTCAATGGTAAATTGTGCCAGCTCTGGCCACAGGTCAAGCCTGCACACCCAGTAGTCCAGGGGTTCCTTGCTTCTCAGAGCGTCCACATCGGCCATTAACCCGATGTAGTCGGACATCTGTCAGCCTAGGCGTTCCCTGAGGTTCCCTGAGGCTGGATCCAGAGGGCAGCTGTCGATGGGTTGGCTGCAAGAATAATCTCATATCCAAAATGACCAACACATCTTCAAACCGCCCTCTTCTTGCATGGGCCGTAGGATTGGTACTCGCAACTGTTTCTCTGTGGGTGGAAATTCCTCTTCCAGTGCCCACAACAGCAGAATGCAGCATCTCTCAAAGCAAGGCCTGGAAATGCTGCATTCTGAAAGCCCTCTGTGATGCTGGTAACATGTCCACCATTTTGTGTTTGTACCAGTGGTCTAAGGACATTGCCACCCAGTACTGGCCCTTGCCCTTTATGCGTTTTATATGGGGGTCCCTCTTCAAACACTGGAGCATGAAGGACCCCATTTGCACTAAATTGGAAGCTATGGAGCTACCTGGCTCCTGCTCATCACTCAAGAGAATGTTGTCCTCGGTCTCCTCCCCCCATCCACGGACAACACCAGGGATCCCAGAAACGTTTAAAGCATGCTATTCTTGCTCCTCCTCCGCCCCGACACCATCCTCCTCTGACTCCTCTTCAGACTCCTGTTGACTTGTCTCAGATGGAGTAGCCACCCCTGGGAATTCATCCAGCATTGCGACTTCCTCATCTTCCTGCTCCTCGATGGCTTGATCAATGACACGACGCAATGCACGTTCCAGAAAGTAGGCGTAAGGTACGATGTCACTGATGGCGCCCTAGCTGCGACTGACCAGTTTGGTGATCTCCCCAAATGGCCGCAGAAGTCTTCATATGTCTTGCATCAGCAGTCACTGGTGCGGTGAAAAAAAACAAGCTCCCCAGAACCTGTCCTGCCGCAGAGGTTATACAGGTAGTCGTTAATGGCACATTTCTGCTGGAGCAGCCTATCAAGCATATACAAGGTGGAGTTCCAGCGCGTCGGACAGTCACAAATCCGACATCTGACGGGAAAGTGGTGTTGCCGCTGAATGCCAGCAAGGCAAGCCATGGCCATTAAGATCTTCCAAAATACACAGAGATTTTTCTGGCCTGCAGCAAGACGTCCTGGACTCTTTGGCAGCGAATTGCTACATGACTAAGTTCAGGACGTGTGCCATGCATGGGACGTGTGTCATTTTGCCCTGTTTCAGCACGCTCAGCAGATTGGTACCATTGTCGTACACCACTTTACCATCTGTCAAATTGAGCAGGGTTAGCCACTGATCGGCCTGTGACCGCAGAGCTGAAAGGAGTGCAGGACCAGTGTGGCTCTTGGCTTCCAGGCACAACATGGCAAAGTCTCACCTGGCACGTAGAATAGATTCTGGGGAGCTTAAGGGGTGCAGCGGAATAGGCAGTCGAAAAGGAGGAGTCAGCCGAGAAGGATACGGAGGATGGAGTAGGAGAAGAGGAGGCAGGCCTGCATGCAATCCGTGGCGGTAACACCAAATCCACACGGGTGCCATGGGTTACATGCTTGATGGCCGTCAGAAGCTTCACCCAGTGGGCTGTAAAAGTTATGTACCTTCCCTGCACATGTTTGCTAGACCACGTGTCTATGGTCAGAAGTATCTTGGCACTGACACTGTGTGCCAGAGATACATTCACTTGCCACTGAACATGGCCATATACTGTAGCTCTGGGATGCCCGTCTGGGAGAAATATGTCCTTCTGGGGACCTTTCATTGTGGTGTGCCAATGAACACAAATTTTCTAAAGGCCTCCGAGTCCACCAGTTTATATGGCAGTAGTTGGCGGGTTAGCAGTTCCGACAAGCCGGCGGTCATCCGTTGGGCAAGAGGGTTATCCGGCGTCATCAACTTTTTTTGTTCGAACATTTGGCCCACGGAAGCCTGCCTTTTGCCAGATGAACGTGACGAAGGCACGGTGGAGTGGAGGACAAATGGGAGGAGAGTGGAGAAGGAGAAGGAGAAGAGGCAGGACGTGGAGCGTCGGGAGTGTAACTTTGTGGGTTCTGATGGTGTTGCTCCCACTGGGCTCGGTGATGAGAGACCAGGTGCCTTCTTAAGGCGGTCGTCCCTAGGTGAGTGTTGGGCTTACCGCTACTTATGCGTTGATAGCACAGGCTGCAGATGGCAACAATACTGTCAGCAGCTGACACATAAAAAAAGCTCACACTGCGGAGCGATGTGCCGGCATCCTGGGAGCACTAGATGGGACTGTGCATGGTGGATGGCTCGCTCCAGATACATTTGCAGTCTGCTTTTTGCCTCCTGTGCACTGCGAGTTCTGCCTGCTTTTCCTCCTTCTCCGTCTCTCCCTCTGAACTCCCATCCTCTTCCTCTCTTGTGGGCACCCATGTGACATCCATTGACACGTCATCATCTGCACCTTCACCACGAACGACATTAGAGATCTCGGAGAAGGCAGCAACAGCGGGGACCACCCTCTTTTGGCTGATATGGGTACTGTCGTCAGATCGCTGCGTGACGACCGTTGCTACCTCCTCTTCCTCATCCGATACCAAGAATGTCTGCGCATCAGTAAGGTCTGGAAATTGAGGAAAATAATTCCTTTGACTCGAGTGGAGGGGCTATGGTGGTGGAGGTGGTGTCTTTGGGTGTGCACACAGCAGAGAGTGTTCTGGTTCTGATCAATGGTCAGATAGGATGATACACTGCTCCAAATTAGATAGATACGTGCATGCACGGCGAGAGAAATAACACTGACACTCTATATAAGGTCAAAGCATAACTCTAATTTATTAGGTGTAGGCTTCACATTATATATCCTCCATATAAGTGGGAGGAGTGGGCTCACATGATTGTTTTTTTTAGCAAGAAGGAATGTAAAAAGGAAATAAGTTTAAGTCATATGTATGATAGACTTAGAGGAATTCCTGACAGTTTCAAGTTTTTGCTGCAAATAGTTTCAATCATAGAATGCATACTGGGGGTTGTCTCTCGGACAGACACCATTTTGTAAGTGACAAGCAAGTGTCCATTATATTCCATAACAAGAGTGAGGAGGGTGCTGATACAGAGGATGAGGAGGGTACAGAAATGGAAGTCTGAGTGAGCCACTCAACCAACTCTGGTGCGTCCTTTGACGTAATTGCACGCACCTTCTCCAACTTCCCACTTAGGCTCCAACCTGGTGCACCTGCCCAACCTCTACTACCCCCACGGAATGGCCTGCCTCTTCCTCTGCTTGTCATTTTTAAAATGACCCTGTGACAAAGTCCCTATAGAAGAGAAGTATTTGTGGAAGCAGATATATAGAACCCCTTAATAAGTATTTGCTGTAAGAAAGTATATTAATACCCTTAATCTGTTTATATTGGGGCAACAACAGGTATATCACACCAGCTGCAATTAGTTGTTCCAATATCGTTTGTCCCTCTGTATAGCTGCGGTCTCTCAGCAGAACCGCACACAAATGCTGCACAATACAAATGCACTACATAGAAATTATATTATGTCAGAACTCCAGAATGTCCAGATGTGGGCGCGTTATATTGATGACGTGCTTGTCATCTGACGGGGCTGTCCAAAGTCTTTTTCCGAATGGGCAATTAGTCTAAATATGAACCAGATTGGCTTGCGTTTTACCTCTGAGTGTGATGTGACACAGTTGCCTTTTTTGGATATTCTTGTTACTAAAAACCAAGATGGAAGTCTTGACACATCAATCTTCCGCAAGCCGACCTCAACAAATTCCCTCCTGAGGTGGGACAGTTGTCATCCTTTCCCCCTCAGGAGGAGGATCTCTCAAGGTCAATATCTAAGGATAAGGACGAATTGCTCCAAAGACTCAGAATTAGAAAAACAGGCAGCTGTTCTGAAAAAGAGATTCATGGATCGTGGTTACCCCATCGGTACACTAACACCTGCCTATCAGGCTGCCTATGCCCGCGACCGTACTTCCCTTCTCACCCCCCAAAAAAAGATAACATCTAGCGACAATGTTTCCCTAACAAAGGCGCAAGAGATACGCCTGATCAGTACATTTAATGAGGCCTCTACTGGTATAAGAGAAATAATCTCAAAACATTGGCATGTACTTAGAATGGACCCTGACCTCTGTGAGACTATAAAAGAACGTCCAAGTATAACGTACAGGAGAGGCAAAAGTGTACGTGATTGGACGGTGAATAGTCACTTCTTACCAATACCAGCACCTAAAACCTGGTTGGAAAGAGGAATCCATGGAAATTATAGATGTAGTGGATGCATAGCCTGCAAATACATGCAATGTGGCAAATCCTTTAAGAGCAGTAATACGGGTAAAATGTACATCATCAGGGACCTGATTAACTGCAAAACCACAGGAGTTGTTTATAAAATCACATGCTCCTGCGATAAGGAATATATTGGTAAAACAAAAAGGGAACTAAGAAGGAGGATCGGGGAACATATAGGCGACATTCACAATTGTAGGGACACCTCTGTCTCGCATCATGTAAGGACTGAACATGGCAGGGATTCGAGGTGCCTCTCCTTTATGGGCATCGAGAAAGTCAAGCCACCAATGAGGTGTGGATATTGGAATAAGAGAATCCTTCAATGTGAGGCAAGATGGATATTTTATTTATAAACTGTATATCCTAATGGCCTCAACGAGCAGCAGAGCTTTACCTGTTTTAACTGAGTGTATTGCCACAGATGACGTAATCTGGAACTGTCTAATGGGAGTATTGACAATTCGTTATTCATACCCTCTCCATCTGCATCTCACAACTAATCCTGTGAGGATATATGTACTGAGAAACCTACTAAATAAATCCATATTGAGTCATTGTATTGAACAAATCTGCCATTCGGCATCAGAGATGGCATAAGAGCGTGCAGTGTCTGTGCGTCGTCTGGTTGCTTGGCCACACGGGACGCAAAGACACGGCCGCACGGAGCTTCCGGCAACACCAATAATCATGTGACGCCGACTTTCGGTGGAAGTGGTGCGCACAGTAACAGCGTGCGTTCCACATGCGTGCCACAGCGGTGAGTAGGTGGAAGGGGGTGGTAACTGCCTGAGGCGCCGGATTAAAAAGGAGATATGGCGTATCATGCCGTATCTCCGTTCAATTTGAAGTAGTAAGGCCTCTTTCACACTTGCGTTGTCCGGATCCGGCGTGTACTCCACTTGCCGGAATTACACTCCGGATCCGGAAAAACGCAAGTGTACTGAAAGCATTTGAAGACGGAACCGTCTTCCAAATGCTTTCAGTGTTACTATGGCACCCAGGACGCTATTAAAGTCCTGGTTGCCATAGTAGGAGCGGGGAGCGGGGGAGCGGTATACTTACAGTCCGTGCGGCTCCCGGGGCGCTCCAGAATGACGTCAGAGCGCCCCATGCGCATGGATGACGTGATCCATGCGATCACGTGATCCATGCGCTTGGGGCGCCCTGACGTCACTCTGGAGCGCCCGGGGAGCCGCACGGACGGTAAGTATACTGCTCCCCAGCTCCCCGCTACACTTACCATGGCTGTCAGGACTTTAGCGTCCCGGCAGCCATGGTAACCACTCTGAAAAAGCTAAATGTCGGCTCCGGCAATGCGCCGAAACGACGTTTAGCTTAAGGCCGGATCCGGATCAATGCCTTCCAATGGGCATTAATTCCGGATCCGGCCTTGCGGCAAGTGTTCCGGATTTTTGGCCGGAGCAAAAAGCGCAGCATGCTGCGGTATTTTCTCCGGCCAACAAACGTTCCGTACCGGAACTGAAGACATCCTGATGCATCCTGAACGGATTACTCTCCATTCAGAATGCATTAGGATAATCCTGATCAGGATTCTTCCGGCATAGAGCCCCGACGACGGAACTCTATGCCGGAAGACAATAACGCAAGTGTGAAAGAGCCCTTAGTAGAGGATACATACCAAATAGCTATTTTTGATGTCTGTATGATTAAGTATACTTAGTGATCACGGTCTCTTGCGTGTCCTTTTCTGTTTTTTAGAAACCCTTTGACTTCAGTAAGCCCCTGATGAGTTCCGACTCTATGGAATGAAACATGGCATGTAGGGCTGATTCGTAAGGGCTTTACAGGGACTAGGCCCCATTATAGGGACAGTTTCCCTATGGGGTCGCCCCTGTCGGGGCGGGTGCTCTGTGTTGGTTAGGCAGGCAAATTTGGATAGCCCCTGAATCCCCTACATAGAGAGGGCTTTAGACTAGGGCAAAATAGGAGTGTCCATACCGCCATACCCACAGAAGCACTGATCACCAGTGCCCCACTGTTACACCAGGGCACTGACGCCACCCACTGTTGCTGGTCGTGTGTCTACAGGACGGGGTAAGATCTACCCATAACTATCCTTTCCACGGCGCCAGACGGTGGCATTATATGTATATATGTATGTATGTTTTTGTTTTGTCCCACTGCAACCACCTATGCTTTTAGAAGATAAATTAGTAAAAGTTATATTTTATTATACCTAGTGAACATGTGGAATTAAGTATATCACACCCCTGCCTCAATCAGTTTTTTTGGGGGGCAACTGGTATATCACACCAGTTGAAATTAGTTGTCCCAGTAGTGTTTGTCCCTCTGAATAGCTGCGGTATCTCAGCAGAACCACACACAAATGCTGCACATGCACTATAAAGAAATTATATTATACGTATATAATTCCCCTGCCTCATCAGTTTATTTTGGGGGCAACTGGTATATCACAACAGTTGCAATTAGTTGTTCCAATAGTCTTTGTCCCTCTGTAAACCTGCTATATCTCAGCAGAACCGCACACAAATGCTGCACAATACAAATGCACTATATAGAAATTATATTATAGGTATATCACACCCCTCCCTCAGTTTGGGGGCAACTGGTATATCACACCAGTTGAAATTAGTTGTTCCAGTAGCGTTTGTCTCTCTGTATAGCTGCGTTATCTCAGCAGAACCACACACAAATGCTGCACATTCACAATATATTAATTTTATTATAGGTATATCACACCCCTGCCTCAATCAGTTTTTTAGGGAGGGCAACTGGTATATCACAACAGTTGCATTTAGTTGTTCAAATAGTGTTTGTCCCTCTGTATACCATAGGTATCTCAGCAGAACTGCACACAAATGCTGTACAATACAAATGCACTATATAGAAATTATATTATAGGTATATCACACCCCTGCCTCAATCAGTTTTTTGGGGGGGCAACTGCTATATCACACCAGGGAATGGCAATTACTGTTTAATGAGGTGGATGATGATGAGACAAAGTTACCAATAACTCAACGGCAATTACTGTCTCAAGAGGTTGATGAAGAGGATGAGACACAGTTGTCAATCACTGAGGTAGTGGTTAGGTCAACTAGTCAGGAGGATGAGCAGAGTGAGGAAGTGGAAGAGTTAGTAGTGGACGATGAAGTCACTGACCCAACCTGGGAAGGTGGAAAGCCGAGAGAGGACCGCAGTACAGAGGGGGAGGGGATCTGCTGCACCGCAACAGGCTGGAAGAGGCATTGGGGTGGCAAAAGGGAGAAGAAAGGCCACACCAAAGAGGCCCGCGACTGATCCCCGGAGCACACCCTTGCGGAAATCTCCCTTGCCACGGGGTAGGTGTTCCGCAGTCTGGCGCTTTTTTGAGGAAAGTGTGGACGACAAAAGAATTGTAATTTGCAACCTGTGCCATACAAAAATGAGCCACCAGCAGCATGATCTGCCACATGGCATCAAAGCACCGTAATAGGTGGGCCGAACGCCTGGTTCCAGAATCTGTGTCTGCGGGTCAAACAACTGCCTCCTCTTCTCCTGTGCTAAGAGCTGGCCAATCCCCTGTCTGAGACGCAGGCCCGGCTACCTCCCGCCCTGCATCTGGACCTTCGCAAGCACCGTCAGCGACCACATCCACTTCCGTGTCCCAGCGCAGCATACAAATGTCCTTACCACAGGCAAGCACATATACCCAGCCACCCACCCACAGGCCATAGCACTAAATGCGCAACTTTCCAAATTACTGGCCCTGGAAATGTTGCCATTTAGGCTTGTGGACACTGAGGCCTTCCACAGCCTGATGTCGGAGGCTGTTCTGTGTTACGCAGTCCCCAGCCACCACTATTTTTCAAGGTGTGCCGTGCCCACCTTACACCAACATGTGTCCCGTAACATCACACGTGCCCTGACCAATGCAGTTACTGGGAAGGTCCACTTACCAAGGACACATGGTCAAGTGCATTCGGCCAGGGAACGCTACATTTACCTAACAGCACACTAGGTGAATGTTGTGGAGGTCGGGAGCGAGTCGTACCCTGGGATGGCACAGGTGCTACCGAAGGCAAGGATTGCGGGCCCTATGTCGATCAGGGTTTCCTCCAGCACCTATGTTTGTTGCTGCAATACCCACTTCTCCTCCTCCGCCTCCTCCTCCACTTCCACCTCTGAATTATAGCAGTCAGTCATCAGTCGGTACCTGGAAGCAGTGTAGCACTGCAGTGGGGAAGCGGTAACCGGCCGTGCTGAAGCTGATATGCTTAGGGTACAAACAGCATACTGCCACAGAGCTATGGTAGGGGATAAGAGATCAGACTGAGCTGTTGCTCACGCCACTCAACCTAGAACCAGACATGGCCTTAATCTTGGTGGTGGCTTTGGAGCTCGGCAAGCTCAGACACATCCTATGCCTAGCCCACGTGTTCAACCTTGTAGTTCAGTGGTTTATCAAAACCTACCCCAATTTTCTTGAGCTACTAGTGAAGGTGCGCCTCGTGTGTGCACATTTCTGCAAGTCATCGACAGCTTCAGCCGGTCTGTCAACGCTGCAGCAGCACTTGAAATTGCCAGCTCACCGGCGGTTGTGCGACGTGAGCATGCGCTGGAACTCGACGTTCCACATGTTAGCCAGGCTTTGTGAGCAGCAGAGTGCAGTAGTGGAATACCAGCTGCAACATGGCCGTCACCTTTCCAGTCAGCTTCAGCTCTTCACAAGCGACGAGTGGGCATTGATGTCTGACCTCTGTGAGGTTTTAAGAAACTTTGAGGAATCAACACAGATGGTGAGCAGCGATAACACTATTATCAGCGTAACCATCCCACTTCTGTGTCTACTCAAACTCTCGCTGCTCACAATTAAGGACAAAGCTTTGCATGTGGAAGAGGTGGAAATGGAAGACATTACACAGAGTTATAGCCAGATCACCCTCAGTTCGTCTTCTCAGGGCGAATTGGACGATGAAGAGGAGGAGGAGGAGGAGCAGGAGACGGTTGCCTCTGCTACAGAGGGTAGTACCCATGGAAGTTTTATTCCATCTGTTCAGCGTGGATGGGTAGAAGAGAAGAAAGAGGATGAGGATATTGAGAGTAATCCTCCTAATGAGGACAGTGAAGACTTGTCTGTTGGTACTCTGGCACACATGGCTGACTTTATAATATGCTTCCTTTCCCGTGACCCTCGCGTTGTACGCATTTTGGCCAACACCGATTACTGGTTGTTCACCCTTCTCGACCACTGCTACAATAAGAACTTCTCATCTATCATTCCTTTGGTGAAGAGGGCAAGCAAAATGGTGCAATACCAGAAGGTCCTTGTGGAAAAATTGCTCCAAAAATTTCCAGCTGACAACGCTGGCGGCAGAGTCCGTAGTTCCTTGGCCAACCGAGGAGGGGAGACAATGGGAACACACAGCTGTTCCAACAGAGGCAGGGCAACACTCTCCAAGGCCAGGGACAGTTTCATGACACCCCGTCAGCACCCTCACCCTGTTGCGCGGCCTAGTGTCACAAGAAGGGAAAAATTTTGGAAGATGGTGAAGGAGTACATAGCAGACCGTGTCAGCGTCCTCAATTATCCTTCAGTGCCTTACAACTACTGGGTGTCCAAGCTGGACACATGGCGCAAACTGGCGCTCTACACCTTGGAGGTGCTGGCCTGCCCTGCCGCCAGCGTTTTGTTTGAGCTGGTAGTTTATTTTTTAGAGGGTCAGCTCCTCAGCAGGCCCTCACCTACAATGTTTTACAGGGTCAGCTCCCCAGCAGGCCCTCGCATATAATTTTTTAGAGGGTCAGTTCACCAGCAGGCCCTCGCATATAATGTTTTACAGGGTCAGCTCACCAGCAGGCCCTCACATATAATTTTTTAGAGGGTCAGCTCACCAGCAGTCCCGCAGCTAAAATCTTTTACAGGGTCAGCTCCCCAGCAGGCCCTCGCATATAATTTTTTTAGAGGGTCAGCTCACCAGCAGGCCTTCACCTACAATCTTTTACAGGGTCAGCTCACTAGCAGGCCCTCACATATAATGTTTTACAGGGTCAGCTCCCCAGCAGGCCCTCGCATATAATTTTTTTAGAGGGTCAGCTCACCAGCAGGCCTTCACCTACAATCTTTTACAGGTTCAGCTCACTAGCAGGCCCTCACATATAATGTTTTACAGGGTCAGCTCACCAGCAGTCCCGCAGCTAAAATCTTTTACAGGGTCAGCTCACCAGCAGGCCCTCGCATATAATGTTTTACAGGGTCAGCTCCCCAGCAGGCCCTCGCATATAATGTTTTACAGGGTCAGCTCACCAGCAGGCCCTCACATATAATGTTTTACAGGGTCAGCTCACCAGCAGGCCCTCGCATATAATGTTTTACAGGGTCAGCTCACCGGCAGGCCTTCACCTACAATCTTTTACAGGGTCAGCTCACCTGAAGGCCCTCGCATATAACATTTTACAGGGTCAGCTCACCAGCAGGCCCTCGCATATAATATTTTAGAGGGTCAGCTCACCAGCAGGCACGCACCTCAAATCTTTTACAGGGTCAGCTCACCAGCAGGCCCTCACATATCATGTTTAATAGAGTCAGCTCACTAGCAGGCCTTAACCTACAATCTTTTACAGGGTCAGCTCAACTTAAGGCCCTCACATATAATTTTTTACAGGGTCATCTCACCAGCAGGCCCTCACCTACAATGTTTTACAGGTTCAGCTCACCAGCAGGCTTTCGCATATAAGTTTTTAGAGGGTCAGCTCACCAGCAGGCCCACACCTAAAATCTTTTACAGGGTCAGTGTCACGAGGGTGTCAAGAACCACGCCTGACTCCGTTATACCTGGGGTCAGGAAGTCGCAGCGGTTGGCTGCGCGCTCTATGTAAGATAGGGCTGTTTCCTTATGGTAGCTTTCTGAGTTTGCTTTGAAACCCTTTTTGGCTCACTCAGGGATCCGTAGCTCCTTCTCCTCAGCTGTTCCTTGTCCAGCACTCCCAACCTCCTTATATTCCCCTCTCACACTTCTCTGGTTGCCAGATATAGAGCTTCCTGCCTGGACTTCTATTCTGATCCTCTGGAGCTGTGTTGCTGCGTTCTCTGGTAGTTGGTCCAGAACGTTACCCTCCGGATCCCTGTTGGACCTTTGTGATCTGCTGTGGTCGCCCACCTGGGTGTATGTGTTTGTCTGTATTGTCTGTCCTGTCCCTGGTGTTTCCCTCTTAGTGTCAGTGGTGCGGACTAGCGATCCCACCGGCCCGTTCACTATCTAGGGCTCATTCTAGGGAAAGCCAGGGTTTAGGCACGTGATCGCCGCACGGGTGAGGAACCCGTCTAGGGACGTGAGGGCAGTCAGGTGCCAGCCGCAAGGTGAGTCAGGGGTCACCACCATTCCCTCTCCCTTGGGCAGGGCTTTCCCTTTTCCCTCCCTGTGTGTGACGCCGGTCATTACAGTCAGCTCACCTGCAGGCCTGCACCTAAAATCTTTTACAGGGTCAGCTCTCCTGCAGGCCCGTACCAAAAATCTTTTACATGGTCAGCTCACCTGCAAGCCTGCACCTAAAATCTTTTACAGAGTCAGCTCACCTGCAGGTCCTCACCTAATTATACCTAATAGGCAATTTGTGCACATGATGCCTTGCTTGGATGTGGTAGCCGTAGCCATTTCTCAGGCCCCCTCTCAGGAATCGAACCATGATTCCCCATTTCCATTGGTCAACATGGTTTGTGCTGAAAATAACATTGAAAGTTCATAGGGCAGACATTCGAATGGATCGTCGCCGTCACGGGGACGTGCTATCATCCGCAGGTTATCTAGAAGTGGCAGCAGGCCCTCGCCCATAATGTTTTAGATGGTCAGATCAGCAGGCCCTTGCTCCAAATGTTTTTGAGGTTCACTAGCAGGCCATCAATCATAA
This sequence comes from Bufo bufo, assembly GCF_905171765.1. NCBI lineage: Eukaryota > Metazoa > Chordata > Amphibia > Anura > Bufonidae > Bufo > Bufo bufo. The sequence continues at coordinate 475,903,020 of NC_053391.1, forward strand.
TTTTTCAAGGCTGTGTATGATGCCCTCCTTTATGTGTAACAAAGGGTGTATTGGATTGCCGGTTCCTTGTAATTTTTGGCAGCCCTTTTATTTAGTGCATAGGCTTTATGAGTGTAGGAATACCACTACATGAACAATTGTACCACAATGTGAATGAGTCCCTCCTTCATGTGATATACAGGTTGTATCGTAGTGCCTCTTCTTTGTAATTTTTGGCAGCACTTGCACTTTATATACAAGTAAATATACAGGAAAGAATGTTTCCTAACAATTTTTCCTCTAAAATCGATTTTATCTTCGGTTTGGTGCGTATTATTGTCTGTAAAAGTGGCGTACTACTCGGACAACATTGTTCCCAGCAGCGACCTGGGAGTGCAAGATGCATCCAGACACCCTCCCCATGCTGGTGTTTTAATAAATTTCTGACCTTTAGGGGCGGAGCTAGCGCCAGACCTGAATGGACGTGTGCGCTTGAGCTCTGCTGCTCAGACCCGGTCTTTTAACAGCTAACGATAGCTGCTTGGCATAAAATATGGGCAAAATCGGCCAGCAAAGAACTGGGGACTCGTCCTTACCCCACAAGCACCCGTCGAACTGCGGTGACATGGAAAAGTTCATTAAAAAAGCCGCAGCAGTGTGTGCAGCGCGGGAAGCTAAGATGGCGCCGGAGCCATGTAGAGAAACGGAAGAGAGTGAGGCCGAGCTGCAAGCTGACGGCAGCGATGCTGAAGACACAAGACATCGCAAGCACCTCCCGATCTCCAGAAAGTATCTAGATTCTGCACTTCAAAGGGCAATGGAGCCGCTTGTCAGTGAACTCTCCTCGTTGAGGCAAGATGTTAGACATGTGGGCGGCAGAGTGGAAGCCCTTGAAACCAACCAGGCTGCGATCCTGGATTTCCAGTGGGCAACAGCCATCAGCATGCAGAAATGCCAAACGCACCTAAACGATGCGTTCAATGCCCTGGAGGATCAGGAAAACCGAGGGAGAAGAAATAACCTTCGTTTCAGAGGAGTCCCAGAGACGGAATCCTCTCAAGATTCTTCAGCTATAGTGAAAGAGATATGTGAAGGTTTACTAGGCCCAGAACGCTCTGCTTTCATACAAATAGAGAGAGCTCACCGGGCTTTGCGCCCAAAACCGCAAGGCAATGAACCCCCAAGAGACATCATCTGCCGATTTCTCCACTTTCAAGATAAAGAGGCTATAATTAACAAGGCTCGCTTGCCAGGTGGAGCTAAATACAATGGGGTGCCGATTAATATATTTCAAGATCTGGCTCCAATGACTCTTCAGAAAAGAAGGACTCTCAAACCACTTACTGATTGGCTCAGAAGCCAGAAGATCCTGTACCGATGGCAGTTTCCATTCGGATTGTCCTTCTCTCACCAAGGCAGGCGGATCACCATCAAGTCGCATCTGGACTTAGGCCCTGCATTCGATCTTTTAGACATAAACCCCTTGGACATTGAGGATTGGGACGCTGTCCAGGACCTTACATCCCTGCCGAAACTCCCAAGAGTGGTGTCATTTGAAACAAAAGGCACCCCCAAAGCCCAAAGGCAAAAAGAAAAGAAGAAAAATCAACCCCTTACCCCGAGGCGCATATCTGCGGAAGTCTTCTGAAAGCAGGACTTGCTTCTTCACCCGTTGTCAGGATAGATGAGTATAGGCCTTTCAATCTTCTATCCCTGTTTCCCTGTCCTTACCTCCTGTAGTACGTCTATGGGTATGCTCCCAGGCGTTCCCACCTTCTACCCTTATTGGAAGCTTATCCTGAAACTTCGGGACTGATTTCAAGTGTAACACTCAGCTTTTTATTCTTATGCCCCAACTAGCACTTTGAACTTTGTAGTTCTATAAAGTTCTAGGTGTCGTCAGGCTATGAGATCTATTTGACTTATTCTGACTTCTAAAAGGCAGTTACCTGTTAACTAGCTGTTATAAGTCATTTTTTGATCGCATGTTGTGACAAATTTTTCAATTCCCTATGATATGCAACGTTTCACCAGGCTCTGCCGGGCTCTCGATATTATTTGCCGAATTTTCCGGCAGTACTTTATACCGTACCTCTTCTTCATCACAGGTCATGCGGTGTTGTTGATACTACTAGCCATAATATATCTTAAACGCCTTAGAGCTAAATTACGTATTCTACAGCTCCTGGTGGTGTTGCCAACAGCGCATGGCCTCAGTGCCTTTTCTAGTGGTGCTGACTTAGTGTGTAGCCGGCTTCATACTGCCAGGATATGTTCTCAGTGCCTTCGGGCTAACTTATGTAAATTTAGTAACCTCTGGAGGTGTCTCCGACTGCACATTGCTTCAGTGCTCTTTCTATCTGAGTTGACTTAATGTGCAGCCGGCTCCATATTACCATATTATGTTCTCAGCGCCTTCGGGCTAACTTATTTACTCAGTTACCCCTGGTGATGTCCCCGGCTGCATATTGATTCGGTGCTCTTTCTATCTGAGATGACTCAATGTGCAGCCGGCTCCATAATGCCATGTTATGTTCTCAGCGCCTTCGGGCTAATTTTTTTTACTCAGTAAACCCTGGTGGTATTCCCGGCTGCACATTGCTTCAGTGCTTTTTATATGCGATGACTCACTGTGCAGCCTGCTCCAGAAAGCCACAATGTGTTCTCAGCGCCTTTGGGCTAACTTTTATACTCAAATACCCCTGACGATGGTCCTGGCTACACATTGTTTCAGTGGTCCCTTTTATACGCGATGACTCACTGTGTAGTTGGCACCACAAAGCTGTATATTGTTCTCTGCGACCTAGAGCTAACTTATGTACTTAGTAATCCCCTGCGAGGTTTTTGGTTTAGACGGAAATATAGAATTATGCTATGTTCCCAGCACCTAAGATCTAACTTATGTATTCAGGGCCCCTAGCTTTTTCCCTTCTCCACAAGTAATATTGGGCCCTTCGGGGTGCTACTCCTAATTCCAATGCTCCTCTACCCATTATTTGCTTTAACTTCATCCGAGCAACTGTTCTGACATCAACCTTAAGAGAGCCGGGTCCAAATTTGGCAAATGCCACTTCCCCCCTCTCTTCAGGTCCCCCAGGACCTATATGTTAATTCTGTTCTTGCTTTCCTTTTATTTGTTCTTGACATGTTTTATTATTTTTTACACAGGTCTCTCATAATGTGGAGCAATGTCCATCCGAGACGGGTAGTCCCACCACCTAGACTCCGACCTTACCAACCACTAATTCAACCAGGTGTTAAGTACCCTAAACAATTCCATAATGTAACTGGCTGTCAGACCTACATGTTCCAGCACTTTGCCCCTCCTCTTTACCCCCATGATGGCTCTTAATATTGCCTCTTACAATGTAAAGGGTTGCAATTCGCTGTCCAAGCGGAGCCAGATTTTCGGGATGTTGAGGAGAGCTAAAGTGAATGTTCTTTTCTTGCAGGAAACACACTATAAGACCCATCACTTCCCCAACTTATCCTTTTCATTTTACCCTAATTGGTATCATTGTGGCTCTCTTACGTCTAATTCTAGAGGAGTAAGCATCGGTTTCCAGGGTAAAGTCCCCTTTATCTTAGATGATCAAATATGTGACCCTGATGGTCGTTTTATAATGGTCAAAGGGAAGATAGGCCAACACCTTTATACTTTTGTGAACATTTATGCCCCGAATAGTCGCCAGATACCCTGGCTTAAATCATTATTACAGAAATTGGAATCCTTTAGAGACGGTGTTGTGGTGATGGGAGGAGATTTAAATCTAGTCCTTAACCCCCTTATTGATTCCTCTTCCCGGAAATCTGCCCAATCCCAAAAGGGCATTTGTTCTCTACTACGTACCCTAACTAAAGCTCATTTGATTGATGTATGGAGTACAATACACCCGGATTCTAGAGACTATACTTTTTATTCACCATTACATAAGTCGTATCAACGGCTGGACTATCTGTTTATTTCAAGGAACATCTTCAGTTATGCTATAAAGCGGACATAGGATCTATTATCCTATCAGACCATGCTCCCGCTTATCTTTATATGAAGTCCCCCCTCACCCATAGGCCCACTAGCCACTGGCGATTTAATGAACAACTCATCAGCTCTCCAGATAGTAAACTTAAATTGAAACACCTTCTAGTAGAATACTTTAACATGAACTGTACCCTTGAGGTTTCCCCACAGACAATTTGGGGCGCCCATAAAGCGTTTATACGGGGCCATTGTATTAGTCTGGGAGCTCACATCAAAAAAGAAAGACAAAAACAGATAGATTCCTTACATGAAAAAATTAGTTTCCTGGAAAGTAGTCACAAAAGGTCTCTGTTGGAATCTCACTTACAGGAATTATCCTCATGTAGAGCCTCCCTCAAAAACCTTTTAAATGTAGCGTCTGCCAAACTTTATCTGCACTCCCAATACAAAATATTTGCTCACGGAAATAAAGCTTCCCGTTACATGATGTCCAGACTCAAACGTAGGAAATTACATAACTATGTCCACAAATTGAAAACCCACGAAGGTGAACTAACTTTTGAATCAAATAAAATAGCCTCTCTCTAAAATAACCTCTCTATAACCTCAACCTTTCACACTCTCTCTCGGGTAACACAGACCTTACGACACCTTCTAGTTTATACTTAAAGGGTCTGACCCTTCCCTCGGTCACAGAACAGGACAGAATAAGTTTAGCTTCTCCCTTTTCCTCTGAGGAACTCTTGGAGGCTATTACAAAACTCCCCTAGAGGGAAATGCCCTGGTCCAGATGGACTCCTTAAACCTTACTACCTATCTTTTCATGAAGAACTGATCCCACACCTCTTACCAGTTTACAATAACTCTCTACGAGGCGTGCCACTGTCTACCGATATGACTAGAGCCCACATTACACTAATCCCCAAGGAGGGTAAAGACCACTCTTTATGCCCCAACTATAGGCCCATTTCCCTCCTCAACATAGATTTGAAACTTTTAGCCAAAATGCTGGCAAACAGACTAGCAAAGCAACTTCCCTCACTAATCCACAGGGATCAGGTGGGTTTTGTAAAACACAGAGAGGGGAAAGATAATTCAGCACGCATACTTAACATTATCCACTATGTCAAGAGGAAAGGCCTCCCCCTAGTCCTTCTTAGCACAGACGCGGAGAAGGCCTTCGACAGAGTTAATTGGTCTTTTATGTATTCAACGTTGCGATCTCGTAATTTCCCTTCTCCTTTTATCCATGCCATAGAAGCTATGTATTTCCATGCTTCAGCCTCAGTCAGGGTTAATGATACCCTGTCTGACCCCTTTAAAATACGCAATGGCACCCGTCAGGGATGCCCCTTATCCCCCCTCCTATTTGTCCTTGCCCTGGAACCTCTTCTACAGACCATTCGGATGGATAGGGACATCCAGGGAATATTTCTAGGGGACCAGCAACACAAAGTTGCCGCCTTCGTGGATGATCTACTTTTAATAGTGAGTAATCCCGAAACAGCTCTTACTAAGATATATGGCCACCTGGAAACTTATGGATCACTCTCCAATTTTAAGGTGAAACACAACAAATCACTGGTCTTAAAAACTTAGTGAAGATGCGCCTTGAGGCTTGTTCGCCTTTTAACTGGTCTTCCCCTTTCTTAACCTATTTAGGAGTGAAAATAAGTACTGACCCAAGCCAATTATTTAACTTAAATTATATCCCTCTCCAGAACAAGTTGACTGAAGACTTAACTTCCCTGGATGTCCCTACACTTTCGTGGTTAGGGAGAAAAAATATACTACTTTCTCTCATCCTTCCCAAACTCACCTATCTTCAACAGACCTTACCAATTCCCATTCCCTCCACATACTACTCAAAACTTAGATCCATGTTCCGATCTTTCATATGGCACAAGAAAAAGGCTAGAATATCCTATAAATCGCTGTCTTACCCGAGAGTGAGAGGTGGTATATCCTTGCCAGACCCTGAATTATACGGTCGAGCTGTCTTACTCACCAGAGTAGTAGACTGGCTATCTGCCCCCAAACAGAAATCCTGGGTCCCGATGGAAGAATCCTTACTCAGACTACCTTTCAAAGCGGCCCTTTTAGGTCGCTTGTCCCAAGTGCATATCAATCCAAACTTTACCCCGATCATGAAGGCTACCTTGCAAGCATGGTACACCTTGCAAAATACCCCCTTAAACTCCCCCCTACCCTCCCCTACTCTCAGAGTAAGGGATGTTTTTCACTTAGCCCCCCCAGGCCTTGAGGAGCAGCCTTCCCATTGAAGTTAGTCGGTCCAAATTAAGACTGGTGGACCTCTACAGCAATGGCCAATTACTTTCCTTAAAAGATATGGGAGATCTTTTAAAAACACCAGGCTCCAGTTTTGCTGGGCTTCATTTTCTACAGGCTTACATGTCTCAAAATGCCCATCTGCACACTCTATTACGCCCCATAACTTGGTTCGAGCACATTGCCACTCAGGATCCTACTCCTCATAAACTGATTTCACAGTGGTACAACAGATTGAGAACTCCCCCTTTCGCCCTAACACCGGCTTTTATTAGATTGTGGGAAAATGATTTAGGTAAAGTTTTATCCCAGGATGATACCATGACGATTTTTAACTCCTCACATAAGGCCTCGAGATGTGTCAAGATCCAGGAGAATAATTATAAAATTATCACAAGGTGGTATAAAACCCCTGACAAAACATGTTTATATTCGACATCAGCTTCTGACACATGTTGGAGATGCCTAAAACAGAGAGGTACTTTCCTCCACATATGGTGGACGTGCTCAACATTGTTGAAATGGTGGGATAAGATTTTCCAAACATGTAATAACATATGTGGATCTGATATTACCCCTACACCTGAAGTTGCTCTCCTGAATCTTTTCCCAAGAAACCCCCCTCCATCTAATTTGGCGCTCTTTAAACACCTATTAAATGCTGCCAAATTGTTGATCCCTCTACTGTGGCTATCCACTGATGTTCCCCCTATAGAACAGTGGTTTCAGAAGATCAACCAGATTTACAGGCTAGAGGAGCTATCCTCTTGGGAACTGAGATCTCACCACAAATTTATGAGGGTTTGGGAGCGATGGATCTCCTTTAGAGGTTACTAGACATTATACCACAGCTATTGTTCTTTCAGGGAACCCATCTCTGCAAGCCAGTTACACTCAATTTACACTCAATTCACACTCAATTTATTCTTCATTTTCCATTATCTCCTTATCCTCAAATTTCTTCAGAGGGTATTAACCTCTCTACTTTAACCCGTCTCGGATGTGATGAAATGCGATACACATTGACACCTTAACCCAACAAATGGTGACTACTTTCCGTCTTATCCAATGGATGTTTCTTCAGTGATTTGCCTTATTAAAAAAAAAAACTGTAATACTTACATAACATTTGACAGACCTGTACCATGTAATCTGCTTATAACCTATGTAAGAGTAATGGAGACTTGTCTTTTCTCCACTATTCTAATATTGTACTCTATTGATTTGCTCAATAAAATTGTTTTTAAAACAAAAAAAATAAAAAAATAAATAAATACATTTCTGACCTTTTCCTATGAACCAGGCACCCTCCCCTCTTCAGAGCAGGGGTGCCTGATTTAATGCTCGGATTCCCCCATTGACTTCCATTATACTTGGGTGCTCGGTAGAGAACCCGAGCATCCCGATGTGTTCGGCCAGAGCACCCGAGCACTTTGGTGCTCGATCAACACTACAGCGCATCCCTATTCACTTTATTTGCTGGTCCTGATAGTTCTTCAGAAATGGATGGGTTCATACTGGAGATGCAAGAACTTCTTGCAATTTGAGTTGTGTCTGATTCAGCAATTTTTTCTAAAAGTTCAATTATTACTAAAATTGATTTGTCACAAATAGAATTTGCTCTAATTGTCCTGAAAATGGGTATATAATACTCTCTAGCCCCTATGATTCAGATTTTTATGAAAATATGTAATCCCTTTTTGTTAATTTTTTGGATTTTTTATTTCTCTGCCCCCACACCCCACACACCTTTTAAGCTCTTTAATGCAACGAGAGCAATAGCAAATAATGAGACTCACGCTGATTATAGTGACACTCACATACACTACTCACAAAAAGTTAGGGATACTGTATTTGGGTTGTGGGTGAAATTTCAGGATGAACCTAAAATTCACTCTAACCTTTACAGGTGAACTTAATGTGACCTTCTCTAAACTTTTGAATGTCCAACTGTGTTCAATGTTTTAATACTTTTTGCACAACTTACTGTTCTCTAATAAGGAGCTTAACGGCAAAACGGCAAAATTCATAAAAGGTTTTTGATCCATGAATCGCCCAATAAATTTTCGGGTTCAATTAGAATTGGTATTTAAACAGTCTTCCTCATCATGCTGTTCACATTTTGACATTGTGAGACCAAGACGACACCTAACAATTGGTCAACAGTACATTGCTATTGTGAGGCTTCAAGCAGGGTGTTCTCAGACGGAAGTGGTCACTAAGCTTAGGGTGTCACAGTGTGTCATCAGCAGGTTGCAACAAAGATACATAGAGACTGGAAGAGTCACAGGAAGGCATAGAAATGGACGTCCTTTGGCCACATCCCACACTGATGACCGCTTCAATGTGAACAAAGCCTTGCAGACCAGATAATGAATGCCACACAACTCCAGGCACTTTAAGGGAGGTGAAAGGCACCAAAGTGTCATGGAAAACCATTTGAAATTGTTTACATCAGCAAGGTCTGCGTGCTAGACAACCTGCAAGAGTACCTGACCACAGGCATCATCTGTAGAGATGAGCGAAATTTTAAAAAATTTGATTCAGGCGGTTTGCCGAATTTTTCAGTTAAAATTTGCTTCGATATGAATCTATTCACGCCAAATAGCGTTAAAAAACAGCTATTTCCTGGCTGATGGGATCCTTGTTAGTGGTGTAGAACACTGTGCCTTGTAGTAACACATATAGGGAGTCTGCTTTGGTAGTGAAATAACACTGTCAGTCCGTATGACATGCAGATGACAGGCGTCGTTTTTAGAATCACTGCACACTTCACTTATTTGGGCAGTCACAGGGCCAAAACTGACCAAATAACTCAAGTATTACCTCAACCTTACAGGTCGATGTTAGTGCCAAGAAGAAGCGTACTCCTTTTACACTGTCACCAGCTAATTCCACATAGATGTTATCAGAATCTGTTCTAGTAAACGCGTATACATTGCTTTCAGCAGATACTTAGCCCTCCATGTATAGATGTCCATGGCCCAGCTATGATCCTCTCCTGCGTATGGCAGTGACGACGGTAAATGCCCGTACTGGCGTTATTTAAAGCCTGCGCGGGTCTATTATAGGTCCGCCCACCAATGTCACATATTCCGTCACGCGGCCTGTGACGTAGTTAGCCGCCCGCAGCTACCTCCCACACTCGAAGGGTGAAGAGACCGGCCGGGCGGTGTAAAGGGGCGGAGCTGTGAGACAATAGGAGAGATAGAGATGGGCTACTCCAATCTCCCTAAGTCAAACACATATAGTTAAGTCTAATGATATTAAAGTGCGTAAGTTTTGAGTTGTCAGAAAAAATGCTACTAGAGTTTTAAAGCAGCAGGTTAAACAAGCGATAAACCGATGAGAAAGTAATATACAGTGAAACTCAGGGGTGGACACAGACAGCAGAGGGCCCCTGTGCAAAGAATGTGCCTGGGCCCCCACCCTCCCGAAACCACACATACAGACATAAACATATACAATACGTGCATAATCCTGGAAGACCAAGGAGCATATAAGGCTGCATAGTGCTTTTGGCCAACAATGTGTCATGCAACCAAGGATCACAGCAGCACAATGCTGCAATGCATTGCCACAGCCACCTTGTGGTGCTAGCCTAAGGGACCATTTAGACGGCCATATGTGTTTTGCAGTTTGCAAATTGTGGATCCGCAAAACACGGAGACTGCCCGCGTGCATCCTATGATAGAAAATGCAGATTCTTGTCCGCAATTGCGGACAAGAATAGGACATGTTCTATCTTTTTTGCAGGACCGCGGAACAGAAGTACGGATACGGACAACACGCAGTGTGCTGTCTGCATCATTTGTAGCCCCATTTAAATGAATGGGTCTTTTTCACACATCCTCACAGGCACTCTCACATACACAGACTGTCATACATGTACTCTTACATACACACACTGTCATACATGCAGGCACTGTCACATACACACACTGTCATACATGCAGGGCAGGTGTTCTGCCAGATCTCTATACCTTGCGAAAAGTCTATACCGGAAGTAATCACAGGCACAGGAATCAGCTGGAGGAGGGTGTGCGTGGCGCTGTGCAAGCACACATTCACTGGCTTAGGGAAGAATCGTTGCAGCGCCGCGATAGAAGCACTTGGTGCACCGCGCGTGCGCACTCAGGGGTAGGGAGATCTGATGCAACATTTTGCGCTGCAAAATCTCTACACCCCTAAGTGCGCACGTGCGGTGCACGAAGTACTTCTATCGCGGCGCTGCAACAATTCTTTCCTAAGCCAGTGGATGTGCGCTTGCGCAGCGCTGCGCACACCCTCCTCCAGCTGATTCCGGTGTGGCCGCATCACTTCCGGTATAGACTTTTCGCAAGGTATCGAGATCTGGCAGAACACAGGTACTCTTTTACATTACATTACATACAGATCCCTTCCTCACCTCCTGGCTGTATTGCTGGTTCTTGTGTCCTCAGCCAGGCTCCTCCCCCTCTCAGTAGCAGGGTTCGGTATCCACGCAGCAGCAGCCCTTCCTTCCTTCTAGCAGAGCTGGCTCATTGGAGGAGAGGCTGTCAGTGCTTTTGAGTGACAGTTTGTAGACCAATCAGCTCTCTTGGTCAGTAAGGTTGGGTCCACAAGGTCCTATTTTTGATAAAATCGCGGCAAAATGCAGTGTTTTTTGCCAAGATTTTTTAAAAATCAGTCCCTGTGGATCCAGCCTTACTGACCAGGAGTCCTGATTACACTATAACCTGCCAGCCCTCCCATGAATCAGCGCTGCTATTGAGCCCCTGACCAGCAGATCACTCTCAGTCCCTCTGAAGTTCAGGAAGGGGGCCCCACTGCTGCCAGCTATTTTTCCTACTGTGTGCAATTGCACAGTGGGAGGAGCTTACCGGCAACTCAGAAAGCTGATTTGTTAGTCACGATCTCCCCAGTGGGCCAGTCCAGGCTGGGCCCCCTCACACTCTGGGCCCCTGTGCCCTCTCCCACCCCCACATATCTATGGGGCCTCCCACCACCCCTTCCAGAGCTCCCACTCAAACACCCATCCTAGATCTCCCACCGCCATGAGCATAGAAAAGTCTGAGGAAAAAACAAATAAGCCGTCGCTCCATCCCCATTGACTATAATGGGGACGGGGACGGAGCTCGGGTGCAGCACGGCAGTGTGTGGTGAAAGACTGGCGGACAAAAAGTACTGCAAGTCTGACTTTTTTGTCCGGTGGCCTGGACAGTGCCGTGCTGCGCCGGAGCTCCGCCCTCATCCCCATTATAGTCAATGGGGACGGAGCAGTGGTCCAGCGAAATAGCGGCAGGACGGCCTGAACAGCCTGCCGGATCCGTCCTGCCGCAAGTGTAAAAGTACCCCTAGTCTGTCATATAAGGGGGGGGGAAGAAACCCCAGAACTAGAGTGTGCCCCCCAAAAGAAGGAAGGGGCGCCCTCCTTATCACTGCTGGCATCTATTTTTAACTTCAGATCATCAGACTCTCACTTACTAATTACAGCACACACCTCTGTAGTGTCCACCATCAGACAGGGGAGGGAAGAAACCCCAGTTGGGGGACACACTCTATTTCTGGGGTTTTTCCCTCCCCTGTCTGATGGTGGACACTACAGAGGTGTGTGTGCTGTAATTAGTAAGTGAGAGTCTGATGATCTGAAGTTAAAAATAGATGCCAGCAGTGATAAGGAGGGCACCCCTTCCTTCTTTTGGGTGGCACACTCTAGTTCTGGGGTTTCTTACCTCCCCTGTTTGATGGTGAACACTACAGGGGTGTGTGTGCTGTAAATTTGTAATTAGTGAGAGTCTGATGATCTGAATTCTGAAGTTAAAAAGAGCTGCCTGCATACCTGCAATGATAAGGAGGGGGCCCCAAGAGAAGGAAGGGGGCAGGGGCACCCGTGCCCTCCTTCACTTCAGGTCTGCAGGCAGCTCTTTTTAACTTCGGAATTCAGATCATCATTATCAACATCATCACGATACTGATCATCATAATCTTCTTAGTTCTAAGTTCTCACAATTATTTTTCACTTAATCACTTACTTTTAGAGGCACACTGGCACAGTCAGAACAGAAACAGCTGTTACAGCAGGCACTGGGCAGCCGCAGGCACAGTCACAGAGGCAGCTCACAGTGGAGTGGATGCCGGAGTGGAGACCACTGACCAGTTGAGGAGGAGGCAGTAGCACCGGCCGGGAGCAGACTGGAGAAGGGTCGGACCGGTCACCGGTCCCACAGCACAGGCAGGCTGAGCTGAGGCACAGGCTGGCAGCAATGAGACTGATACTCTCAGTCAGTCTCAGACACTGCTGCGGCGGGAATCTGACTGGTGCCGCGGTGGGAGTTGAGACCACTCCCTCCTAGACTCCAGGACCAGGTAGTACACACCCCGTGACCCCGGCCCGACCCCCTCCACCTCAGCCTATCTCATCTGCTGCCCGGCCCCGTCGTGCCCTCACTGCCCTGCTCTCTCCTGACACCTTCTCCCCAGCCAGGCCTGAGCCGGCCCGGGCCGTGGACCGCCCACGGTCGGGCCCCCAGTGGCGTAGGACCCCATAGCCACTGCTATGGTTGCTATGGCGATCCCTACTCCACTGCTACAGAAACAATCACCCAAATCAAGAAGTCACATTATTGTTGTTGATTAAAGTCCAGGGCATTGTTTGGCCCCCCGATTAGACATGCAACTATGAATGTAGCAGCATGTTAAAAGGGGGGGGGGATTTATTGCTAATATGTCCTAGAGGATAACACCATCCAGGGGGATTTTGTACCATCATATATCCAGGGGGGAATTTATAGCTTACAAGTGTTTAAGCTACCGCCGGAATGACTTAGTTTCTTCAATGTAGCAACTAAAAGATAGTTGCTCATTGAGGCCCATGGGTTGAACAGTTTTTAATTCGAATATCCACCAGGCCTCCCTTTGCATTATTTTCCAGTCCCAGTCACCTCCTCGTCTAAGAGGGGAGACCTGTTCAATGGCCATGAATGAAATTCCTGAGAAGTCAATTTTGTACAAAAATTTGTTTGCAAACAGTCGGTTGCTGCTGTGCATAGGGTTCACACCCCAGGAAATATTTTTCAAAGATCACAGCAGATAAACGTAATGTTCTTTGTGTTTTTCTTTTATTTTGTTTCCAAATCGAAGCAAAGTAACATACGGCAATACGTGTAAACGTTTTCGGCTATGCAAAGCCTTCCTCAGACACTGTGCCGCAGAAGGTGTGGATACAGTGAAAAAGTGGTGGTGTAGTCACGCCAGAAGAAACGGAGCTATGCTCCAAAACACTTCACAGTGGGTGTGGCTTTGCATAGCCGAAAACGTTTACACGTATTGCCGTATGTTACTTTGCTTCGATTTGGAAACAAAATAAAAGAAAAACACAAAGAACATTACGTTTATCTGCTGTGATCTTTGAAAAAATAATTCCTGAGAAGTTGCCATTGTGGCTGAGTTCAATATGTTTGGCTAAAGGAGTATCCCTGCCATGTCTCATATCGCCAAGGTGTTTCCCAATTCGTCTCCGGAGTTCCCGAGTGGTTTTACCCACATATTCCACGCCACTTTGGCAGGTAGCTTTATAGATAACTCCTATCGAACAACAATTAAGGAAACACCTAATGGTGTAGATCTTACCTGTAACATTACTTATGAAATCACGGCCACTGGTAACATAAGCACATTCAACACAACCACTATAGTGATAGCATCCCACCACCGGTTTTAACCACATGCCTATTCCCTCTTTGATTTCACTAAAATGGCTGTGGACTAGACGGTCCCATATACTGCGGCCTCTCCGTTAAGTGATCTGTGGGGTTGCTGCAATGGCTTGTTTAATGTCTGGATCCAATTGTAGGGTACCCCAATGTTTAGATATCACCTGCCTCACCTCTTTTACAGCACCATCAAAGATCCCTTTCAAACGTATGAGATTGGCTATATTTTGTTCTTTTTTGGGGTGAAGGAGCTCCGTTCGATTTTTGGAGCGGGCTCTCTGATATGCTTTTTTTTAAAATGGGTTCGGGATACCCTTTTTCCGAAATCTCTCCCGTAGGTCACCTGATTGCTGTCTGCAATCACTCAAAGTAGAGCAATTCCTCCTCATCCACAGCTATTGCCCTGTGGGAATACCCCTTTTTAGGGAAAGAGGATGGTGGCTATCCCAGCTCAACAGAGAGTTGGTAGCCGTTGGTTTCATAAAGGTTTTAGTTTGTACCTCCCCCTGGGCACTTCTAGTGATGGTAATATCCAAGAAAGGAGGTGTATCCTTAATTTCCAATGTAAATTTCAATCCAATATCATTGATATTCAGAGTATTTACGAAGTGTTCCAACTCCTCAGTGTGCCCCTTCCATAACAAAAAAATGTTGTTGATAAATCTGGCCCATGTGACGACATTAGCAGTCACATCTACCAGTGGTCTGCAAAGACGATGGTCCTTTCCCACCAACCCAGGAACAAGTTGGCATAGGATGGGGCACATGGGCTCCCCATCGCAGTGCCCCTGAGCTGGTGGTAAAAGGCGCCCCCAAATAGGAAGTAATTACAAGTCAAGGTGAACTCCAAAAGTTTTAAAACCAGATGATGTGGGATTGAGGAGTAGAGCGCCTCTACATCAATGGAGGCAAGTAGAGTGTCATCCTCCAGGAAGACACCCTCTAAGCGACCCAAGAGATCGCCCGTGTCTCGAATGTATGATGGCAGTGTCTTGACAAATGGCGCTAGGATGTGATCAATGTATAGGCCTACATTTTGTCCCAAACCATTCACACTGGACACTATAGGTCCCCCCCTCAAGGGTGTCACTCCCTTGTGAATTTTTGGGAGGCTATAGAAAGTGGGTATAGTGGATGTTTCTTGTACATGAAGTCAAATTCGTCCTCAGAAATGAGACCCTCAAACTTTGCCTCACGTAAGATTTTCATCAGTTCTTTCTGATATTGTGTGGTAGGATCAGTCTTAAATTTCTCATATGTCTCCCTATCTCCCAATAAGTCCAAACATTGTTTTTTATAGTTTATGGTATCAAGAATAACTTTATTGCCTCCTTTGTCGGATGGCTTTATGGTAATATTCTTGTCACCTTCAATATTTAGAGATGTCGCGAACATAAAATTTTCCGTTCACGAACGGTGAGCGTGATCTTCCGTGAGTGTTCGCGAACGGGCGAACCGGGCGAACAGCCATAGACTTCAATAGACAGGCAAATTTTAAAACCTACAGGGACTCTTTCTGGACACAATAGTGATAGAAAAGTTGTTTCAAGGGGACTAAAACCTGGACTGTGACATGCCGGAGGGGGATTCATGGCAAAACTCCCATGGAAAATTACGTAGTTGACGCAGAGTGTGGTAAGTTGAATTCACAATGCGATTAATATAACCTGCACTAATCGCATTGCAGAATTGACGAATATAACGAATATACCACTATATTCTCAATCTTCGTTATATTCTAGCAATACAACCATTAGGAACCCAGCTATAAGTTGAATTTGCAATGCGATTAATATAACCTGTATTAATCGCATTGCGATTACAACTTAGATCTGAGTTCCTAATGGTTGTATTGCTAGAATTGACAAATATATCGAATATAGCACTATATTCTCAATCTTCGTTATATTCTAGCAATACAACCATTAGGAACCCAGCTATAAGTTGAATTTGCAATGCGATTAATATAACCTGCATTAATCGCATTGCGATTACAACTTAGATCTGAGTTCCTAATGGTTGTATTTCTAGAATTGACGAATATAACGAATATAGCACTATATTCTCAATCTTCGTTATATTCTAGCAATACAACCATTAGGAACCCAGCTCTAAGTTGAATTCGCAATGCGATTAATATAACCTGTATTAATCGCATTGCGATTACAACTTATACAAATTTGTGACACTGCAGCTTCAGAATGAATCTAAGATGGATGCTGTCCTTGCTTTTTGAGGTGGGAGGTGGTGGGAGGGTCTGGGAGGGAGGGTATGCTGATTGGCTGGAATGTGTCTGCTGACTGTGAGGTACAGGGTCAAAGTTTGCTCAATGATGATGTATAGGGGCGGACCGAACATCGCACAAGCTATGTTCGCCGGCGAATAGTTCGGGACATCTCTATCAAGCTTCTCCAATGCTTTGTACTCTATTTTTGAACAATTGAATTTAGGTATATTTAGTGTCAGATGTTCTAGTTCCTGAGATACTTGATTGATAAAAACTAGAGGTGGGACGAATCCAAATTTTTTCGAATCCGAATCCGAAAAGGTTCTCGAATATATCGAATCTTTCGAATCTCGAATCCTACGAATCCTGTACATAATTGTGTGAACGCACGGTGTAAGAAACAAAGTAAGACCGCGTCAGTTTGTCTGAACTTCCACCTCCCAGTCACGGTCGCACCCTATATGACCGCGATGACCCCTGCTCCTATCACTACAGAACATATAGGGTAATACAGCCTCATACCTCTTACATCCAGTGACGTCTCCTTTGATGTAGATGTTCTCTTTCCTCATCTTCTCCTTTCAGACCTTCAGACCAGACACCAGTTTTCAGCCATTTTTCGTCTCTGCAGCTTGACAAAAAAAAAAAATTTTTAGTTTACTACTTTTCCATCATCCTCCCATCTTCTGGACAAATCATCCTAACACCCCCAATACTGTGCCGCTGTGCTCCCCAATACTATACTGCAGAAACAGATAATACCCCTGATAATACTAGTACCACACAGAGCCCCCCATATAAAATACCCCTTCTTTGTGGCCTCAGTAGATGCCCCCACAGTGCCGCCCAATAATGTGCCAGTAAGTGTCCCCATAGATGCCCCCCTAATCATGTGCCAGTATCAAGTGCGGAGTGCCTCTCTCCTCCCCCCATGTGCCGGTATCATAGTGCCATCTCCCCCCCAATGTGCCCGTATCATAGTGCCACCTCCCCCCATAATGTGCCCGTATCATAGTGCCATCTCCCCCCATAATGTGCCCGTATCATAGTGCCTCCCCCCAATGTGCCAGTAGTATCATAGTGCCTCCCCCCAATGTGCCAGTAGTATCATAGTGCCTCTCACCTCTCCCCCTGGCATTCACAGACCCCCCCACCCCATAACAGTGCCATCCACAGACCCCCCCCCCACCCCATAACAGTGCCATCCACAGACCCCCCCACCCCATAACAGTGCCATCCACAGACCCCCCCACCCCATAACAGTGCCATCCACAGACCCCCCCACCCCATAACAGTGCCATCCACAGACCCCCCCACCCCATAACAGTGCCATCCACAGACCCCCCCACCCCATAACAGTGCCATCCACAGACCCCCCCACCCCATAATAGTGCCATCCACAGACCCCCCACCCCGTTACAGTGCCATCCACAGACCCCCCCCCACCCCATAACAGTGCCATCCACAGACCCCCCCACTCCATAACAGTGCCATCCACAGACCCCCCACCCCATAACAGTGCCATCCACAGACCCCCCATCCTATAACAGTGCCATCCACACCCCATAACAGTGCCATCCACACCCCATAACAGTGCCATCCACAGACCCCCCCCACCCCATAACAGTGCCATCCACAGACCCCCCCCCCCACCCCATAACAGTGCCATCCACAGACCCCCCCACCCCATAACAGTGCCATCCACAAACCCCCCACCCCATAACAGTGCCATCCACAGACCCCCCCCCCATCCTATAACAGTGCCATCCACAGACCCCCCCCATCCTATAACAGTGCCATCCACAGACCCCCCCACCCTATAACAGTGCCATCCACAGACCCACCCCCCATCCTATAACAGTGCCATCCACAGACCCCCCCATTGCCGCTCCAGTAGTTATATAATGTGTAATTGTGATTAATAATCATGCTGCCCCCTCTGTGTGTAGTATTACATTCAATAAATCTTACTTACAGCCGGCTACTGCTATCGTAACAGGCCGGCCGGGCAGACGAGCGGCAGACTCACTGACTGACGTCACCTGCCTGAGCCGCCTGCTTTATGAATGAAGCGGCGCAAGCAGGTGACGTCAGTCAGTGACGCTGCCGCTCGTCTGCCCGGCCGTCCTGTTACGATAGCAGTAGCCGGCTGTAAGTAAGATTTATTGAATGTAATACTACACACAGAGGGGGCAGCATGATTATTAATCACAATTATACATTATATAACTACTGGAGCGGGGGGGCCGGAGCACAGTGAACGCACCGGCCCCCAGCTCCGCCTCCCAGTCCCTCCCACCGGATTCGTCGGATTCGTTTCAGGCAAATTACGTCTGGATTCGAGTCCACGAATCCCACGAATCCAGCAAGATTCGAGGGATTCGTGGATTCGACGAATCCCCCGTCCCATCTCTAATAAAAACATCTATACAGGACGGATCACTCACTGGTGGTATTCTAGTGCCCCTATTCTTCAGTGTTGTAAAGGGGCCTTTCCCTTCTTGAGGGCTGCTGTCACTTAGGCTAAATAGTAGTTTAACATCCTGTAGGACGTCCAAGGGAATACCCAATTATTTACTTTCCCGTTTATTGCTTAAGGCAAAGTATTTGTGCCATTTAAATTTTCGTCCAAAGAGACTTATGTCTCTAATCCAATTAAACAGGTTGAAAGATGAAGTGGGTACTGTGACGAAAGCACCTTCGTCACTGGAATTGGAGAGGCCTGCTTGCCAGCGTTATGCCCTGTGACTATGGCCCCTGAGATACTATTTGGGCATATTGGATTTCAAAGGCTCTGTTTCTGCCCCGTGGACTTTTTACTGGAACTAATTGGGGCATGTGACCATATGCACGGTGGGGCAAAAATAAGACTTCCCGGAAATTCCTGAACCCCTGAACCAATGTGGGTGATTTTTGGATAGGTTGTTCACCCAGATCGAGGCTATCAGGGTATGTAACTTTTACGGGGATATGTGGTGTTTTGGGGTGTTTTCTGTGGTTGGGAAAAATGTGTATTTTATGCCTGTGAGTAATTAAGTCCATTGTGTTTGTTAAATATATCACAAGCAGAGTCTATTGTTTTTGTTAAATATGTCACAGGCAATGCCATTGTGTTGTTAATTGCGTGACAGACAATGCCTATTCTGTTATTGATTGCGTCACAGGCAATGCCTATTCTGTTATTGATTGCACCACATGCAATGCCATTGTGTTAGTTGAATGTAAAGTTTTCGAGTTTAAACTGTAAAACTGTAAATGATTGGCTGCTATGTTATGTCCTCAGTTCCCAACCAGGTCCACGGGGGTGGTACCCTTGTTGGAAAATGTGTATAAAAGGCAATGCTTGTGTGGTCAATAAAGAGTTCCTGTTTTGGTCTTCAACATAGAGTCTTGTCTCATGCGTGTGGGGAATGCTATACGCTGTATACTCCCCTGGCTATAACCCCTAGCTCTTGTAAGAGCTGTTCCTGTTCCTTGTTCCTGTGGTGGTTAAGGTGTCAAGCGGAGTGCTTGGAGCCCTCAGGAAGCACTAGGAGCATCTATCAACGGAGGTACCCAGTTGGGGTGCAAGAAGATCCGTTACAGTGGTAGCAGCAGTGGGATGGCGTCCTAGTGCGAGGAGAAGCAGCTCGGAGACACCGTTCGTGGAGTATATTGAGTGCAACGCTAGTATGCGTACAACGCCCTGGCTACAGCAGGATGGAATTGGCAGTGTTCCAGTACGAGGAGGAGGATGACCCGGACTGGAGGGATGCAGTCTGGAAAGGCGTCTGAAACGAGGCCCTGGAAGATGTACAACGTCGGTGGGGCGAGAGTCTCCCCTGTGAGGGGCAGCGGTTGTGGATGCGAGTGGCCCTGCGAATGCCCCTTCTGGGAGAGCAGCCCCTGGATGAGTGGGTGACAGAACTCGAGAGTCTGGTATGGATGGAGCTTTGGCTAGACGACACCTACCAGGCACTCCGGTGGTATGTGATTTGGCACTCCCCCTGGATGGCTGAGCACGACAGACCTGAGGGTGAGGATTATGATGGCCCTGGCCTATTGATTGAGGCCTTCGCAGAACCGGAATTCGGAGATGCTGGAGAGTCCCGGTTCTGGGATATCCATGACTACAGGGAGGCTATGCATGATTGGGCTACAGCGAGATAGGTGAGACAAGACCTGGCATCTCTAGTGACAATGGAGTGGGAGCTGGAGCTGGATTACCAATACTTCTTCAGCTCAATTTTGCCCCAATATACACTGCCAGAGAGCTGGGTGGCAGTCCTAGATCTACAACCGTACAGGTGGGAAGACCCGACTGAAGTATCCCCTGCTTCAGTACCAGCTGCGAAGGTAGGGGACCTCATAGATTGGTCCTGGGGGGAACCCCATATGACAGGTGGAGATTCGACCGAGGTCTCTCCACGAACCCTACAGGGATGCTGGGCGGTCGGCGCAGATCCCCAACGGCAGCCGGAGTTTCAGGGAGTATGGACAGTCGGTCCCCTGTTCCCTGCAGCAATCAGCATCACTGGGAGTGGAGATGGTCGCACCCACTACCCAGCACCAGGCAGTGTTACCGAGAGTCGAGACAGTCAGTCTGACTCCCCAGCGGCAGTGTGTTGTAAAGGGAGAAAAGACAACCGGTCTCTCTACCCAGCCGCAGCCAGCATCACAGGGAGAGGAGGCAGTTGGTCTCTCTCCCCAGCGGCAGTGTGTCCTACAGGGAGTGGAGACTGCCGGTCACATGCCCCAGCAGCCGTGTACATTACAGAGTGAGGGTACAACTGGTGCCCCTCTCCAGCAGCAGTTGCTCAACCGAGTCCTGGGGGTAGTGGACGAGACATCTATACCCACTGACCCCCTTCCATCAGAAGAGCTGGCATCTAGGCAGAGCGCTGCTAGCCTTTGCCCTACCCTTTCCTTTGATTCAGAGCCTGACTGCTTACAGGTTGTCCTAGCAGAAGTGCTGGCACCAGGGCAGAGCGCAGTTGGCCTCTGCCCACCACGTACCTACAGCTCCATGCCTGGGAACACAAAGGAGATCATGGGCAGTAGACATACCCTCTGCAGCATATGACAGACCAAAAAAAGCTGGAAACCCAAGAACTACAGGTGCAGTACTTGGTTGTGGGTGGGCTTCTCGACTAACTCAGGTACTGACTGACAGGAGGTCAGGTACCTGGTTAGTCACCCCCTGGGAGGGAAGATGTGTGATGAAAGCACCTTCGTCACTGGGAGTTGGAGAGGCCTGCTTGCCAGCCTCTTGCCCTGTGACTATGGCCCCTGGGACACTATTTGGGCATATTGGATTTCAAAGGCTCTGTTTCAGTCCCCTGGACTTTTTACTGGAACTAATTAGGGCATGTGACCATATGCACGGTGGGGCAAAAATAAGACTTCCAGGAAATTCCTGAACCCCTAAACCAATCTGGGTGATTTTTGGATAGGTTGTTCACCCAGATCGAGGCTATCAGTAACTTTCATGGGGATATGTGGTGTTTTGCGGTGTTTTCTATGGTTGGAAAAAATGTATTTGTGCCTGTGAGTAATTAAGTCCATTGTGTTTGTTAAATATATCACAGGCAGAGTCCATTTTGTTTGTTAAATATGTCACAGGCAATGCCATTGTGTTGTTAATTGCGTCACAGACAATGCCTATTCTGTTATTGATTTTGTCGCAGGCAATGCCTATTCTGTTATTGATTGCGTCACAGGCAATGCCATTGTGTTTTTGTGTTTAAACTGTAAAACTGTAAATGATTGGCTGCTATGTTATGTCCTCAGTTCCTTGCCAGGTCCATGGGGGTGGTACCTTTGTTGGAAAATATGTATAAAAGGTAATGCTTGTGTGGTCAATAAAGAATTCCTGTTTTGGCCTTCAACAGGCCTTCATGTGTGTGGGGATTGCTATACGCTGTATACTCCCCTGGCTATAACCCCTAGCTCTTGTAAGAGCTGTTCCTTGTTCCTGTGGTGGTTATGGTGTCGAGCGGAGTGCTTGGAGCCCTCAGGAAGCACTAGGAGCATCCATCAACGGAGGTACCCAGTCGGGGTGCCAGGAGTTCAGTTGCAGGTACAAAAGATAGGCCTTTACTGAGAATCGCCATTTTAGCCTGTTCAAGTTTTCTAGATGAGAGGTTTTAATATCTGACCGCACTGTTTGGTACTGGGGTCGAGGGTGGTGGAGATCATGGTTGGTTTCGGGTCCACAGGTGGTAAGGTACTCCCTGCTCTAAAAACCGTTGCCCACTATTCTTGTGTGATCCTCGTGATCCCCTCCCCCTTCTACACCCTCTGCCTCTCCCTCGAATATTTTGACCTCCCTCTATCACTCTCTGAGACATCAGTTTCACTTGAGGAGATGTCAGAATCTGGTTTCCTGATGTTATGTATACCGCGGTCTATAGTGGTGTACACTCGGTTTTCTCTAAAGTCCTGTAAATCTCTATTAAACTGACAATGCTTACGCTCCTTTAGGTGTTTTTGAGTTGTATTTCTTTATTGGCAAAATCAAGCTCCTGTTTAAGTTTTTGTGTCACTTCGATTTGTTCCTTCAATTTGTTATCTAGAATACCTAGGTTGACTTTCTCCTCCTCCAGTAGTTATCCCATTAGGCGAAGGGAGCTTTTAGTGGCCTCCTCCCATTTGCTCATTAGTGTGGTACTCCTGCACCTACTTACTGGGGTGAGAGTGATCCTAAGACCCCTGGGGACCATCTGGTGTTTAATATAGTTCTCAAGGGATTGTATTTCCCACCAGGAGCTAATTTGTTCTTTAAACGTTTAAGTCAACTCTTTGAAGGCAGCTTTGAATGAGGGTGTATACCTTTTTTGAGTGAATGTCTTCTCCGAAAATACCTCATTAGCCTCAGAGCGCCACTGATTTTTATCCAGACCGGTAGCCAGAAAACCTGCCATACCCAATATGTCCAAAGATTATAAGTATTCACACAACTGGGATGTGTACCAGTCAAAAATGTATCGTATTATAGGTACCCAATTGATGAAAATCACATGAAGTACTGAGGCTACCTTAATGATCTATACCAACCACGTGATCATTGTGAGACAATAGGAGAGATAGAGATGGACTACTCCAATCTCCCTAAGTCAAACATAAATAGTTAAGTCTAATGATATTAAAGTGAGTAAGTTCTGAGTTGTCAGAAAAAACGCTACTAGGGTTTTAAAGCAGCAGGTTAAACAAGCGATAAACCGATGAGAAAGTAATATACAGTGCAACTCGTCTGGAGGTATAATTAGCCATGCCCGGAAAGCAGTCTGTGCTGCGATTACTAAGATCCCCCCCACAGACGACATTGAAATTGGCCATCCGGGAAAAGCTACCCCGTGACCAGTGGGCTGAGGTTGTCACTCCATTCCTGGTATCCGATTCCCAGCGGGTGTATTTTGACTTGCCGGACGATCAAGCGGCCGACAACCAAAAGTAAAGGGTGAGATTTTGGCAAGACTGGGGGTGAATGTGTTGGTCAGAGCCCAGCGGGTTCATCAGTGGGGGTTTAAGCCGGCTGAGCCTGCGAGGACCCAGTATTATGACTTACTCCACCTCTTGCAAAAGTGGCTACAGCCTGATGTGCTGTGTCCCACGACTATGCTGGATAGACTATTGGCTGATATGTTCTGGAGTGCTCTGCCACTCCCTCTCCAGCACTGGATCGGCCAGGTGTCTCCTGGCAATGCCCTAGAAATGGTGGATCTAGTGGAGCGCTACGAGGCTACTATGACTGTTACAGTGGGTTATTTTGGGAGGGGGGCCGTCGGCAGTCAAACCCCGTAAATCTCCATCCAAGACCCGACAACCTGTACCAACCAAACCCACCGGGTGTGTACCCTCTATGGACTTAGTCTGCTGGCTCCTGACACCTAGTCTGCTGGTGGTGTCAGGAGCCTAGCCATGTAAGAGCTGACTATCCCCATCAGGTGGAAACCATGGATACTAACTATGGCTACCGTCAGTCGCTATATTCTAGGAAGCTGTGTGCAGCAGGTACCCCAAAAACTCTAAGCCACCTGTGCCAGGTGGATGTAGGAGACACTCCAGCGGAGGCTCTGCTGGACTCAGGGAGTCTGGTGTCCCTAGTAAGGGCTCCCCTGGTATGGTCAGCGAAGTATACTGGCCGGAAAGTCAGGGTCATGTGCATTCATGGAGACTTGTTTTGAAAACTTAACGAGGTTTCCAAGTTCGATCCCATGCCCCGGGTGGATGAGCTCATCAAAAGGTCAGGACAAGCCCAGTATTTTTCTATTTTGGGCCTCACGAAAGGTCACTGGCAGGTGCCCTTAATGGAGGCTGCCAAAGAGAAAACTGCCTTCATCACGCCTGTGGGGCTGTATCAATATAAGGTCTCACCCTTTGGTCTGGGTGGCGCCCCCGGCACTTTTCAGCGACTAATGGACATTGTGCTTTGTCCACATCGTCGGTATGCTTCGGCTTACCTGGACAATATTGTCATCCACAGTACCGACTGGGAAAGTCACCTACCCAAAGTGCAGGCTGTAGTGGACTCCCTTCGGAAAACTGGCCTAAGCACTAACTCAAAAAAATGTGTGATAGGGTTAAAATAGACTAAGTACCTGGGGTATGTCATTGGGCACTGAGTCTTCAAACCCCAAGTGAACAAAATAGAGGTGATACGAAATTGGCCCGACCTGTCACCACTAGGCAAATAAAGTCATTCCTGGGAATAGTGGGCTATTACATGAGGTTTGTTCCCCACTTTGCTACTCTAGCCACACGCTTGACAGGGCTCTTGAAGGGACGAAAATCAGTGATGGTTTGCTAGGATGATAGGGCGGAAGATGCTTTCTCCGCTTTGAAGTCAGCCATGTGTGGGTCACCGGTTTTTGTGACGCCCGACTGCAAGAGGCAGTTTGTGTTACAAACGGATGCCTCCGAAGTAGACCTCTGTGCTGTACTGTCTCAGGAATTCAACGGGGAGGAGCATCCCATTGTCTTCCTAAGCCGCAAGCTCACCCAGCCAAAACCAGGTACAGTATAGTGGAGAGAGAGTGCCTGGCTATCAAGTAGACACTGGAGTCTCTCCGCTACTATTTGTTGGGGAGAAAGTTAGCTGCCTGGTTACCAACCACTCGGATGAGCCAGGTCAAAGACAGGAATGCCTGGGTCACCAGATTTTTTTGGGCTCTGCAGAACTTTAAGTTCTCGGTAGAACAGAGAGCAGGGAGGTTGCAGGGAAATACGGATGCCCTGTCCCGGGTGCATTGTCTGGTGTGTGTCCACCCCCTTAGGATTGAACAAAGGGGGAAGTATGTGACACAGTGAGGGTTTGTGTCTGGCAAGGCAGGTATTTTTATCCCAGCATGTGTGGCTGGGCTGGTTTCCAGGCAGGTGAGGTCAAATACCGGACCGGAGTTTAGGTGCCGGTCTGGGTTTTGGCAGCACCTGGCTGACCTTAAATAGGCAGCTGGGCTCAGCAGAGAGGTCTCTGTTTTTAGGATCTGAGGCTTTGTGCCATGATGGAGGGCTGAGAGCCGCATGCTGGGGAAACAGGCCCCCTAAAGCCTGCTGTGGACTACTGGAGGCAGAACTGCTAGCAAGGTGACTTGTGTTATATGAACTTTCTATTGTGTGTGAATTAACACCAAGACAGCAAAGTTACGTGCTTTTTTGTGCATCTGCCTCAAGTGTGAATAAACACTGACGTTTTGAGTTAAGAACTTGTATTTTGCCTCTGTACTGTGCCCCGCTTACCCTATCTACCAGAGCGAAACCCCACAGTATATATTTTCCTTTTTTTATTGTAATACACCCCTATACGTTTTCCCCAGAAATAACTGCAACAGTGCAGTGCGTATATATTTTTCTTTTTTTACTGTAATACACCCCTATATGCTTTCACCAGAAATAACTGCAACACTGCAGTGCATATATATTTTTCTGTTTTTACTGTAATACGCCCCTATACGCTTTTAACTGAAATAACTGCAACAGTGCAGTGCATATATATTTTTTTCTTATTTTAATGAAATACACCCCTATACGCTTTCACCAAAAATAACTGCAGAAATTACCTGAGAATATGTATTTCTTGTTGGAATGAAATAGGCCAATATACGCTTTAACCAGAAAACAATTAAATAGTGTATATATTTTTCTGGTAATACTGAAATATGCCCTTATACGCCTTCACCAGAAATAAATGCAACAGTGCAGTGTGTATATATTTTTCTTATTTTACTGCAATACGCCCCTATACGCTTTCACCAGAAATAAGTGCAACAGTGCAGTTCATATATATTTTTCTTTTTTTACTGTAATACACCCCTATACATTTTCACTAGAAATAGTGCAGTGCGTATATATTTTTCTTGTTGTACTGAAATAGGACCCTATACGCTTTTACCAGAAATAACTGCAGAAGTGACCTGAGAATATATATTTCTTGTTGGAATGAAATTGGCCACTATACTTTTTAACCAGAAAACAATTAAATATTGAAGTGCGTATATATTTTTTTGACAGTACTAAAATACGCCTCTATAAGCTTTCACCAGAAATAACTGCATTAGTGCAGTGCATATATATTTGTCTTTTTTTTACTGAAATGCACCCCTATAGGCTTTCAACAGAAATAACTGCAACAGTGCAGTATGTATATATTTTTCTTATTTTACTGAAATACACCCATATACCTTTTCACCAGAAATAACTGCAACAGTGCAGTGCGTATATATTTTTTTTGTTGGACTGAAATACACCCCTATATGCTCCTAACAGAAATGACTGCAACAGTGCAGTGGTTATATATTTTTCTTATTTTAATGAAATACGCCCCTATACGCTTTCACCAGAAATAACTGCAGAAGTGACCTGAGAATATATATTTCTTGTTGGAATGAAATAGGCCACTATACTATTTAACCAGAAAACAACTAAATATTGAAGTGCGTATATATTTTTCTGGCAGTACTGAAATACACCTCTATATGCTTTCACCAGAAATAACTGCAACAGTGCAGTGCGTATATACACTCACCTAAAGAATTATTAGGAACACCCTGTTCTATTTCTCATTAATGCAATTATCTAGTCAACCAATCACACGGCAGTTGCTCCAATGCATTTAGGGGGGGTGGTCCTGGTCAAGGCAATCTCCTGAACTCCAAACTGAATGTCAGAATGGGAAAGAAAGGTCATTTAAGCAATTTTGAGCGTGGTATGGTTGTTGGTGCCAGACGGGCCGGTCTGAGTATTTCACAATCTGCTCAGTTACTGGATTTTCACGCACAACCATTTCTAGGGTTTACAAAGAATGGTGTGAAAAGGGAAAAACATCCAGTATGCGGCAGTCCTGTGGGCAAAAATGCCTTGTGGATGCTAGAGGTCAGAGGAGAATGGGCCGACTGATTCAAGCTGATAGAAGAGCAACGTTGACTGAAATAATCACTCGTTACAACCGAGGTATGCAGCAAAGCATTTGTGAAGCCACAACACGCACAACCTTGAGGCGGATGGGCTACAACAGCAGAAGACCCCAACGGGTACCACTCATCTCCACTACAAATAGGAAAAAGAGGCTACAATTTGCACGAGCTCACCAAAATTGGACTGTTGAAGACTGGAAAAATGTTGCCTGGTCTGATTAATCTCGATTTCTGTTGAGACATTCAAATGGTAGAGTCCGAATTTGGCGTAAACAGAATGAGAACATGTATCCATCCTCTGATGGCTACTTCCAGCAGGATAATGCCCCATGTCACAAAGCTCGAATCATTTCAAATAGGTTTCTTGAACATGACAATGAGTTCACTGTACTAAAATGGCCCCCACAGTCACCAGATCTCAACCCTATAGAGCATCTTTGGGATGTGGTGGAACGGAAGCTTCGTGCCCTGGATGTGCATCCCTCAAATCTCCATCAACTGCCAGATGCTATCCTATCAATATGGGCCAACATTTCTAAAGAATGCTATCAACACCTTGTTGAATCAATGCCACGTAGAATTAAGGCAGTTCTGAAGGAAAAAGGGGGTCCAAAACCGTATTAGTATGGTGTTCCTAATAATTCTTTAGGTGAGTGTATTTTATTTTTTACTGTAATATGTCCCTATACATTTTGACCAGAAATAACTGCAACAGTGCAGTGTGTATATATTTTTCTTGTTGTACTGAAATACGCCCCTATACGCTTTCAGCAGAAATAACTGCAGAAGTGAAATGCGTATACTTTTTTCTTTTCGTACTGAATAAGATACTAAGATATGAGCCACTAAAGGCTTTCCAACATAACACTTGCAGCCCAATAACAAAAATCTGGAATGACAGAACTGTCTAATGACTATTTGGATCCGCAAATAATCGTTCCCTGCACTTGTAAATCACTTTCCTATCAATGTCCCTAGCGCCTTCTGACGTCTCTCCCTGCACTAAAATGCTGTGAAATGATTCCTCCCTATCCTTTCCCTGCACTTATAAATACTTTTTTCTAATTTTTTAGAAAACATAGAGGTATTTCCAATTGCTGTCCCTAGAGCCTTCACACGTCTGTCCCTGCACTCTGGAAAATGAATCTAAAATGGCTGCCGTATTTATAGGGCTATGACATCACAGGACTGGCTGGCTGCTGATTGGCTGCATGCATGGCATGTCAATCTGGGTGATCCCGCCTTCTCAGAGTTCCTTGCCTTATGTCCTCAGTCCTCACATGTGTAGCCACCATTTTAGGAAAATTGCGATTCATTACCGTGACACGCGAGGAAATTCGCATTTGTTGCTAATTGATTTTTTTATGAAATTTGAATCGAATTCCACTTCATCAGCTTTAATTCGCTCATAGACAACATCCACAACACAGCCTACATCCGTGTGGACCTAGACATGGGAGGCAAAAAAAGCGCGTTACTTTATGCACTGTGAACTGTTAATCAGCTGTAAGAGGTGACTAAAGGTATTATCACCTCTGGATACTGACGAATAGGTCCCCTGATGAGTGGGACCCATGTCCAACGAAACGCGTTGGAACGTAACATTAGGATACATTAGTGCTATTTTTCATCAATGATAAATTGGTAAGAGGGCCTCCCACCACAGCAAGACGAAACTGGGCAGTCTTCATTGCTGCGCAGGGACAGGGAAGGGTCTTATAGGTGTCCACCAGCTAGCTGGGGGATTTGGTAGTACCTTTCACCCAAGGTGCATCCAGTTTAGGGTGAGACTAGTTTTTAGAGACCCAGTATTAGTCTCCCCCCTCCCTAGTCACCAATTGCGCAGCGTTATGGTGTTATCACATTATTGAGGGATATTACTGGATGAAATAAACGTTATGTTTTATGGTATCTCAGATTATATTATTGTTATTACTAAATACGATACCAATCTTTTATCAGGCAGTGATCAATGTACAATTTGGTCGTATTATAAACCTAATAATGCACTAAGTAAAGTAGATGCAAGCATTATACAGGGTGGGCCATTTATATGGATACACCTTAATAAAATGGGAATGGTTGGTGATATTAACTTCCTGTTTGTGGCACATTAGTATATGTGAGGGGGAAAATTTTTCAAGATGGGTGGTGACCATGGCGGCCATTTTGAAGTCGGACATTTTGAATCCAACTTTAGTTTTTTTCAATAGGAAGAGGGTCATGTGACACATCAAACTTATTGGGAGTTTTACATCAAAAACAATGGTGTGCTTGGTTTTAACGTAACTTTATTCTTTCATGAGTTATTTACAAGTTTCTGACCACTTATAAAATGTGTTCAATGTGCTGCCCATTGTGTTGGATTGTCAATGCAACCCTCTTCTCCCAAAGATAAAAGTCTAAGGGGGTCAGATCGGGAGACCTTGGGGGCAATTCAACTGCCCCACGACGACCAATCCACTTTACAGGAAACTGTTCATCTAGGAATGCTCGGACCTGACACCCATAATGTGGTGGTGCACCATCTTGCTAGAAAAACTCAGGGAACATGACAGCTTCAGTGCATAAAGAGGGAACCACATCATCATGTAGCAATTTTGCATATCCAGTGGCCTTGAGGTTTCCATTGATGAAGAATGGTCCCACTATCTTTGTACCCCATATACCACACCATACCATCAAATTTTTTGTTCCAACAGTCTTGGAGGGATCTATCCAATGTGGGTTAGTGTCAGACCAATAGCGATGGTTTTGTTTGTTAACTTCACCATTCACATAAAAGTTTGCCTCATCACTGAACAAAATCTTCTGCGTAAACTAAGGGTCCTGTTCCAATTTTTGTTTTGCCCATTCTGCAAATTCAGTGCGCCGATCTGGGTCATCCTCGTTGAGATGATGCAGTAGCTGGAGTTTGTAAGGGTGCCATTTGTAAGTAGCTAATATCCGCCGAAGGGATATTCGACTAATGCCACTCTCCAGTGACATGCGGCGAGTGCTCTGCTGTGAGCTCTTGCTGAATGGAGCTAGGACAGCCACTGATGTTTCTTCATTAGAAACAGATTTCATGCGTCCACATTTTGGCAAATCCAACACTGAACCAGTTTCCCGAAACTTAGCAAGCAGTTTGCTAACTGTAGCATGGGAGATGGGTGGTCTCGTAGGGTGTCTTGCATTGAAATCTGCTGCAATGACCCGGTTACTGCGTTCACCAGACATCAACACAATTTCTATCCGCTCCTCACGTGTTAACCTTGGCGACATGTCAATGGCTGTAAACAAAGAGAAACTTGTAAATAACTCATGAAAGAATAAAGTTACGTTAAAACCAAGCACACCATTCTTTTTCGTGTGAAATTCCCAATAAGTTTGATGTGTCACATGACCCTCTTCCTATTGAAAAAACAAAAGTTGGATTCAAAATGGCCGACTTCAAAATGGCCGCCATGGTCACCACCCATCTTGAAAAGTTTCCCCCCTCACATATACTAATGTGCCACAAACAGGAAGTTAATATCACTAACCAATCCCATTTTATTAAGGTGTATCCATATAAATGGCCCTGTCACGGATGGTGTACAGGAAACAAGACAATGCATACAATTAATGACTTACTGGATCCACAACTAAGGAACAAAAGGGAGACCCCTGCATGAGACCTGCCACTCTCCCTAATTGCTCAGCCTATGCGAACACCCCAAAGGTGGATGGGCGCATATCCACGTACCTCGGCTATCTAATACCTGAAGACCCTACAATAGTGAGGGGACACGACCACCGGCTCCCTACACTAGACACGGAGGGAGTCAGGGTCACCTGAAAAATCCAGCAGACAGAAAATCACAAATAAAGGAACAGCACTTATCTTGCAGAGGTCTGGGAAACAGAAAACAGCATGCACACACACTCTAGGAAGTTGTATAAGCCGCAACCTAATGCATCATGGGGAGGAACTTAAAGGGAAGCAATCAGTCCAACTGCATGACAGCTGAGATAGACTAACGAGATGAGGAACTTAACCAAAACAAAGAAACTCAAGGAGGAGGATGTGGGAAAGCTCCTGTCAGAGCTTCTCAGCAGTCTGGTTGTGACAGTATCCCTCCCTCTACGAGTGGACTCCGGACACTCAGGGCCCACCTTCTCAGGATGGGACACCTATGGAAAGCCTTGATGAGACGAGTGGCCTTAATGTCTGTCACTGGACCCACATCCTCTCCTCAGGACCATAACCCTCCCAATGAACGAGGTACTGGAGGGAACCGCGGACAAGACGAGAATCCACAATCCTAGAGACCTGAAATTCAAGATTTCCATCAACCATAATCGGAGGAGGAGGCAAAGGCGAGGGTACAATAGGTTGAACATAAGGTTTCAATAAGGACTTATGAAAAACATTATGGATCTTCCAAGTCTGAGGAAGATCAAGACGGTAGGCAACAGGATTGATGACAGACAGGATCTTGTAAGGCCCAATAAACCTAGGACCCCAACTTCCAGGAGGGAACCTTCAATTTGATATTCTTGGTAGACAACCACACCAGATCACCAACATTCAGGTCCGGACCAGGCACACGTCTCTTATCTGCCACACGCTTATATCTCTCACTCATGCTCTTTAGATTATCCTGAATCTTTTGCCAAATAGATTGACAAAGACGAGGAGAATCTGACCTCATCAGGTAAACCATAAGACCCCTCTCCCGAGAAAGTCCCAAACTGCGATGAAACCCATATACACCAAAAAATTGTGACTTATCAAGGACTCCTGACGACGGTTGTTTAAAGCAAACTCGGCAAGGGACAAAAAAAGAACACCAATCCTCCTGATTCTCCGCCACAGAACAGCGCAGATATGTCTCCAGATTCTGATTGACGCGCTCCGTCTGGCCATTCGACTGCGGGTGGAAAGCAGAGGAGAATGACAACCCGAACCCCCAAGCGAGAACAGAAAGCCTTCCAGAATCTGGAAACAAACTGCGTGCCCCCTATCAGAGAAGGAATGGGGTAAGGGAAGGAGAGGACCTGATGCGCGTGAATGAGGGGACTTTGGCACGAGCGCAAGTCTCGCAAGCTGCCACAAAACCCTCAACCGACTTACGAAGCGCAGGCCACCAGAATCTCCGAGCGATGAGATCCAGTGTGGCTCTTGCCCCCGGGTGCCCAGCAAGGACCGTATCGTGGTGTTCCTTAAAAATCTTGTGTCTCAAAGCGAGAGGCACAAACAACCTCCCAGGAGGACAAAGATCAGGAGCCTCTGACTGGGCTGCCTGCACCTCTGCCTCCAATTCAGGAAAAAGAGCAGAGACCACCACACCTTCAGCCAAAATGGGACCCGGGTCTTCAAAATTCCCACCTCCCGGAAAACAACGTGACAGGGCATCTGCCTTCACATTCTTAACACCAGTGCGGAACAAAATTAAACCTTGAAAAGAACAAAGACCATCTGGCCTGTCTCGGGTTCAGACGCTTGGCTGACTCCAAGTAGGCCAGATTTTTATGGTCAGTAAACACGGTAATAGGGTGTCTGGCTCCCTCTAGCCAATGGCGCCATTCCTCAAAAGCCAACTTGATGGCCAACAATTCCCTATCTCCCACATCATAATTTCTCTCTGCGGAGGAGAGTTTCTTTGAGAAAAAGGCACACGGTTGCCATTTGGCAGGAGAGGAACCCTGAGACAAGACCGCACCCACCCCTACCTCAGAAGCATCAACCTCAACTATGAAGGGTAACGAAATATCAGGTTGTACCAGGATGGGAGCGGAAGCAAAGCTCTCCTTGATATTAGAAAAGGCCTTACGCGCCTCTACCGACCAGGAAGAAAAATCTACCCCCTTTCTGGTCATATCAGTGAGTGGTTTAACAACAGAGGAATAATTCAAAATAAATTTCCTGTAATAATTGGCAAAGCCCAAAAAACGCATCAGCGCCTTCGGATTCTCAGGAAGCTCCCACTCAAGCACAGCGCGGACCTTCTCGGGGTCCATGCGAAAACCAGAAGCGGAGAGAAGAAACCCCAGAAATTGAATTTCTGGAACCGCAAACACACATTTTTCCAGTTTCGCGTATAATTTATTCTCCCGCAGGATGAGCAAGACCTGACGTAAGTGTTCCTAATGAGTCTTGAATCAGGAGAAAAAATCTAAATGGCAATCCAAATACACTAATACAAATTTTCCCATTAAATGATAAAAAAATGCTGTTCACGAATTGCTGAAAAACGGCTGGGGCATTCATCAAACCAAAAGGCATAACCAAATTCTCAAAATGTCCCTCAGGGGTATTGAAAGCCGTTTTCCATTCGGTCTCCTTCTCTGACCCAGACCAGGTTGTATGCCCCTCTTAGGTCTAATTTGGGAAAAGACTTTAGCCCCAACAACCTGGTTAAACAGGTCCGGATCAGAGGAAGCAGGTAAGGGTCACGAATTGTGATACTGTTTAGCTCCCTGAAATCCAGACAAGGTCTTAAAGAACCATCTTTTTTCTTAACAAAGAAAAAACCAGCGGCAACAGGTGACTTCGAGGGTCGTATGTGTCCTTTTCTCAGACTCTCAGAGATATAAGCACGCATCAGCGACCCTCTCAGGTTGGGGAAAGATTGTATAAACGAGATTTAGGCAGCTTGGCGCCTGGATGAGATTAATAGGGCAATCGTACTCCCTGTGCGGGGCAAATCCTGAACTCCACTCTCAGAGAAGACATCCGAAAATTTCAGAGAGGAAAGGTGGTACAGTCTAGTAGAAACCTCAGAAACAGATGTCATGAGGCAATTCTCTCTGCAAAAGTCACTCCAACCATTTATTTGCCTCGCTTGCCAATCATGGTGGGGTTATGTTTAGTGAGCCAGGGTAGCCCCAACACTAGAGAGTAGGCATACCGCTAAGGACGAAACATGCCACATCCTCAACATAGGCATCACTCACAATTAAAACTAATATTGTGAACTATGCCCTTTAATGATTTCTGAAAAGTGGAGCGGAATCAATAGCAAAAACAGGAATATCCTTTCCAAAGTGCTTACCTGGAAACCATGAGTTATTGCAAATTGATTATCAATGAGATTTACAGCTGCTCCACTATCCACAAAAATCTCACAAAAAATGCTCTTGCTCTCTAGCGCCACCTAGCAGGCAGGACAAAAACGGGAACTACAAGCAAATGGAAAACCTTCAATTTCCGCCTCAAACCCTGCCAATTGTAACAGACGGAACATTTTTAAAAGATTTTTTCCTTTTTGTTACTTTATTACTCCCAGAAAGACTGCCTGAATCTCCATAGAGGGACAAACATTTGCCAATGATTTATACCTCCACAACAAAAACAAACCCTCCCATGCGGGCTGAATCTTCTATTGTCAGAGGCAATCAACCCCAGCTGCATGGGCTCCTGCTCAGAAGGGGCTGACAGCGACTGAGACCCCTGCGCACAGAAAGAGACCGCTGCCTGTCCCGGGACTGAGTAGACAGGAAGGAGAATCTCTCCTCTCTCTCTAAGACGCCTGTCAATACGAACGGCCTGAGACATAGCAGAATCCAGGAGGTAGGTCTCTCATGAAAGGATAATGCATCTTTCAGTCCCTCTGAAAGACCATGGCAAAATTGACTTCGGAGTGCAGCATCATTCCAACCAGTATCAGCTGCCCATCTCCGAAATTCTGAGCAGTTATATCTCTGCGGATTGTTTACCCTGGCAATAACAGACGTAGTCTAGACTCAGCCAGAGCAATACGATGCGGATCATCATATATCTGACCCAGGGCTAAAAATAATTCATCCACTGAACGGAGGGGGCCGTGCCCCCTCCGGCAGCGAAAAGGCCCAGGATTGAGCGATACCCCTGAGCAGCGATATAATGACCCACCCTCCGTTCCTCATCACCAGAGGAATGGGGAAGAGGCGAAAATGGAGTTGCAAGCCTCTCTAAACGCACAAAATACTCGCTACCCCGGAGAACGTATCCGGGAGCGAGATCTTAGGCTCAGAAACAAACTCCATGAACGCAAGCTGAACCGGTCACTGGAAACTGAGAAAAAGTCTTACGGAGATCAGCTACCTCAATAAAAGACCCTGGATGCGCTCAGCCAAAAGTGAAACCGGATCCATGCTTGAGACGGTTTTAAGGCGGCTTATAATGTCACGGATGGTGTACATGAAACAAGACAATGCAATACAATTAATGACTTACTGGATCCACACTAAGGAACAAAGGGAGACCCCTGCATGAGACCTGCCACTCTCCCTAATTGCTCAGCCTATGCGAACACCCCAAAGGTGGATGGGCGCATATCCACGTACCTCGGCTATCCAATACCTGAAGGACCCTACCAATAGTGAGGGGACACGACCACCGCTCCCTACACTAGACACGGAGGGAGTCAGGGTCACCTGAAAATCCAGCAGACAGAAAATCACAAATAAAGAAACAGCACTTATCTTGCAGAGGTCTGGGAAACAGAAAACAGCATGCACACACACTCCAGGAAGTTGTATAAGCCGCAACCTAATGCATCCATGGGAGGAACTTAAAGGGAAGCAATCAGTCCAACTGCATGACAGCTGAGATAGGACTAACGAGATGAGGAACTTAACCAAAACAAAGAAACTCAAGGAGGAGGATCTGGAAAGCTCCTGTCAGAGCTTCTCAGCAGTCTGGTTGTGACAGGCCCACCCTGTACATCAAAATCTAAGCTTGAACTAATCCCCCCCCCCCTCCCTTGATGATCAAAATATTATTACTACTATTATTATTATTACTATTATTATCACTTTTTTATATATAACAGATATATATATTTAAATTTATTATTATTATTATTATTATTTTTTTTTTCTTGATACCATACCATACGCCCACCAGTGTGGTCTTAATTTGTATGATTGTATGTATATGTTTTTTAGACTTGAAAAAGGGGTCCACAGAACCCCGAAAACTCGTTGTCACGATAACAAAAAAAAACAACCTATTGGTTTGAAACAAACTCTGGTTGCGTTTTGCACCTATGGTCCACCCTCCACTCGACCCCAGAGTCCAGTGGATACATACCTTCGTCCGTATTAAGTGCAGGGAGCCGGTGGTCATGTCCCCTCACTATTTTCCACTCTTCCGCCTCGTTCCAGCCTTCCACCGCTTCACTTACACGCTGCAGAGAGGAGAGTAAATTGC
This sequence comes from Bufo bufo, assembly GCF_905171765.1. Lineage (NCBI taxonomy): Eukaryota > Metazoa > Chordata > Amphibia > Anura > Bufonidae > Bufo > Bufo bufo. The sequence goes on from NC_053391.1 coordinate 475,939,738, forward strand.
TGGCCGCACCGCTCCCTGCGAGCCGCAAATGAAGGCGCAAAGAGCCGCATGCGGCTCGCGAGCCGCGGGTTGGCCACCCCTGTGCTAAATAGTCATTTTGAGTCAAAACATAAGAGTGCTGTGATACAATACTATGTTGTAGCTAGTTTTAAATCACTTTCAAATAATTTATTTTCGATAACCTTAAGCAAACTTGTATTTGCTTCCATTTGCCATTCATTAAACATAATTGCGATATTGTAAAATTATCAAGAAATTCGGAACCGATGTTTAGTTTTCCATTGTGATTTGATCCCTACCTGTCGACGTTTGTTATATATATATATATTTTTTTTTTTACAGAATAACATTGAGCAATAAGCAGAAAGAAAGGTCAGACTTAGCATCTCCCATGGACTAGAACAATGAGTGTGATCAGCATTATAATGAAAACACCACAAGCTTAAAATTCAATAAAATAAGTGCATCATGGGGGGGAATGTCATTTACAAAAAGAGATTAAAAGGAGCAAACAGCAATTTACAACCATGCAGAGAAATCAGAATAACCCATTCACATTAATAATGTTTTGATTAATGTGCCAAGTAATTAAATTAGATCTTTGCCATTCAGAAATGTTATATACCGGTAAAAGCTCAATCATTGCCGGTTATTTCTTTCTTTCTTTTCTTTTTTCATTTTTTTTTTACTCTTTGTTTTGTCTTTATTCCCCTAAAAGAAAAAATAGAATGTTCTCATAATACAAGAGGCTTAGCAAGCACATGTTTTACGATTTTTTTTAACAGTAGGAAAGCTAAAAGATTTTGTTGATAGATGTTGATATTCCTTGTTTTATTGCATTATTTGGGTATTTGCTCATTCGTTAATTATTTCTGTCTGAGGGAAAGCACATTGTGAGGTCATCAGTGAAATAACCATTTTGTTAGTAAAATAAATTTAAAATACATTAAAAGTCTTTTATAAATTTTCGGATTGACACAACTAGGTTTAGATACACCTCAATTACATAAATTAGTTGTTTACAACCAAGGCTCTGATTAACTCCCTGACACTTTGTACCGTACATTTATGGGATTGGAAGCCTGCTCTAAAAAGGATAGTCCACTTTTCATTACTTTTAACAATGTGCCTGAGACAGCTTTATAAGTGTTATGCCATTGGTCTGTGCCTGCCAATGCCCCAGTGCTCCTGGTGGGCACAACTGCCCGTATTATTGCCAGGACTCTTCCCAGGACCCTCAGGGTGCTGCCCCACCAGCATTCTCCTTTGACTTCTCAGGTGGGCCATGCCATTGGAATACTGATTTAGCCTCTGTTTGGGTCTTTTCTAGACCTATGTAGCCTGTGTTTCTTGCCTGAAGCCTCTCTACTAGAGCGTGAATGTGTGCATTCCTCTCTGCCTTTTAAAGGGCCAGACACATCATCATCTGTCCTCAGCCAATGACAGCCTTTCTATGGGTATATAAGGCCCCACACACTTTGGGAGTGTGCCCTGAGCAATTAGGTTGTCTTGCAAGCTAGTTCCCTGCAAAGGTGTGCCATAGTTCCATCTGAACTCTGTTCAAGATTTGACCCTTTTCTTCCTACCTTGACCTTGGACTGATAGTGGATTGGTATGTATTTTTCCTGCTCTGACCCTGGCTTGAACCCGACTATGGTTCTTGCTTGATCCCCTGATGATCAACCACTATGGGTCAGCAGCTCACTGAACAGAGACTTATCCAGAGGTAGCGCCTGGTGTTCCCCAGCTGTGGAGACAGATCCCTGGATAGGGATGAAAGAGTGAAGACAAGGGGACCAGCATTAAGGTCCCCCTTTGAGATGCGTCACCCCTAGCTTTAGTATAGTTCAGTTTAGTACAGTTAATTAAAAATGAATGGTGCAGCAGTGCGCTTTGACGACCAATCATTTGATCCATTTTGGGGGGGGGGGGGGGGATTCACAAGGTGTGGGGTCCCCCCTGTTATAATGATTGGTGGGGGTCTCAGCAGTAGGACTCCTACCAATCTAATAGTTATCCCTTATCCTGTGGAATGACCATTTAACTTTTAACTTTTAATTATAACATTTAGACTTATTTGCACATATTAAAACATAATTTTTCTCGGCAACATGGGTACAACGGCTTGGACTGACCAACAAGGGAACAGGTGAATCCCCCTGTGGACCCCTGAGCAGGTTGGCCCCCTAGTCCTCACCCCCTACAGAAGTGGCAAATGGCACAGTAGACCGACTGTACTACAAACAGCTAGGCAGCATACTGTACAGCATTTCAACCGGCCTATGCATCCATATAAAAACTGGCTGGATTAGTTAAACAAACAACACCCTTTATTATTATAGATGTCTCCAGTGACTGGGATGAGTTTTAAGTACTGAGGCAGGACAGCTAGTACATCTTTGCCGAGGGACCTGCCCTCTCGAAGTTACTGACATCCATATCAATCATCTTGTGGTGTATTGCTTCTGTTGCTGCTATGTGAGCAGGTACTATTTGCATGTAGCTGTACAGTAGGCCACCAGAATGAATTTTACTGGTGGCCCTAGGCACCCCAGTCCAACACTGCAGGCACATATAAACATGAGACCAGCATAGATGTCTTCAGCTGCCAAGGGCAGTTTCATAGGAATAAATCTGCTAACAGATGCCCTTTAAGTATAACCTGAAAGGTATGTGTCATTTTCCCACTGACAAGCTATAATGCAATTGTATACGGAGGGATTCCAAGGTATTATACAATAAAAGTTAAATATAACCATATATCATATGTTTTACATACATGTAGCTAAATACCTGTACTTGCGGGGTGCCCCGCAAGCACAGGTATTTAGCTCCTATAAGGGCTCTTTCACACTTGCGTTGTTCTGTTCCGGCATAGATTTCCGTTGTCGGGGCTCTATGCCGGAGAATCCTGATCAGGATTTATCCCCATGCATCTGAATGGAGAGAAATCCGTTCAGGATGCATCAGGATATCTTCAGTTCCGGACCAGAACGTTTTTTGGCCGGAGAAAAAACCGCAGCATGCTGCACTTTTTGCCCGGTCAAAAATCCGAACACTTGCCGCAAGGCCGGATCCGGAATTAATGCCCATTGAAAGGCATTAATCGGATCTGGCCTTAAAGCAAAACGTCGTTTCGGCGTATTTCCGGATCCGACGTTTAGCTTTTTCTGAATGGTACCATGCTGCCAGGACGCTAAAGTCCTGTTTGCCATGGTAAAGTGTAGTGGGGGATCGGGGGAGCAGTATACTTACCGTCCGTGCGGCACCCGGGGCGCTTCAGAGTTGACGTCAGGGCGCCCCACACGCATGGATGACGTGATCGCATGGATCACGTCATCCATGCGGATGGGGCGCTCTGACGTCATTCTGGAGCGCCCCGGGGAGCCGCACGGACGGTATGTATACTGTCCTCCCCAGCTCCCCACTACTACTATGGCAACCAGGACTTTAATAGCGTCCTGGCTGCCATAGTAAACACTGAACGCATTTTGAGACGGATCAGTCTTCAAATGCTTTCAGTTCACTTGCGGTGTTAACGGATCCGGCGGGCACGTCCGGCAAATGGAGTACACGTCGGATCCGGACAACGCAAGGTGTGAAAGAGGCCTAAGTAAAATAGATGAAAGGTCCTCTTTAAATGTAAAAATAAATAAGATCTAGTGGGGCAAAAAAAAAAATCTATCAGCAATAAAGTTAAAAATTTTTTTGCTAAACACATTGCTATCGAACACATATTTGTGTGCTCGGCCGAGCACCTGAGTATAATGGAAGTCAATGGGAGACAGCTAGGCACCCCCTGCTCTGGAAGAGGGGAGGGTGCCTGGTTCAATTGGAAAAAGGTCATAAAGTGACAGAAACACCACCAAAATGGTTCGGGATAGTATAGGGATGATGTCTGGATGCATCTTGGGCTCCCAGGTCGCTGCTGGGAACCATGTTGTCCGAGTTGTACGCCACTTTTATGGACAGACAAAAATACACACAAAACCCCCCAAAAATCAATTTTAACAGGAAAAATTGTTAGGAAACATACTTTCCTGTATAATCAATTATATATATATAAAGTGCAAGTGCTTGCAAAAAATTACAAGCAAGAGGCACTCCCCTAACAACCTGTATATCACATAAAGGAGGGCCTCATTCACAATTTGGTACAATTGTTCAGTTAGTGGGATCCTAAAACCTATGCACAGGTGAAAGGGCTGCCCAAAAATTACAAGAATCGGCACTCCAAAACACGCTTTGTTACACATAAAGGAGGGCATCATACACACCCTTGAAAAATGATGATTTAATGGCCTGCTGTTGGACCCTCAAAAACTATTTGGAGCTAGGCCTGTTTGATCTGACCATCTAAAACCTTAGGGGGCGAAGGGCCTGCTGCCGCATTAGTGACTTTAGATAACCTTTGGGCGATTGCACAGTCCCAGAGACGGCGACGATTTTTCTTCACCTACCATGGTGATCACTAGTGATGAGCGGGAGGTGCCATATTCGATTTTGACAAAATTCGCAAATATTCGCTAGAATATTTGTCTCATATTCGTCGATATCGAATATTCGTAATTATTCTAGTTATCGCGATTAATATGGGATTTAAATAATGTATTCTTCATATTCCTCAAAACGAAGATAACGAAATATTCTCCATCTTCGTTTTAGCTCCATATTCGTCAACTTCGCTAATTCTAGCAATCAAATAGGAAAGTTGACTAGAGACAGCTAAGTTTTTAATTCGCTATGCGATAATATTACTTTGCTTTTTTTTTTATAAACAGAATAATTATATACTTGATAATTATTATAATTATTCTATTTATTTAAAAAAAGCAAAGTAATATAATCGCCTAACGAATTAAACACAGCTGTCTCTATAGTCACCTTTTCTATTTGAGTGCTAGAATTAGTGAAGTTGACGAATATGGAGCTTAAACGAAGATGGAGAATATTTCGAGTATCTTCGTTTTGAGGAATATGACGAATACATTTGTCATATTCGTCATCTTCGCTAATTCTACCAAGCCAACCATAGTAAACCAGCTCTAAGTTGAAATTGCAATGCGATTACTTCAAGTTATATTAATGAAAAATTGCGATTTCAACTTAGAGCGGTGTTCATAACTGGGTCAGCTTGCTAGAAATAGCAAAGTTAACGAATATGGAATATAGCAGTGCTAAGGTTGAAATCGCAATGCGATAATATAACTTGAAGTAATTGGCATTGCGATTCAACTTAGCACTGCATATTGACAGGATATAAGATACATAAATCACAAAACAAGTTTTCTAGGCGAGAAGCTGGGGATAAGGTCACCTCCTAGCTATCCCTAACTGCTCTCCCTATTCTGCTTTGCCCACATTCAGACCTTGAAGGTATGAATAATGTGTCCTCGTGCCTGGCTGAGAATACCCTAGAATCTCTGAGATGGGGAAAGGGGAAAAAGGGGACAGCCTGCTTCCTCAGAACCAGGAGGGGACAGACGACACACAAAAAGTCAGAGCACAAACCAAAGAAATAAGAAACCAAACTTATCTTATCTGAGCCGGAAAGAGCAATCCTTCACTCCTTACTTCCACAACTGACTGAGCTATTACCCGCATGGCCCCCTGGGAGTGAAAGTAATTTAAGCCAATGACCCCACCAGAGCACCTGAAGGAAGGCGGGATCTATCACGACTCCAAAACAAAACAAATGATTAGACACGTGCTGCTAATCTGACAGACCTCGCACAAATCTTCTGAGCAGGGCATGACTGTCATGGTCTTACCTGCTTGCTGCTCTCCTTCATTGACATGTGCTGCGGCCATCTTGGTTTCTGTGGTTTCTTGTAGCCTTTCACCCTGCGCTCCTCCTTCCCCTGGGAGGAGCTGGATGCCTAGCTCATATATTAAGGAGGTCTGTGGCCTTCAAGTTCCTTGCTTGGTCCTCTTGTGTTCACATGCTTCTAAGACTCTGCTGGCTTCTGGTTCCTGATCCTGGCTTCGTCTGACTACCCTGCTGGTTCCTGATCCTGGGCTTCGTCTGACTACCCTGCTGGTTCCTGATCCTGGCTTCGTCTGACTACCCTGCTGGTTCTGATCCTGGCTACGTCTGACTCCCCTTCTGGGTCCTGACCTCTGGCTTCGCAAAGACTCTGCTCGGTTTCACCATCCGTTTGGACTTTTGCTTTACAGCTTTATTTTCAATAAAGCCTTCTATTTTCACTTATCTCTTGTTGTACGTCTGGTTCATGGTTCCGTGACTTTAGGACCAAGCCATGAATTCTGACGGTCCAGGGCCATCCTCGCTACCCACGCTGGTTGCCAGACTTGATCAGCGGATCACCTGTTGGGTCGGTTCGCTGTGGCGTTGCAAACCCTGCTTGAACGCACGGCTCATTTCGCTCCCGTTGCCGATGGGTCGGTTGTCGCTCCTGGGCTCGCTCCTACTGCCGCTCCGGTTGTTGCTCCAGAGTCTACCCCGACACCTGGTGTTGCGCCTGCGGTGTTTCGGGGTATGACCGGTTCTGCCCCTCTTCCACAGCGCTTTGGGGGAGAGCCAACTCAGTGCCGAGGTTTCCTTAACCAGGTGGGCAGTTTATTTCGAGTTGCTGCCACATGCCTTTCCTACTGAGAGATCAAGGGTGGGCTTCTTGATCTCGCTGCTCTCGGACAAGGCCTTGGCCTGGGCCAGCCCTTTATGGGAGAACAACAATCCGGTGGGTTGCCGAGTTTTTCCGGTTTTGGTTGCTTCTCTTCGGAAGGTATTCGATGTGCCGGCTCGTGCTGCCTCTGCTGCGAAGCTCCTTATGTCCATCAGACAGGGTTCAAGATCCGTAGCTGAATACGCCATTGAGGTTTCGTACCCTGGCAGCAGAGGTGGGCTGGAATATTGAGGCTCTGGTCGCTGCTTTCTCTCATGGTCTCTCGGATGCCTTGAAGATGAGTTGGCAGCTAAGGACCTACCAGTTGAGCTCGAGTCTCTTATTTCTTTCCTGATTTGATTGACACCAGACTCAGGGAGAGACCTTTCCTTTAAGGAGAACCTGCGGAGGGTCTTCTAACAGATTGGTGCCTACGTTGCTGTCCCACCCGTGCCTCCCTCTCCTCCCACGCTCCTGGTGGATGACTTGTCTGGGGGTGAACCCATGCAGCTGGGGTTTGCTCGCCTGTCCGAGGGGAGAGAGGGCACTCCGGAGACGCGGGGGGCCGGTGCATGTACTGTGGTCTCGGTGGGCATTTTCGGTTGGCATGTCCGAACCGTCCGGGAAACGCTCGTACCCTGAGATCCTGTCGGGGGCAGATCTTGGGTGGAGGCGCCTCGTCCCCGGTTTCCCGTGTTGACAAACCACTGATCACTGTTGTCCTCTCCTGGGTCGGGGCTCGGTGACGACCCAGGCGTTGGGTGGACTCTGTGCTGGTGTTTGTTCATTGATAGTGTGTTCGCTGCCGCCAATTCCATTCCTCTGCAGCTCGAGGTTCCCCACTGGCTCTTGAGGCGATAGACGGCCAGACCCCTTTCTGCCCGGCCACACGTGACTCATGAGACCCTTCCAGTGGGGGATAGCCATTGGTGCCGTTCACAGAGAGTCGGTCTGCCCTCCAGGTTATTTCGTCTCCACACTACTCGGTGGTCTTGGGGGCTTACCCCTGGCTCCAGAAGCATAATCCGACTTTCGATTGGAGATCGGTCGAGATCCTCTCAGTGGTCACCGCAGTGGTGTGGGCTAGTTGCATCCATGGGTCTGTCAAGTTGCTGTGTACTTCCTCCGGACTCTCTGTTGCCTCCTGAATACGAGGAGTACCGGGAGGTATTCGATAAGGTGCGCCGCGGTTGCCCTACCTCCGCACCGCCCTTACGATTGTGCCATAGAGTTACAATCTGGTGCCGTTCCTCCTCGTGGCAAAGTCTATCCACTGTCGGTAGCGGAGAATGAGGCCATGGAGGAGTACGTGAGGGAGGCGCTTTCACGCGGACACATTCGCAAATCTTCGTCCCCGGCAGGGCTGGATTTTTCTTTGTGAAAAAGAAGGGGCGGTGAGTTGAGGCCTTGCATCGATTACAGGGGTCTCAATCGCATCACGATCAAGAACGCTTACCCGATACCCTTGATTTCCGAGCTGTTCGATGGCCTTAAAGGGGCCACGGTCTTTACCAAACTCGACCTGAGGGCGGCATATAACCTGGTAAGGATCAAGGCCGGGCGCATGAGTGGAAAGACCGCGGTTAACACCAGGACCGGTCATACGAATCCTTGGTTATGCCCTTTGGGTTGTGCATTGCGCCCGCAGTCTTTCAGGAATTCATCAACGATGTTTTCCGTGACCTTTGCAGCAGTGTGTGGTTAGTCTATTTGGGATGACATCTTGGTATATTCTGAATCCATGGAGGCCCACATCTGGATGTCAGACGAGTGTTGCAACGGTTACGAGAGAACAAGCTGTTCGGTAAGCTTGAGAATGCGAATTTCACCGCGATCCCAGGTAACCTTCTTAGGTTACATCATTTCCGCTGAGGGGTTCTCCATGGATCCTGAGAAGGTTTCGGCTGTCTTACAGTGGCCCCAGCCCAGGTGTCTTCGTTCCTGCAGCGCTTTTTGGGCTTCGCCAATTATTATCGGGAAGTTCATCAGGGACTTTTCCATGCTGGCCAAGCCTCTCACGGATCTGACCAGGAAGAGCAGTAATTCCCAGGTCTGGGCCGCTCGAAGGCCATCCGAGCTTTTGAGCCCTAAAGTCCGCCTTTGTGTCGGCTCCGATTCTGTCGCATCCCAACCCTGGGTTGTGCCCTTTGTCCTCGAGGTTGGACGCGTCTGAGACGGGAGTAGGCGCCCTTCTGTCTCAGCGTAGAACACCAGAGGGTCCTCTGCGTCCTTGTGGGTTTTACTCCCGGAAACTGTCTTCCGCGGAAGTGCAACTATCAGATTGGGTGTGACAGGGAGTTATTGGCCATCGTGCAGGCGCCTTAAAGAATGGAGGCACTTGCTCGAGGGTTCGGTGGTTCCGGTCTCATCCTGACGGGACCACAAGAATCTGACCTACCTTTCTGAGGCCAAGAGATTGACACCACGTCAGGCCAGATGGGCTCTGTTCTTGTCACGTTTTAATTACGTGGGTCTCCTACCTACCCGGTTCCAAGAACATTCAGGGGCGGATGCCTTATCACGGCAGTAACCCGAGCTGTCCAGGGAGGAGTCGATTCCGACTTCGGTCATACCTCCGAATCAGATCCTGGCCGCCATTCGCACCAGCCTGACCTCTCCCCTGGGTGAGCAGATTTTGGCGGCTCAATCTGGTGCTCCCTCTGGGAGACCCAACGGCAGATGTTTTGTGCCTGAGGAGTTGCGCACTCGGTTGTTGCGAACCTACCATAACTCCAAGACCGCGGGCATCCTGGAAAGAATCAGCTGTCCTGGGCATGTTTCACGTCTGTTTCTGGTGGCCTTCCCTACGTTCCGACATCGCCGCATATGTAGCGGCATGCTCCGTTGTTGCCCAGAGTAAGTCCCCTCGGCACCTTCCGTTGGGCCTTTCTGCAACCCATAGCCACCGGGGAGCGCCCATGGTCACAACCTGGGATGGTATTTCATTGTGGACCTCCTGCATCCCGAGGGCCATACGGTCATTCTCATGATTGTGGATCGGTTTTTCCAAAATGTGCCACTGTGTTCTCTCAATAAGTTACCCTCTGCAGCAAGAGTTGGCCACGATTTTGCCAGGGAGGTCTTCCGGTTGCACGGTTTGGCCTAAGGAGATTGTGTCGGATCGGGGGAGTCAGTTTGTGTCCAGGTTCTGGCGCGCCTTTTGCTCCCAGTTGGGGATTCATCTCTCCTTCTCCTCGGCCTACCACCCTCAGTCCAATGGGGCCGCAGAACGATCCAATCAGGCCTTGGAGCAATTCCTTCGTTGCTATGTCACCGATCACCAAGACAATTGGGTTGACCTCCTGCCTTGGGCTGAGTTTGCCAGGAACACGGCGGTGAACTCTTCCTCTGGGACGTCTCCCTTCATGGCCAATTATTGGTTCCAACCTGCCGTGTTACCGGAGGTATTCTCTCCCCAGGATATTCCGGCTGTGGAGGATCACCTTTCCGTCCTACGTGCTTCTTGGGTACAGATCCAGAAGTCCCTTGAGGTCTCTGCGCAGCGCCAGAGACTCCAGGCTGATCGCAGATGAGCGCCTGCTCCTTCCTACCAGGTCGGAGACCGTGTATGGTTGTCCACCCGCAACCTCAACCTTCGAGTGCCCACTCCCAAGCTGGCGCCTCGCTTTGTTGGTCCCTTCCGAGTGCTTCGCAGGGTAAACCCGGTAGCCTATGCCCTTGCGCTTCCTCCTGGCATGCGGATCTCCAACGTGTTTCATGTCTCCCTGTTGAAGCCTCTGGTGTGTAATCGTTTCACTTCCTCGGTTCCTCGGCCTCGTCCGGTCCAAGTGGGCAATCGTGAGGAATATGAGGTGAGCAATATCCTGGACTCACGCCTGGTCCGCGGTCGGTTGCAGTTTTTGGTCCATTGGCGTGGTTATGGTCCAGAGGAGCGTTCCTGGGTTCCCTCCGCAGATGTCTATGCTCCTGCCTTGCTCCGAGCCTTCCACGCACGCTTCCCTCAGAAACCGTTTTGTGCTCCGCGGAGGAGGGGCCCTTGAGGGGGAGGTACTGTCATGGTCTTACCTGCTTGCTGCTCTCCTTCGTTTGACATGTGCTGGCGGCCATCTTGGTTTCTGGGTTTCTTGTAGCCTTTCACCCTGCGGCTCCTCCTTCCCCTGGGAGGAGCTGGATGCCTAGCTCATATATATAGGAGGTCTGTGGCTTCAGTTCCTTGCTTGGTCCTCTTGTGTTCACATGCTTCTAAGACTGCTGCTGCTTCTGGTTCCTGATCCTGGCTTCGTCTGACTACCCTGCTGGTTCCTGATCCTGGCTTCGTCTGACTACCCTGCTGGTTCCTGATCCTGGCTTCGTCTGACTACCCTGCTGGTTCCTGATCCTGGCTTCGTCTGACTACCCTTCTGGTTCCTGACCTCTGGCTTCGCAAAGACTCTGCTCGGTTTCACCATCCGTTTGGACTTTTGCTTTACAGCTTTATTTTCAATAAAGCCTTCTATTTTCACTTATCTCTTGTTGTACGTCTGGTTCATGGTTCCGTGACAATGACATATATTCCATATTCGTTATCTTTGCTAATTCTAGCAAGCTGACCCATTAGAAACCCAGCTTTAAGTTGAAATCGCAATGCGATTACTTCAAGTTATATTAATCGAATTGCGATTTCAACTTAATTCTCACATCCGACAGTACATTCTAGTATGGAGGTGTTCCCATGGTGATGGGGACGCTCCATGAGCACGGAAGTCGGCAGAAGCGGCAACGGGCACTAACTGGAGCAGCCAGGAAGCCAGGAATCCTCAGAACAGGTAAGAACTACTTTTGGGAAGTGGGAAAGAAAAAAATATAACAATAAAAAAATAAAAATAAACGAATATTCTAAATAATGAATTTATAGCGCTATATTCTAAATATTTGCGAATTAGCGAAGTGCCGATATTCTAAAAAAAAAAAAACTCGAATATTCGAATATTCACGCTCAACACTAGTGATCACGGGTAACGGGGAATCAGGGTTTGATGCCAGAGAGGGAGCTTGAGAAAGGGATACCACATCCAAGTGAGGTCAATGGCTGAACTCTGATTGGCTGTTGTTGCCTTGTCACTTTTGTGAACCACCCAGAGATGGTAAGTTAAGTTATTAAAGCACAAAACTCCAAGTAAGGAAGCAGGCGCATGGCAATTACCCACTCCCGACTCGGGGAGGTAATGACGATAAATAACAATACAGCAGTCCTAAGCGGCCCTGTTTTTGGAATGAGTACACTTTCCGTTAACGAGGATCTATTGGAGGGCAAATCTGGTGTCAGCAGCCAACTTGCTCCCGGCCTCCATAGTGTTCACCCAGTGTGCCATCATGGTGAGGATTGTGTTGACCAGACTCTTGGCTACTGAGACTGGACTTGTAAGTGAGGGCCTGCTGCCGCTTTGTTGACTCTAGATAACTTCTAGGAGATCGCCCTATCAACTTTAGAGCAATTTTTCAACAAGGACCTTCTGGTATAGCACCATTTTGATTGTCCTTTCCTCCAGAGGAATGAGAGATGAGAAGTTCTCCTTATAGCGGGGGTCGAGAAGGGTGAACAACCAGTAATCCGTGTTGCATAAATGCATATAACGCGTGGGTCGCAGGAAAGGCAGCCTAACATGAAGTCATCCATGTGTGCCAGAGTACCAACAAGCAAGACTTCGCTGTCCTCATCAGAAGGTGAGTTGACCCTGTAAAAGATTTCAGGTGAGGGCCTGCAGGTAAGCTGACCCTGTAAAACATTATATGCGAGGGTCTGCTGCTGAGCTGACCCTTTAAAACATTACGGGTGAGGACCTGCTGGTGAGTTGACGCACTAAAACATTATATTCAACTGCCTGATGGTGAGCTGATGCTCTAAAACATTATATACTAGTGACTGCAGGTGAGCAGACGCTGTAAAACATTATATGTGAGTGCCTGCAGGTGAGCTGATGCTCTAAAACATTGTATGCAAGTGCATGCTGTTCAGCTGACCCTATAAAAAAATAGTTGAGGGCCTGGAGTTGAGCTGACCCTATCAAAAAATTTGAGTTGAGGGCCTGCAGTTGAGCTGACCCTATTAAAAAAATTTGAGTGGAGGGAATATATACAATCTGGATGAGGAGGAGAAAACAAGATTCAACCATATACTCTTTATTTTGTGGTGGAAAAGGTGCATGGGAATACACTACAGTAGATTGAGTACATTATAAATGATAAATTGAAATTGCCTTTATGTTCATCATCAGCACAGCTCTCCTCTGGTGGGGTTGAGAAATCAGGGGAAATCCAGGCCTTGTTCATTTTTATCTGAGTCAACCTGTCAGCATTGCCAGTGGACAAGCGGATACGCTTATCTGTTATAATTCCACCAGTAGCATATACGCTCAGACAAAACGCTGGCGGCAGGGCAGGCCAGCACCTCCAAGAAATAGAGCGCAAGTTCGTGCCACATGTCCAGCTTGGACACCCAGTAGTTGTAAGGCACTGAGGGATCATTTAGGACGCTGGCACGGTGTGCTATGTATTCCTTCACCATCTTCCAAAACGTTTCCCTCCTTGTACCACTAGGCCGCGCTTCAGGGTGAGGTTGCTGGCGGGGTGTCATGAAAGTGTCCCATGCCTTGGAGAGTGTTGCTCTACCTTTGTTGGAACTGCTGTGTATTCCCCTTGTCTCTCTTCCTCGGTTGCCTAAGGAAGTACGGACTCTGCCGGCTGCGTTGTCAGATGGAAAATTTTGGAGCAATCTCTCCACAAGTACCTTCTGGTATTGCACAGTTTTACTCGTCCTCTCCACCACAGGAATGAGAGATGAGAAGTTCTCTTTGTAGCGGGGGTCAAGAAGGGTGAATACCCAGTAATCCGTGTTATCAAAAAATGTGTATAACGCGATGGTCGCTGGAAAGGCAGCCTAACATGAAGTCAGCCATGTGTGCCAGAGTACCAACAGGCAAGATGTTGATGTCGACATCAGGATTACTCTCCATCTCCTCATCCTCCTCCTCCTATTCTGCCCATCCATGCTGAACAGATGGAATTAAAGTTCCATGGGTACTACCCTCTGTAGCAGAGGCAACTGTCTCCAGATCCTCCTCCTCCTCCTCCTCTTCATGGTCCAATTCGCGCTGAGAAGATGAACTGAGGGTGGGCTGGCTATCACCCTGTGTAATGTCCTTACCCTATTTCCTCGTCTGCCACACTCAGAGTGTCGTCCTTAATTGCGAGCAGCGATCGTTTGAGTAGACACAGCAGTGGGATGGTTACGCTGATAATAGCGTTATCGCCACTAACCATCTGCGTGGATTCATCAAAGTTTTATAAAACCTCACAGAGGTCTGACATCAATGCCCACTCCTCACTTATGAATAGTGGCAGTTAACTCGAAAGGCCATGACCATGTTGTAGCTGTGATTCCACAAATGCCCTCTGCTGCTCACAAAGCCTGGCCAACATGTAGAATGTAGAGTTCCAGCACGTGTTCACGTCGCACAACAGTCGGTGAGCTGGAAGCCGCAAGTGCTGCTTGGGCACACATGTGGCGCGCCTTCACTGGTAGCTCAGGCAAATTGGGGTAGGTTTTGATAAACCGCTGAACCACTACGTTTAAGACTCGGGCTAGGCATGGGATGTGTCTGAGCTTGCCGAGCTCCAAAGCTGCCACCAAGTTACGGCAATTGTCAGACACAACCATGCCTGGTTGAAGGTTGAGTGGTGAGAGCCACAGCTCGGTCTGGTCTCTTATACCCTGCCACAGCTCTGCAGCGGTGTACTGTTTGTTCCCTAAGCAGATCAACTTCAGCATGGCCTGTTGACGCTTACACACAGCAGTGCTACACTGCTTCCAGCTAGCGACTGATGGCTGACTGCTGCTGGAGGTTGAAGTGGATGAGGAGGCGGGGGAGGAGGAGAAGTGGGGGTTTGAGACAGTAACATAGCTGCTGGCGGAGACCCTGATGGACGTCGGGCCCGCAATCCTGGGCGTGGGTAGCACCTGTGCCATCCCAGGTTACGACTCACTCCCGTACTCTACAAAATCCACCCAGTGTGCCGTCAGGGAAATGTAGCCTCCCTGGCCACCAGCACTTGTCCATGTGTCCATGATTAAGTGGAACTTCCCAATATCTGCGTTGGTCAGGGCACCGGTGATGTTCTGGGACACATGCTGGTGTAAGGCAGGCAGGGCACACCGTGAAAAATAATGGTGACTGGGGACTGCCGAGGGATGGCCGCCGATATCAGGCTGCGGAAAGTCTCAGTGTCCACAAGCCTAAATGACAACATTTCAAGGGCCAATAATTTAGAAAGTTGTGCATTTAGTGCTATGGCCTGTGGGTGGGTGGGTATTTGCGCTTGCGTTCAAATGACTGTGTTTTGGACATTTGGACGCTGCACTGGGACAGGGAAGTGGATGTGGTTGCTGATGGTTCATGCGAAGGTCCAGGTGCAGGGCGAGGGCCATCCGGGCCTGCGCCTTCAACAGGGGATTGGTCAGCAGTGTGTAACACAGGGGACGAGGAGGCAGTGGTGTGACCCGCAGACCCAGATTGTGGACCCAGGCATTCGGCCCACTTATTAGGGTGCCTGGATGCCATGTGGCGGATCATGCTGGTGGTGGTGAGGTTGCTAGTGTTCATGCCCGGGTCATTTTGTTACGGTACAGGTTGCAAACTACCACTCTTTTGTCATCTGTACTTTCATCAAAAAAGCGCCATACAGCGGAACACCTACCCCTTAGCATAGTAGATTTACGCATAGGGGTGCTTGGTGTAACGGTTGCGGGCCTGTTTGGTGTGGGTCGACTTCTCCCTTTTGCAACACCACTGCTTCTTCCAGCCTGTTGCGGTGCTGCGGATCCCTCCCCCTCTGTACTGCAGTCCTCACTCGGCTTTTCACATTTCCATGTTGGGTCAGTGACCTTATCGTCAACCACCTCCTCTTCCACTTCCTGACTCTGCTCATCCTCCTGACTAACCACAACTTCAGTGATTGACAACTGTGTCTCATCATCATCCAACTCGTGAACGAATGATTGCCGTTCACCACCGTCATCTTCTTGAGACTGTGAAGGCTCAGGAGGTTGGGAATCAGGGCACAACCTCTTAGGTCCCTCTTCAAGCGTGCTGGGCGCGAGGGCCAAATGTAATAGTGGCGCTGGAAAGAGCTCCACAGAATATCCGAGTTTGGGATCACTCGTTTGGCAAGCCTCTCCATGGTGGGAGGAAGGATGACTTTTGGGTCTTGGAAAAGATTTCTCAGAATAAAAACTGTAAAATTTGCTCCCTACTCTGTCTTTCCCTTCCTACACTCTGCTCTCCCTGTCTACATCTGAGCCGAACATGCGTCATCGGGTGCTATATAGCACCTGATGACGCAATTTGGCCAGCCAATCACTGTAATGCCAGCAGCCAACATGGCTACTAGCATTACAGTAAGGGCAGTACTTACCTGCACCTTTATTGGCTGCTTAAAACCTGCAAAACGTGAGGGGAGGAGACTCGAGCATTGCGCTCGAGCACATGCGGTACTCGGTCGAGTACCGCCATGTGCCGAGCATAGCGATGCTCGAGCCAAGACAGATATTCGGCCGAGCATACTCGCTCATCACTAGTCAGTATTAGGCCACAGTTAAATATTTTGCCCTGTACTTGTGTGGAGAGAAATTGATCATAGCAGAAACAGAAAGGTCTCTTCACTCTCATAATATAAAGCTTTAAAAGGGTGGAACCTTTTAATTAAATAATATTATGAAATGAGTTGTCATATAGCAATTGCAGCACTGGTGGTATGTACCCGCCAGTATCTCCTCATTTTCACCGGTTACAGCCAGCCGAGTACTCACTTTCTAATGCTTACATTGGCAGTCCATGCCAGTCAACATCCTCCAGCTCCATACTAGGCTGGGAGCTTTTTTTTAGGGCTCATGCACACAAACGTATGTATTTTGCGGTCCTCAAAAAACGGATCCGCAAAAAATACGAAGACGTCCGTGTGCATGCAGTATTTTGCAGAACGGAACAGCTGGCCTCTTATAGAACATACGGAAATACAGACATACGGAAATGGAATGCACACGGAGTAACTTCCTTTTATTTGCGGACCCAGTGAAATGAATGGTTCCGCATACGGTCCGCAAATAAACCTGGAACGGACACGGAAATAAAATACGTTTGTGTGCATGAGCCTTTAGCCTGCAGTTTTCTCTACCCTTAGGGTGCATTCAAGTACTCTCTGGTTCCTAAGGGCCAGCACATATGTCCTAGTTAGTCCCCGGACAATGGCTGCTTTTCCTGGGATATTTAAGGCACTTTCCCTCATAAGACGGTGCCTCAGCAAAGAAAGTTTCCCTAGCTTGCTAGTCCTTGCAAAGGTGTGCTTTACTGTCAGATCTTCCAAGCCCAACCTATGCCTGTTTACCATTTTTGAACTAGTTTTTTCTGTCCTGCCCTCTGCCTGTCTATCGTAATGACTCTTTGCTGTCTGCTTCAACCTCAGCCTGTCCACTGACTAAGATATTGCCTATCCCTCTTGACCCTCCCCCCCAAGTCAGCTGTCACTGAATGGAGACTGATTTTTTGCTGGACAATCTGTAGTTTTTATTGATACCATTTTAGAGTGTGTGTGACTTTTTGATTATATTTCATAAATTTTTTTGGGGGGGTAAGAGAAGCAATGAAAAAATGGCAAATTGGTTATTTTGAACCTTTTTTCCATTACTCCATTCACCGTTTCGGAAAAATATTTTTATATTTTAATGGTACAGGCATTTTCGGTCACGGTGATACCTATAATGTTTAGGTATTTATATTTTTATTATGCGGAAAGGGGGGTGATTATTATTTTTTTAAAATAAATTTTTTACATTTTTTGTTTTTTTTGCGATGATTTTGAAGCTCATATATGAACCTACAAAATCTATTTTTTTTATTTTTCATTTCGAACAATCATGTATTTTTAAACTGCACTTATTATAGAAAATTGCTAATTTCTTATGTTGGCCTGCCATCTGCTGGCCAAAATAAGAATTGCACTTTGAATGTTTTCAGCCTCTCTACGAGGCTGAGCCCATTCAAATCAATTACTGGCATCCCCATTGGCTGCAGTGGACGCCGATAACGCACTTGATCACAGCATCTAAAGCCTTTAATTACCGCGATCAGCATTATTAAAACAGCAGAGACCTGTCAGCCATGACATCTGCTGCAAGTGCGAGCAGGCGCCATGTTTGCCTATCGCTCCAGCACCGTACATGTACGGCGCTGGTAGTGAAAGGGTTCAAACAATGTTTCTTCAGGGAGGCAAAAAAATATCAAACTTCAAAAAAATCTAAATTTGACCAGCTAAATTTGTTAGCCTCACTAACTGGGATAATGTCCTCAAAAATAAAAATGCAACTGCAATTTTTTTTTCTAAGTATTCTAATTTCTAATTGTAAGAAATACATACCTTATGGGAATAAAAGGATAAGGAACAATAAAAAACGATGTGGATAAATAGAAATTTAAAGAAAACAATAGACGACAAAAAGCATTTAAATCACTAAAACAGGAAGGTACCAAGGAAGCCTTGAAAAAAAGAACAGATCGATAAAAATAAATATAAAAGGAAAATAAATAAATATAAGGAAAAATAGAATATGGAAAAGACAAATAAAAGAAGCCAAGCTGGAGACAGGGAAATTTGTTGCCAGAGAGAGTAAAAATAACCCAAAAATATTGTTCAATTAAATAAATGTTAAAACCTGAAAGTGTTGGCTCTTTACAGAGTGCTGAGGGAGAAGGTGTAGAGGGCGAAGAGGAGAAAGCAAATCTATTAAATATTTTATTCTTCAATGTATTAACTGTGGAAAATAAAATGTCAGAGTAAATGCAGAGTGTCAAAGTAAACTCTACATTAAAAGTAGCCTGTCACACCCAGGAGGTAGTGCAACGATGCCTTAAAAAGATTAAAATAAACAAATCGTCGGGACCGGATGGCAGACCCTTATATTTGACATTTAAGAATTCTATGTTGACAAGGAGCGTTCCAAAGGATCAATATAACAATAGCAAAGACAGGTGCACTCTGTGGTCTTACTAAACCCTCAAACTGATTTTAAAATTGAGAGATTAGCCAACATGTCCTACGGTGTAGGACATGTCTGAGCCCGAGCACCGCGCCAAGGTTTCTCAAGTAGCTCAGGACCTAACACTCACCTACCTGTGCCGTATGGGCAATACCAGTGGCCAGTGGGAAAATTACAGGAGCATGAGGTCCGACTCACAAACAACTCACCAGTTACCTCCAGCATGTAGCCATGCTAGCAATGGGAGGAAGGAGGAGTCTGCGAGTCCCACTCAAGACTGGGTGGTATGGTCCAGGCCTCACAGGTGCACCTAAATGTAGCCTGTGGATGGAAAGCAGGCACATTTAAATTGGAGTTTATACGCCTCCAGGCATCTCTATATATACAAACTGAAAAGAATGGCGTGGTATTAAACAGGCAGGAAGTGCTCAAACCCACATGCAGTTGCAAAGGATTGGCGCTTAGCAAATGTGGTGCGAATGTTCAAAAAGTGGTCAAAATCAAAGTCCAGAAACTATAGGCTGGTACGTTTAACATCTCTTGCGGGTAAACTGTTTGAAGGTTTTCTAAGAGATGTTATCTTGGAGTTCTTCAATAAAAATAAGTGTATAACTAGTGTTGATCACGAATATTCGAATGGCGAATTTTTATTGCGAATATCGGCACTTCGAGAATTCACAAATATTTAGAATATAGTGATAATATTCGAGATTTTTTTTTAAAATCAGTACACATGATTCCTCCCTGCTTCTAGCTTGTGGGCCAATGAGAAGGCTGCAATATCTTTGACTTTCGGAGTAGTGTTGATTGCGAATTTGATAATGCAAATTTTTGTAATGATAATTTTCATAATGATAATTTTCGTAATATTATAATAGGCTATATTTCTATATATTCTTGCTTTAGAATATTATGAATATTCTAAAAAGCGAATATATAGCAATATAGCGAATATTTGAAAAAAAAACGAAGTTCCGATTGGAAAGAAATTACAACTATTAAAAAAAGATTATAGCACTATAATAGCTAAATTGTTCTACATTCGTTTATTTTTTTTTCGAATATTCGCTATATTGCTATATATTCTTGTTTTAGAATATTACGAATATTCTAAAAAACTAATATATTCGTTTTTTAGAATATTCGTCTTTTTTTTTTTTATCTGTACAGTTGTTCCACTTTGACATACTCCTCCCCGTAACCATAGGAACGCCTGGGGGTTAGAATATACCATCAGATCTGAGTTTTCACAATCTCATTGATTCTCATTATGAAAATTTGCATTTCGAAAATTCTCATTACAAAAATTCACATTACGAAAATTCGCAATCAACATTACTCCTAATGAATATTCAAATTCGTGAATATTTGACGAATATTCGACGAAATATTCGCGAAATATCGCTAATTTGAATATGACCCCTGCCGCTCATCACTATGTATAACACCATATCAGCATGGCCTCATGAGGAATCAGTCATGTCAAACAAAAATCAGTTACTATGAGGAGGTAATTTCTAGATTAGTCAGTGGATGTCATATATATATATATATTCACTTCTCCAAAACATTTTATATAGTGTCACATAAAAGGCTAGTATATAAAATGAGAATGCTTGAACTGAAATTTTTTTTATATACTGTATGTGGGTAAGTAACTGGCTCAGTGATAGTAAAAAGAGGGTAGTTATTAATGGTACACACTCAGATTGGTTCACTGTCACCAGTGATGTACTGGATAGATTGGAGGCTTGGGCAGAGAACTAGCAGATGAGGTTTAACACTGACAAATGTAAGGTTAAACACTAGAGATGTCGCGAACATAAAATTTTCCGTTCGTGAACGGCGAACTCGAATTTCCGCAAATGTTTGCATCCGGGCGAACCGCCATAGACTTCAATAGGCAGGCGAATTTTAAAAGCCACAGGGACTCTTCTGGCCACAATAGTGATGGAAAAGCTGTTTCAAGGGGACTAACACCTGGACTGTGGCATGCCGGAGGGGGGATCCATGGCAAAACTCCCATGGAAAATTACGTATTTGTAATTTGTAATTGGTATAATGAAGGAATAACACACACCTGGCCATGGATCAGCTGAGAAGCCAATGGTCCCATTACTTTTGGTCCCTTGACAAGTGGGAGGCACATATGCAAACTGTTGTAATCCCTACACCTGATTTGGATGTAAATACCCTCAAATTAAAGGTGGCTGTCTGTAGTTAAAGTACATCTTCATTTCATTTTAAATCCATTGTAGTGGTGTATAGAGCCAAAAATGTTAGAATTGTGTCCATGTCCCAATATTTATGGACCTGACTGTATGTACCCTTAAGGATGTCCATGCATACTGATTTCAATAGGAACAGTCAATAATTTAATAGTGCTTCTCTGATAGAATGGAACGTGGTAACACGTGTGCTTCCGCTGCATTAGGCTTTATGGGGGTGCCAGTAATAGCCCAGCACTATTACTAAACTGTCTCTGGCAGACCCATGGAGTTGAATGAAGAGGCAGACATCCATGAGTGTCTACCACTCCATTTGATGGCGGGGGTCCCAGCAGTTGTACTCAACAATATTCAATACTTTTTTAGAAGAATGTGCAGATGTTGCTGGATAAATTGACCATCTCAGTTGTATTCATCCATCTAATAAATATATAGGACATGGTTGATTTCATCCTAAAAATATTTTACTGCCTTCTTTTTTTCTTAATTCACAATTTTGGAGGAAACATCTTTTAAGCTACATAATAATTAATTAGCCTTATGTTTGCTTATTATGAGTTCTTGCCTTTTTAAAAGAAAATCACTTAGGTCTACAAAGCAACTGATTGAGCAATCGTCCGGCTAAGCACAGGGGTTAAATAAATTAGAAGTTTCTGACATTTATTTTAGCAATTTCTTTACACCACTCTTTAAGGCTATCATTATAGGATGTACATGCTTCAGTGGTCTTCAATTTCAATTTACTTGATGATAAGAGCAAAGTGTATTTCAGGTAACATAAGCTTGGGCTCTGCCATTGTGATCAGGTTTGATTTCGCCAGCTTTGCATTCATAAGCTTTTTCCTATTGCCATGGAATTTAGGTGATAATAAAGCAAATCTGACCTCGTCTCATCTCGCATAAGTCACACAGAAAGTATTGTGCTCTTCTATAGACAAAGGACGCCAAAATAACATACCCTGACAAACTGATAATGGAACAAAATACAGTGGGAGTGAATGCTAAAAATTAAAAGCTTTTTGATCTTTTTTATTACAGCGTTGACATGAAATACATCCAAATTAGTTTATTTGTCAAAGGCACATTTACATCAGAAAGGGATGAATATATTGACAAAACCCAATAGTCACATATTTTTTAGCTGTTTTTCTTGTTTCCTTGTTTCTTGTTCTGTTTGTCCTTCTGTAGTAGCTGTATGTTTCCTATATAGATAGGTAATCCAATGTTGGTTTACTGCTGCTACGAGGGCAAAATGTCATCTGCTAGTGTAATAATAAATGTAGAATAAGGATGACAGTATGGCAGCTTTATTGTTCTTTTGATAGGTCTAGAAGAGCACTCTTTTCAGTGTAATGTGTGATGCTCTAATTGAGTCATTCATCCTCCTTTCCCCCTCAGGCTGTAGTGATGGTGTGAGTGAGAAATTTAAGCCAGGCTATGCCATGCTAAAACTTCAAACAAAGACAAAGTTAGCCTACTGTCATGTAGGGAAGATGCCCTGAACCATGCCCATATTCTACTTGTTACAATCCATTCTTAATTCTAAGAAATTGTTCTTTTTTCTTTTTGTGTAAACACATTTTTCAGTGCACTGTGGGTGGTTGTCGCTCTGTTTGGTGCACTTGTGTGTGTGTGTATATATATATATATATATATATATATACACACAATATTACATATAGGCTGTTATATGTGATAAAAAAAATGATGTTAGTGTCTATTTAAACTTAGGCAACACTGGGGTGACAGTTTGTTTGGCATCATTTATTTTCTGTATTCCAAGACTTCAGGCCTGCTTCAGCTCTTTTATCAGGGCGTCTTTTCAATTACTTAACTTCCTAAATGGCCATATGTCTTAATTTGTTTGGTGTTTCTTTTCCTATTAATATTTCCCCATGCATTGTAGGTGGAGGCTGTTCTATGTTGACGGAGGCTCGTGACAATTAGGCGGCTATTTTTGGACTGTTATGACTTTTGCTTTGTGATCATTTTCAACCAGCTGATAAGAAGCAATAGATGAATGACAAGCTTACTAAGTCTGGCTGCAGCAAAAAGAAAGGAATCGTGTTTCCAGATTAATTGTAAAACAATACTGAGAAAAATGTTTGTATCTATGCAATCTAAGGGAAAATGTGAGTGTGATAATGATATGTTAATGGAATTCTGTAAAAGTCAGCTACTATCAGCATAACATTACCCAGAGACTTCTTTTTTGTTTTTTTTACTCTATTCTAAACTCTACAATACTTGTGTTTTATGAGAAAACGTTTTTATAATTTTATATTGTGATTTAAATTAATTTAGGTTAAAATTTAATTATATTGTGTGATTGTGCTAAAAGAAAACGATATAACACTTTCTCGGCACTGATATAGTCATGTTTTGGGTGAATGGCTGAAAAAAGGTAATAAATATACAAAACTAGCTGAAGGACCCGGCTTCGCTCGGGTATATTTAATCTATTTCATTTCATGTTTGTGTGTGTCGTTAAAAGATATCAACACTATCCACTATAACAGTGACATCTACAGCACCCGGCCCCCAAAACAGTGACCTCCACAGCCCCCCACTCCTTAACACTGACCCCCACACAGTGCCCCATCACTGAAAATTGGACCTCCACAGCAGCCCACCCCCTTAACTTTGACCTTTACAGCAGTCCCCTTTAACAGTGACTTTCACAGCATACCACCCCCTTGACAGTGACCTTCACAGGGGCCTGCCCTCTTAACAGTGGCCTTTACTGGTTTGAGGGCGTGTCCTTTTGAACAGCTCACTCTAAGACAGCAGCACTGTACTGTCTGAGTGTGAGCTGCAGGGAGAAAGTCACCCTCCCTCTCACCTCTGCAGCTGACAGAAGTTAATTTTTACCTTCATTTTTTCAATCCCTGTCGGCTGATGAGTGGAGGGGTGTGGACTAACCAGATCTGGGCGTGGCTTAACGGGACCTAGAAGTAGATTTTTAACTACATTTTTTCTATCTCAGTCGGCTGAGGAGTGGGAGGGGGTATGGCCTAACCGATTCGGGGGCATGTCCATTTTGACAGCTCACTCTAAGACAGCAGCACTGTGCTGTCTGAGTGTGAGCTGCAGGGAGAAAGTCACCCTCCCTCCCACCCCTGCAGCTGACAGAAGTTGATTTTTGCCTTCATTTTTTCAATCCCTGTCGGCTTAGGAGTGGTAGGGGGCATTGCCTAACCAGATCTGGGCATGGCTAAGTGAGACCTGGGGGCGGGGTTTTAAGTCTTTTTAGGGTGGATACATTGTGGCAGGGGGCATGTCTGGGCTCCTTCCTGCAAGAGTGACGCCCCTCTGGGCACCTTACTGCCCCATTAGCATACCAAGTAAACTGGATTTTTAGAGGATAAAAACATCTATTGCTGGAACAAAGGCACATCTTGAAATAAGGTACTAAGTGCTATTAGGCCATGGCTTTACTTCAATAGCAATTATCCTGTTGACAGATTTCCTTTAAAGCTGACCTACAGCAGTGAAAATAAATGGCTGGGTTGTTATGGAAACCTGGAGTAAAACTGTGTATGTGGAGACTAACGTCCTGCAAGCTTCTATTGGCTGATAAGGGTCATGTGACCAAGCTTCTATTGGCTAATGCATTTTTTGGGAATATTCTCAGGAACGGTACGTCCATAAGAGCTGAGACCTGTTTAAAAACCTTCCCGGACCACCTGATGTAACTGTGTGCCAAAATTTCGTGATTGTAAATGCGACTATGTGGATTCCTTTAGTGGACATACACACACACATCACTCAGCTTTATATATTAGATTTACCCTAGATTGTGTAATCACTTCAGCAAAATGGCATTTATTGTGTAATTGATTGTCCATATTGCCTCCTTTGCTGTCTTGAGTAATTTTTTATTACTGGTACACAGGGTTACGCCACTTCTGCAGAGCAAATACGAGGTGGCCGGGTCAGGAAATGCTGTGCACGTGTGCTATGTGTTCTACCATGGTCCCCGTCCACTAGAGAGGCCGGTGCCTTTTCCTATAGTGTGCAGCATAATTGCCGCTGCTGGATTGCATTGTGGTCATAATCCCTGGAAATGAACAGTGTATAAAGTGATGGAACAATTAATCAAGCCAGCAAAGGAAGCAATATGTCAATCACAAAACATTAGTAAGTGCCTACATGGCATGCTCGTGAGTAGAGATGTCGTGAACATAAAATTTTCCATTCGCGAACGGCCGGTGTATGGAATAGATTTTAGTAACCGGGAGATGGAAAAAGATGGTTGGTCGGTCCTCTTACTTCCAATTTGGGGCACTGCGCGTGCACCGTGCAATGTACTGTGCCACCCTATATGAGTGGTGTGTTAAGTAGTACTATTCCTATCAGTTTAATCCCTGTTTTGTCCCCTATCACGGGCCGGTGTATGGAATAGATTTTAGGAACCGGGAGATGAAAAAGATGGTTGGTCGGTCCTCTTACTTCCAATTTGGGGCACTGCGCGTGTGCCGTGCAATGTAATGTGCCACCCTATATGAGTGGTGTGTTAAGTAGTACTATTCTTATCAGTTTAATCCCTGTTACATCCCCTATCAGGGACGTGTATCGAATAGATTTTAGACAACCGCAAAAAGTTGTCAATAGTTGACACACTCATGACATAAATTTTATTCCTCTATGTGTCAATCTTGGTGTAGTGATGACTGTGCTCGTGGCGGACGTTTGGCGAGATTGCAGGCGATGGCGGTTTTTCAAAGTCTATGGTCGTGCTGAGGTTGTTCAGTGACAGTTTAAGTGACCCAGAAAACAATGATTCTGCAGTATGGCCCATTGTTGGCCTAGTAGGCTTTAACCACCTCCGGTCCGCCGAACGCAGCGACGCGTCCTGGAGGTGGTTGATTCATTCCACCTGGTCGCCCGGGCCCCGTCCTCTCGCGAGACGAGAGTTTTCCTGTGAACGCGCGCACACAGGCGCGCGCGTTCACAGGATCGGAAGGTAAGCGAGTGGATCTCCAGCCTGCCAGCGGCGTTCGTTCACTGGCAGGCTGGAGATTGTGATTTTTTTTAACCCCTAACTGGTATATTAGACGCTGTTTTGATAACAGCGTCTTATATACCTGCTACCTGGTCCTCTGGTGGTCCCCTTTTGTTGGATCGACCACCAGAGGACACAGATAGCTCAGCAATATGTAGCACCAAGCACCACACTACACTACACCCCCCCTGTCCACTTATTAACCCCTTATTAGCCCCAGATCACCCCATATAGACTCCCTGATCACCCCCCTGTCATTGATTACCCCCCTGTCATTCTTCACCCCCCTGTTAAAGCTCCATTCAGACGTCCGCATGATTTTTTACGGATCCACTGATAGATGGATCGGTTCCGCAAATCGCATACGGACGTCTGAATGGAGCCTTACAGGGGGTTGATCAATGACTGTGGTGATCACCCCATATAGACTCCCTGATCACCCCCCTGTTCATTGATTACCCCCATGTCATTGATCACCCCCTGTAAAGCTCCATTCAGAAGTCCGCATGATTTTTACGGATCCACTGATAGATGGATCGGATCCGCCAACGACATACGGACGTCTGAATGGAGCTTACAGGGGCGTGATCATGACTGTGGTGATCACCCCATATAGACTCCCTGTTTACTCCCCTGTCATTGATCACCCCCCTGTATAGCTCCATTCAGACGTCCGCATGATTTTTACGGATCCACTGATAGATGGATCGGATCCGCAAAACACTTACAGGCGTCTAAATGGAGCCTTACAGGGGGGTGATCACCCCATATAGACTCCCTGATCACCCCCCCTGTCATTGATCACCCCCCCTGGCATTGATCACCCCCCCTGTCATTGATCACCCCCCTGTAAGGCTGCATTCAGATGTCCGTATGTTTTTTACGGATCCACGGTACATGGATCGGATCCGCAAAACACATACGGACTCAGAATGGAGCCTTATAGGGGGGTGATCAATGACAGGGGTGATCACCCATCTAGACTCCCTAATCACTCCCCTGTCATTGATCACCCCCCTGTCATTGATCACCCCCCTTTAAGGCTCCATTCAGAAATTTTTTTGCCCAAGTTAGTGGAAATTATTTTTTTTTTTCTTACAAAGTCTCATATTCACTAACTTGTGTAAAAAAATAAAATCTCACATGAACTCACCATACCTTTTCACGGAATCCAAATGCTTAAAATTTTTTAGACATTTATATTCCAGACTCTTCTCACGCTTAAGGGCCCCTAGAATGCCAGGCAGTATAAATTACACCACAATGTGACCCCATTTCGGAAAGAAGACACCCCCAGGTATTCCTTGAGGCACATATTGAGTCCATGAAGATTGAAATTTTGTCCCAAGTTAGCGGAAAGGGAGACCTTTGTGAGAAAAAATAAAATAAAATCAATTTTCCGCTACCTTGTGCCAAAAAAAAAAAAAAATTCTATGAACTCGCCATGCCCTTCATTGAATACCTTGGGGTGTCTTCTTTCCAAAATGGGGTCACATGTGGGGTATTTATACTGCCCTGGCATTCTAGGGGCCCTAAAGCGTAAGAAGAAGTCTGGGATCCAAATGTCTAAAAATGCCCTCAAAAAAGGAATGTGGGCCCCTTTGCGCATCTAAGGCTGCTAAAAAGTGTCACACATCTGTATCAGCCGTACTCAGGAGAAGTTGGGCAATGTGTTTTGGTGGTGTCATTTTACATATACCCATGCTGGGTGAGAGAAATATCCTTGTCAAAAGACAACTTTTCCATTTTTTTATACAAGTTGGCATTTGACCAAGATATGTACTCATGCCTGAAAAATTAGGTATTGTTGCAGCACTGCTGTAGCAGCGGGCAGAAAGATTGATGTTTTCCCAAGCTGAAAGTGCACTAAACATTGCGGCTTAAACCCTAGTTGGTGGCGGATAAGTCACGCAAGTCATCCGGCATGCAGAGATATAATACAGCAGCGTGTAGACCATTTTTAGCCCAAAGGCATCTCATCAGGCCTTTTTTAGTCAAATGCATCCCCCACTGTCAGTCCCTTCGGGATCCATGCCTCATTCATCTTAATAAAGGTGAGGTAATCTAGACTTTTTTGACCTAGGCGACTTATCTTCTCAATGACAATACCTCCTGCTGCGCTGAAGGTCCCTTTCTGACAGGACACTTGAAGCGGGGGCAGGCCAGAAGTTCTATCGAAATTGGGATAGCTCAGGCTACAGTCAAGCCTGCACACCCAGTAGTCAAGGGGTTCATTGCTCCTCAGAGTGTCGATATCTGCAATTAAGGCGAGGTAGTCTGCCACCTGTCGGTAGAGTCGTTCTCTAAAGGGTGGACCCGAAGGGCTGTGGCGATGCGTAGGACTTAAAAGCTCTGCATGTCCTCCATCAACAACACGTCTGTTAAGCATCCTGGCCTTGCCCGGTCGTGGTAGGAGAAGGTTTACTTTCACCTCCTCCCCTGGTTGAATTCCGTCTGTTGTGTTGGGACATCCACCCTTATACGCTGTGTAAAAGCATACTTTTTAACTTGTTTTGGAACTGCTGCATCCTTTCCGACTTTCGGTAATTCGGTAACATTTCAGGCACTTTCTGCTTATACCGGGGGTCTAGTAGCGTGGCCATCCAGTACAGGTTGTTCTCCTTCAGCCTTTTTATACGAGGGTCCCTCAACAGGCATGACAGCATGAAAGACCCCATTTGCACAAGGTTGGATGCCGAGCTACTCATGTCCCATTCCTCATCCTCACTGATGTCATTGAAGGTCTGTTCTTCCCCCCAGCCATGTACAACACCACGGGTACCAGATAGGTGACAACGAGCACCCTGGGATGCCTGCTGTGGTTGGTCTTCCTCCTCCTCAAAGCCACATTCCTCCTCTGACTCCTCAGACTCCTCTTCCAGCGTTTCCGCAGGTCAAGCAAGCGATGATGTTAAGGCTGTTTCTGGTGGTGATGGTGACCACAACTTTTCCTCTTCCTCTTCACGCTCATCTACGGCCTGATCAAGCACTCTTCGCAGGGCACGCTCCAGGAAGAAAACAAATGAGATGATGTCGCTGATGGTGCCTTCGGTGCGACTGACTAGGTTTGTCACCTCCTCAAAAGGACGCATGAGCCTACAGGCATTGCGCATGAGCGTCCAGTAACGTGGAAAAAAATACCCAGCTCTGCAGAGGCTTGTCCCTTTGCAACCCCCGGTCATACAACTACTCGTTGACGGCTTTTTCTTGTTGGAGCAGGCGGTCGAACATTAGGAGTGTTGAATTCCAACGTGTCGGGCTGTATTAAATCAAGCGCCTCACTGGCATGTTGTTTTGCCGCTGAATATCAGGAAAGTGTGCCATGGCCGAGTAGGAACGCCTGAAATGGCCACACCACCTTCCTGGCCTGCTTGATAGCGTCCTGTAAGCTGGGTACTTATGCACAAAGCATTGTACGTTCAGATTCAAAACACATGTGCCATGCACGGCACATGTGTCAACTTGCCCAAATTCAATGCCGCCAACAAATTGCTTCCGTTGTCACACAACCACTTTGCTGATCTTCCAGTTGGTACAGGTCAGCCACTGATCCAACCTATGCGTTCAGGCGGACAGGAGTGCTGGTCCGGTGTGACTCTCTGCTTTCAGGCATAGTTAACCCAAAGACGGCGTGTCACTGTCGTATCCGGGATGTGGAATAGCCCCTGAGAGCTGGGGGGGGGTGCAATTGATGGTTAGCGAAGAGGATGGAGTAGGAGGAGTAGAGGAGGTGGCAGGAGGCCTGGCAAGTCGTGGCGGTGTCACTAACCTCCTCTGCAGAGCCACGCATTCCATGCTTGGCAGCCGTCAGCAGGTTTTACCCAATGCGCAGTGTACGTGATATACCCTGCCCTGACCTTGCTTTGCAGACCAGGTACCAGTGGTCAGAAGGACCCTTGCCCCAACACTGTGTGCCAGACATACCATGACTTCCTTTTCCACAATAGAGTACAGGTTGGGATTGCCTTTTGTGAAAAAAAAAATTGTCCGGTACCTTCCACTGCGGTGTCCCAATAGCTATAAATTTTTGAAGGCCTCAGACTCCACCAGCTTGTATGGTAAAAGCTGGCGGGCTAAGAGTTCCGACAAGCCAGCTGTCAGACGTCGGGCAAGGGTTTGACTCTGTGACATTTGGCTTCTTACGCTCAAACATTTCCTTGACAGATACCTGACTGTGGGCAGATGAGCAGAACTGCTGAAGGTGAGAGGCGGAGTGGCGTGTGGTTGAGAGGGGGCAAGGAGGACAGCACTGGTTGACGTGGCTGAAGATGCTTGACCAGGAGGAGGATGGTGGCTTTGAGTTTGTGTGCTACTTGTACTCTCATGTGTTGATCCCATAGGCGTTTGTGGATGTGAGATCATGTGCCTTCACAAAGCAGTTGTACCTAGGTGGGTGTTGGACTTCTCTCGACTTAGTTTCTTTTGGCACAGGTTGCAAATGGCATCGCTGTTATCAGAGGCAGACACACAAAAAAAAATGCCACACTGCTGTGCTTTGCAACTGACGGCATTCTGGTGGTGGCAACAGCATGCGTTGATTGGCGTGCTGTCTGGCTGACCCCGGGTGCCGATACATGCTGTCTGACTATGCCACTAGCTCCTTGCGACGAACTCCCCCTGCTTCCAACTCGTCTCTTCCTCCTCTCTATCTCCCCATCAGTACTTTCCTCCCTGTTCTTCTTCTCTTCGAGCGGGCACCACGTGACATCCACGGACACATCGTCATCATCAACCGCTTTACTTGTATCTGACAACTCAGCAAAGGATAGCTGCAGCGGGTACAACATCATATCATCCACACCGACGTCCATGTGTGTAATGCTGCCTGACTGAGACATAGCCCTGTTATCTACATCCTCTGGCAATAATGGTTGCACATCACTAATTTCTTCCAACTGATGTGTAAATAACTCCTTGACAGATCAAGTGAAGCGGCTGTGGTGCTAGTGTTGGTGGTGGCGGCGGGGCGGGCGAGTGGTAACTTGAGAGGGGCCCGAAGCTGAGCTGGAGGAGGATCGTGCGTCAAGGTTCTGAGCAGAAGCTGTAGAAGATTGGGGTCCTGTGTAATCCAGTCAACTATGTCCTCAGAATTTTTCGATTTCAGGGTACGTGGCCTCTGAACACTGGGCATTATTCTAGGGCCAAAGGAAATCACAGCACCACGACCACGACGGCCCCTGTGGGGTGGCCTCTGCCTCTGCCTGTAATTTTTTTTTAGATTAGTGGTACTATGCGTGCAAGGTACTGTGCCACCCTATATGAGTGGTGGGCAGTGGGCACAGTACAGTCTGTGGGCCTGACACACACTGGCAGCAAACTGCAATTATATTACAGAGAAAAAATTAAATGGCTTTATATCTGCAAGGTACTGTGCCACCGATATGAGTGGTGGGCAGTGGGCACAGTACAGTCTGTGGGCCTGACACTCACTAGTAGGGCAACTGCAATTATATTACAGAGAAAAAATTAAATGACTTTTTTTATCTGCAAAGTACTGTGCCACCCGATATGAGTGGTGGGCAGTGGGCAAAGTACAGTCCTTAAGGGGTTAAAGGGTAAAAATTAAATGCCTTTTTTATCTGCAAGGTACTGTGCCACCCGATATGAGTGGTGGGCAGGGGGCACAGTACAGTCTGTGGGCCTGACACTCACTGGCAGGCAACTGCAATTATATTACAGAGAAAAAATTTAATGACTTTTTTATCTGCAAGGTACTGTGCCACCCGATATGAGTGGTGGGCACTGGCAGTTGGGCACAGTACAGTCAGTGGGCCTGACACACACTGGCAGGCAACTGCAATTATATTAAAGGGTAAACATTAAATGACTTTTTTATCTGCAAGATACTGTGCCACACCGATATGAGTGGTGGGCACTGGCAGTGGGCACAGTACATTCTGTGGTCCTGACACCTCACTGGCAGGCAACTGCAATTATATTACAGAGAAAAATGTAATGACTTTTTTATCTGCAAGGTACTGTGCCACCCGATATGAGTGGTGGGCAGTGGGCACAGTACAGTCTGTGGGCCTGACACTCACTGGCAGGCAACTGCAATTATATTACAGAGAAAAAAGAAATTACATTTTTATCTGCAAGGGTACTGTGCTACCCTATATGAGTGGTGGGCAGTGGGCACAGTACAGTCAGTGGGCCTGACACTCACTGGCAGGCAACTGCAATTATATTATTACGGAAGAACATAAATGACTTTTTTTATCTGCAAGGTACTGTGCCACCCTATATGAGTGGTGTGCACACAATGCAGTCTGTGGGCCTGTGGCCTCTCACACACGGGCAGGCAACTGCAATATATATAAAATAAAAAAAGCAGACTGATGTACCAGCCCCAAAAAGGGCTTTTTGGGGTGCTGTCAGGACGCTGTCCTTACAGCAGATGAGTCTTTGAGGACTGGAGTGGACACAGAACACTGGGCATTATTCTAGGGCCAAAGGAAATCACAGCACCACGACCACGACGGCCCCTGTGGGGTGGCCTGCCTCTGCCTGTAATTTTTTTTTAGATTAGTGGTACTATGCGTGCAAGGTACTGTGCCACCCTATATGAGTGGTGGGCAGTGGGCACAGTACAGTCTGTGGGCCTGACACACACTGGCAGGCAACTGCAATTATATTACAGAGAAAAAATGAAATGGCTTTTTTATCTGCAAGGTACTGTGCCACCCGATATGCGTGGTGGGCAGTGGGCACAGTACAGTCTGTGGGCCTGACACTCACTAGTAGGCAACTGCAATTATATTACAGAGAAAAAATTAAATGACTTTTTTTTATCTGCAAAGTACTGTGCCACCCTATATGAGTGGTGGGCAGTGGGCACAGTACAGTCTGTGGGCCTGACCACACACTGGCAGGCAACTGCAATTATATTACAGAGAAAAAATTAAATGGCTTTTTATCTGCAAGGTACTGTGCCACCCGATATGAGTGGTGGGCAGTGGGCACAGTACAGTCTGTGGGCCTGACACTCACTGGCAGGCAACTGCAATTATATTACAGAGAAAAAATTAAATGACTTTTTTTATCTGCAAAGTACTGTGCCACCCGATATGAGTGGTGGGCAGTGGGCAAAGTACAGTCATTAAGGGGTTAAAGGGTAAAAATTAAATGCATTTTTTATCTGCAAGGTTACTGTGCCACCCCGATATGAGTGGTGGGCAGGGTGGCACAGTACAGTCAGTGGGCCTGACACTCACTGGCAGGCAACTGCAATTATATTACAGAGAAAAAATTAAATGACTTTTTTATCTGCAAGATACTGTGCCACCCGATATGAGTGGTGGGCAGTACATTTTTTCCTGACACTCACTGGCAGGCAACTGCAATTTTATTACAGAGAAAAATGTAATGACTTTTTTATCTGCAAGGTACTGTGCCACCCGATATGAGTGGTGGGCAGTGGGCACAGTACAGTCTGTGGGGCCTGACACTCACTGGCAGGCAACTGCAATTATATTACAGAGAAAAAAGAAATTACTTTTTTATCTGCAAGGTACTGTGCTACCCTATATGAGTGGTGGGCAGTGGGCACAGTACAGTCAGTGGGCCTGACACACACTGGCAGGCAACTGCAATTATATTATTACGGAAGAACATAAATGACTTTTTTTATCTGCAAGGTACTGTGCCACCCTATATGAGTGGTGTGCACACAATACAGTCTGTGGGCCTGTGGCCTCTCACACACGGGCAGGCAACTGCAATATATATATATATATATATATATATAATTATATATATATACAGGGAGTGCAGAATTATTAGGCAAGTTGTATTTTGAGGATTAATTTATTATTGAACAACAACCATGTTCTCAATGAACCAAAAAACTCATTAATATCAAAGCTGAATATTTTTGGAAGTAGTTTTTAGTTTGTTTTTAGTTTTAGCTATTTTAGGGGGATATCTGTGTGTGCAGGTGACTATTACTGTGCATAATTATTAGGCAACTAAACAAAAAACAAATATATACCCATTTCAATTATTTATTTTTACCAGTGAAACCAATATAACCTCTCAACATTCACAAATATACATTTCTGACATTCAAAAACAAAACAAAAACAAATCAGTGACCAATATAGCCACCTTTCTTTGCAAGGACACTCAAAAGCCTGCCATCCATGGATTCTGTCAGTGTTTTGATCTGTTCACCATCAACATTGCGTGCAGCAGCAACCACAGCCTCCCAGACACTGTTCAGAGAGGTGTACTGTTTTCCCTCCTTGTAAATCTCACATTTGATGATGGGACCACAGGTTCTCAATGGGGTTCAGATCAGGTGAACAAGGAGGCCATGTCATTAGATTTTCTTCTTTTATACCCTTTCTTGCCAGCCCACGCTGTGGAGTACTTGGACGCGTGTGATGGAGCATGTCCTGCATGAAAATCATGTTTTTCTTGAAGGATGCAGACTTCTTCCTGTACCACTGCTTGAAGAAGGTGTCTTCCAGAAACTGGCAGTAGGACTGGGAGTTGAGCTTGACTCCATCCTCAACCCGAAAAGGCCCCACAAGCTCATCTTTGATGATACCAGCCCAAACCAGTACTCCACCTCCACCTTGCTGGCGTCCTGAGTCGGACTGGAGCTCTCTGCCCTTTACCAATCCAGCCACGGGCCCATCCATCTGGCCCATCAAGACTCACTCTCATTTCATCAGTCCATAAAACTTAGAAAAATCAGTCTTGAGATATTTCTTGGCCCAGTCTTGACGTTTCAGCTTGTGTGTCTTGTTCAGTGGTGGTCGTCTTTCAGCCTTTCTTACCTTGCCCATGTCTCTGAGTATTGCACACCTTGTGCTTTTGGGCACTCCAGTGATGTTGCAGCTCTGAAATATGGCCAAACTGGTGGCAAGTGGCATCTTGGCAGCTGCACGCTTGACTTATCTCAGTTCATGGGCAGTTATTTTGCGCCTTGGTTTTTCCACACGCTTCTTGCGACCCTGTTGACTATTTTGAATGAAACGCTTGATTGTTCGATGATCACGCTCAGAAGCTTTGCAATTTTAAGAGTGCTGCATCCTTCTGCAAGATATTCTCACTATTTTTGACTTTTTCTGAGCCCGTCAAGTCCTTCTTTTGACCCATTTTGCCAAAGGAAAGGAAGTTGCCTAATAATTATGCACACCTGATATAGGGTGTTGATGTCATTAGACCACACCCCCTTCTCATTACAGAGATGCACATCACCTAATATGCCTAATTGGTAGTAGGCTTTCGAGCCTATACAGCTTGGAGTAAGACAACATGCATAAAGAGGATGATGTGGTCAAATACTCATTTGCCTAATAATTCTGCACGCAGTGTATATATATAAAATAAAAAAAGCAGACTGATGTACCAGCCCCAAAAAGGGCTTTTTGGGGTGCTGTCAGGACGCTGTCCTTACAGCAGATGAGTCTTTGAGGACTGGAGTGGACACAGAACACTGGCCTAGCTAACGATTTCCCTATTAATTTAGCAGCAGCAGCAGCACTCTCCCTGCTCTCACTAACACTGCAGCTTCAGAATGAATATAAGATGGATGCTGTCCTTGCTTTTTGATAGGAGGTGGAGGGTTTGGGATTGGCTGGAATGTGTCTGCTGACTGTGAGGTACAGGGTCAAAGTTTGCTCAATGATAACATATAGGGGGCGGACCGAACATCGCATATGTTCGCCGGGAACTGTTCGCCGTGCGAATAGTTCGGGACATCTCTCGGACTCGTGAGAGCTACATGGCATGGTGGTGACATAGTTGCAAATGCCTTTGAGTACTGGGCAGTCATATGAGTCAAAATAGGCTCCAGTTAACAACACTGTTTAGTTGGTCTGCATTGTTAATGGCCCTAATGGCACCCACAAAACTGTGCAGCCATTAACAGTGCTGACCAGCCTAATAGTGCAGTCCATTTAGTGACCGCACTATATGGTCGTACCCTGAGAACGGTTCCTAAAGTATAGGATGATTACATGGTGTCCTGCTACCAGGAGTGCCAGATATCAGCTGAAATGTATAGGTGTAAAATTCCGAAATCTATTTTTAAAATTAATTAAGTACTGAAGTGACTTAGAGGGCCCTTATATTAAAGTCCACCCCATTTGAAAAACTGATTCAAAATTACAATTTGGAAGGTTATTAACTTTTTAGGGGTTTCACACAAATTAATGCAAAATTGTGGGGAAATTCAATTCACAGGGAAGGGGAGGGGTTATGGGCAGTTGAGCTTGCACCTGCTAGAGATGGCTGCCTGAAGCACTGCTCTGTTAACCAACTGACTCTCAGAACCTGTTACTTCTCACCTGGCTGACCCAAAATAGTTAAAATTGGAGGTTCTAAAGCAGGGGGACACCCGTTCACTACTAAAACGGCTTCACACGGCGACAGATGGATAAATTCACATAGAAAGCTGTTGCTGCCTATGTGGCACAGGCTGCAAGATGGTGCCTGCAGCCCTTCGGGTGTCCAGGAGCAGAATATCAGAAGCATCAGATGAAAAGAGCGGTAGGAGGATTTCTCCACCCCTGATAGTCTCCGTACATACTGGGATTTTCTTAACACTTTCCAACCTCCTCTAGACTATAAATGTCCTGTGCGGTCGGGTTTATCTCTGAATGGACGTTATGTTACATCTATTCAGAGATTGTAGCTGCAGTGACAGCAGGGCTCCCCATGGAGAAGGCAGGGACCGTTTCCTGTGTGTCCCTATCCTTCTAGATCGCTGTATACACAATCAGTGATGGTCAGTTTGTGGTGTTCGCCAGCGATCACATGCGGGCTGCCATCTTTAGTAAGGTAGACTCACCCATCCGGCGATGCACAGGTAAGACCTTACCTGTGCCCTATGCCGGGAGCTGGTCTGAATTCAAATGCGGTCACCGGAGCAGGCAGTTCCGAGAACAGCCGCCAGGGGGTATTCATCGGGCTGTTCTCAGAACTGCCTGCTCCCGGTGACCGCATTTGATTTCAGACCGGCTCCCGGCACAGGCACAGGTAAGGGCTTACCTGTGCATCGCCGGACGGGGTGAGTCTACCTTACTAAAGATGGCAGCCCGCATGTGTTCGCTGGCGAACACTGCGAACTGACCATCACTGTACACGATGCTGAATGAAGCGATGTGCCGCTTTCTGCTCCGACCTCCGACTGTGCACAGTCTTCCTGGTGGCTGTTTTTCCCCCTGTAACTGGGGAATCAATAGTAAAAAGAAAAAAGTGAAGTTAAATGTCCCCCAGAGGCCTTGTATGACCATATGGGGGACACGAAATTTAAAATAAAAAAAATTAAAAAGTCTTTCATAAAAATAACATTTAAAACATTAAAAAAAACTTTTTCCTCAATTAAAGGGACACTGACAGGCCTAATAAGCATAATTATATATATATATATATATATATATATATATATATATATATACATGCACAGGTCTTCTAATGTGTATTAAAAACATATAGGTATAACCCCTGTGCACCTTATAAATACAGCAAACTCATGTTTTATAACCTGATGTAATCGCTCTTCTTTCTGCCCAAGGGCGGCGTTTCAGCTTCACTTCTGCCCAGCCAGCCGCGCCCCAACCGCCATTTTGAAGCGCCGCCCAGCTCATCAATATTCACTTCACTGGGCGGCTTCTGTGTGCTGGCCAATTGTGCCCTGCGCAGGCGCAGAACAGAGAGGCTGAAGCAACCACAAAGAAGCAGACGTGGACGCAGGTGCGATGTGATCCCGGCGAGTGAGGGTGCCAGGCGCATGCGCAGAAGCTGAAAGTGAGTCCGATGACCATAGCTTTCTATTGGGCATGCGCGGGATCTCGGAACGTCGGGGACAGCAGAAGCCGCCCAGCGAAGTGAATATTGATGAGCTGGGCGGCGCTTCAAAATGGCGGTTGGGGCGCGGCTGGCTGGGCAGAAGTGAAGCTGAAACGCCGCCCCTTGGGCAGAAAGAAGAGCGATTACATCAGGTTATAAAACATGAGTTTGCTGTATTTATAAGGTGGACAGGGGTTATACTTATATGTTTTTAATACACATTAGAAGACCTGTGCATGTGTGTGTATATATATATATATATATATATATATAGATAATTATGCTTATTGGGCCTGTCAGCGTCCCTTTAAGTCATTTAAAAAAAAAATTAAATAGAAAAAAAAACATATTGGGAATCGTTATGTCCGTAACAACTGGCTCTATAAAAATATCACATGATCTACCCCATCAAGTAAACTTTGTAAAAAAAAATTAATCCAAAACAGAATTTTTTTGTCAACTCACCTCCCAAAAAAACATAATTTCAATTGATCAAAACGTCATATATGGTAGCACTAAAAGGTCACCTCATCCCGCAATTGAGCCTCACACACCAAAGCAGAAACATTTAAAAAAATATGGCTCTAAGAAAAATGGCAACACAAAAACATGATTTTTTCTAAAAATGCTTTTAGTGTGTAAAAACTTATTAAAAAAAATACACATAATCTGCAGTCTCATTCGTAACAATCACATTTTTTAAATATCACATGATCTACCTGATCAAGTCAATGGTGTAAAAAATAAAATAAAATATTCTACCAGATTTTTTTGTGACCTCATCTCCCAAAAAATTAGATAAAAACTGATCAGAAAGCCATGTGTACTCCAAAATTGTGTGAATTGTGATTGTTATATTTCTTTTTTTGTGGTGTAGAAATAGGGAAAAAATAAAAAAATATATGGCATAATTGGTGTACAGCGGTGAGGTTTCATTGTACTACGGCCATTTATGTGGTGTATAAAAAGGAAATATACGTACGTCCCATTAGCCATTCTGCGGTGAATTGTGATTGTTATATTTCTTTTTTGGGGTGTAGTTATAAGAAAAAGAATACGTCTTAATTGATCTTCTGCTGTGAATTCTGATTGTTATTATTTTTTTTGGGGGGGGAGTTCATTAATCAGAAAGGAAAAAAAATATATTAATTTGCCTTTCAGCAGGGAAGTAACATTGCTACTACAGCCTTTTTTGGGGGGTATTATTAGAATTTTAATTTAATTATTTTATTATACAGTATGCCAGAGAGACAGGTGGACAGGCCCTTAAAAGGGAACAGACAGTGGGCAAAAATAAGCCTCACACAAGACCATAGCCAGAAATTTTTTTAAAAATATGGCTGTAATAAAATGGCACAAAATCACAGAATATAGTGGCCAATATGGGGGAACTGCTCAGAACCAAAACACTGTAGCGTGGTTTCTTATTGGGGGAGCAGTCCCAGCACATGTGGACCGCAGCAAACGACCATCCCCAGCAAAAAATGCGTACAATGGAGGATGTCGGCGCGGTCCACATGCACCACAAAGGCATCCTAACACAAAACATGCATTGTACGGATGAAAATATATAAATCCCAGATTTTTTTTTTTCTTTTTTTCACCAAACGGATATGCCACCGACTATTCTAGCTAGTCATGCAAGCAGATATTAAAAGCTGAGACTTTTGCCAATATATTCCTGTCAGGAACACATCGGAGCCCCTCATGCACCACGTCACGGTCACTCAGCATGGCAAGGGGTCCTACCACTACGCTAACTATGGTGTGAACACGGTCTGAAGGTGATGAAATCAAGCTCACAGCCAAGCTTCCACACAACCGCATAGCAGGACAACTAATGCAATGTGAACAAAGCAAGCCTGTAAGCCACGCCCATATCAGACAGTGTGATGGAGGCTACCAGGTGCAAAAGAATGTTAAATGC
Source organism: Bufo bufo (assembly GCF_905171765.1). Taxonomy (NCBI): domain Eukaryota; kingdom Metazoa; phylum Chordata; class Amphibia; order Anura; family Bufonidae; genus Bufo; species Bufo bufo. The sequence goes on from NC_053391.1 coordinate 475,979,354, forward strand.
CAGGTGAAGGCACATTCAATACATATGGAGCAAAATCACAGAAATATAGTGGCCAATATGGGGGAACTGCTCAGACCCCAAACACTGTAGCGTGTTTCTTATTGGGGGAGCAGTCCCACCACATGTGGACCGCAGCAAACGACCATCCCCAGCAAAAAATGCGTACAATGGAGGATGCCAGCGCGGTCCACATGCACCACAAAGGCATCCTACACAAAACGGAGTACCCAAAATGGTACCGATGATAACTACAACTTGTCCAGCAAAAAAATAAACCCTAGCACAGCTTAGTCAACAAAAAAATGAAAAAGTTATTGCTTTTAATAACCATTTCAGCAAATTTCATGTTAGAAAATCCAGATGCCGCTATGTCCCTTCTGAACAATGATGTATCCCAAACAGCAGTTTACAACCACAAATGGTGTTACTGTACTCAGGAGGAAAATGAGATTAAATCACTATTTTCTTGGAGGAAAAAAAGTGCTCACTAGTCACTACACCTTAAAAATTCATTGGGTGTTGTAGTTTCCAAAATATGGTCACCTTTAAGGTCTCTTTAAATGCAACATGGTGCCTAAAGACTATTCAAGCAAAATCTGCCGTCCAAAAACCCTTATGGTCCTCCTTGCCTTCTGAGCCCTGCAGTGTACCCATACTGTACAGCAGTTTACGACCACATATGGGGTGTCTTTACAACTGCAGAATCAGAATAATGAATATTGAGGTTTGTTTTGTTGTTAACCCTTGATATGTTACAGGAAAAAAATGGATTAAAAAGGAAAATCTGCAAAAAGCAGAGACATTTTGAAATGTCACCTCCATTTTGCTTGAATTCATGTGTAATACTTAAAGCGGTTAGCTTAAGCTGGAAATGGTCCCCCCATATTCCCAGGCCCCTCACACTTATTCTACTTACCTGGCTCCCTGCTCCCTACACTTATTCTGGTCCCCGCACTGCCGCAGCTGCTTTTCCCTGTGCACAGATGTAAACATCGGAGTAGGGGGGGAAGCTTTCCTAGCATCGCAGGTGACGCTAAAGAGGTTTGTCCCCGTTCCCCACCTGCCATTGGCTGCTTCCCCCAAACACCTGATGTTTTCCTCCGCTTCAGGGGAGAAGCATCTATGGGTGTGTGCGGGGACCAGGAGCGGCGCAGGGAGTGGGGAGCCAGATAAGTAGAATCAGTGTGAGGGGGGCCCGGGCATATGGGGCCATTTCCAGCCTCGGATAACCCCCTTTAAAGGGTTCACAACATTTCTAAAACCAGTTTTGACCAGTTTTCATGGGTGTAGTTTCTAAAAATGTAATGGGTGGTTTCTATTATCTAAGCTCCTTAAAGTTGATTGGAATTTTATTGAAAATTTCGAAAATTGCTTCTAAAAGTATAGGCCTAAAAAAATAAATTACATTACCAAAATGATGCGGACCCAAAATGAACAAGCACATATGGTGAATGTTAATTAATATATATTTTATGAGGATATCACGATCAGTCTTAAAAGCAGAGAGCTTAAAATTTAGAAACAGATTTATTTAAATTTACCTTTAAATGTAGCACAATGTGTCACAAGAAAACAGTCTCAGAATGGCTTGAACAAGTAAAAGCATTCCCAAAGTTTATTACCATTAGAGATGAGCGAATCGAAGTTGACGAAGTGGATATCAATCTGAATTTCAGGAAAAATTAGATTCACACCAAATACGAATTTCCTCCGCTTCGTGGTAGCGAATCACATTTTTTCATAAAATGGCTACTGCACGTGTTAGGAACATGGGGCAAAAGAAACTCTGGTGAACACGGGATCACCCACAATGCCATGCATGCAGCCAATCAGCCAGCCAGCCCCTGTGATGTCACAGCCCTATAATATAGCCTCAACCATCTTGGATTCAGCCATTTTCCAGTGTACTTAGTGCAGGGAGAGACGTCAGCTGGAGCTAGGGACAGTGCTAGGAAATAATTTATTGTGCTGAAAAAACGATTTACAAGTTCAGGGAAAGATTAGTCAAGGTGTAGGGAAAGGATAGGGAGGCATCATCTAAACTACTATTGGAGAACAGGGTGCAATAGGAGAGAGTACAGCCTGGGTAAGGCTAGGTCTACACGACGACATTTGTCGCGCAACATTTTGTTGCACTAATGTTGCGCGACAATTTTTATAATGGCAGTCTATGGTGTCGCACTGCAACATGCTGCGACTGCGACGCAACAGTCGCAGAAAATCCATTTGAGATGGATTTTTCTGCGACTGTTGCGTCGCAGTCGCAGCATGTCGCATGTTGCAGTGCGACACCATAGACTGCCATTATAAAAATTGTCACGCGACATTGGTGCAACAAAATGTTGCGTGACAAATGTTGCGCCCTATCTGTCACGCAACTTATTGTCGCGCGACAAATGTCGTCGTGTTAGACCTAGCCTAATAGGAGTGATTACTATTTCACCTTGCTTAATTTATTGGGGATCCAAATTGATGTTATACTGCAGCTTTTAGGTTGTTTGCACTATATGATACATCACTAATTCTAGCAAACCTTGCTTGTGATTGGGGTGCAAGTTCTGTGTGAGTGCCGTGGTATATCTTTTTTGTATTTGCTGAGACGGGGTGCTACTGACTGGCTACCTGACACCGTGGGAACCACGGGTAGCAGGTGTTGCGAGTGGTCAGGCTCCTGACTATGAGACCGTGAGGGGAACATCAGTGACGTGCAGACAGTAGCAGATGGTGGTGATGATGATGTAGCCGATCGCACTTGGAAGCTGGGTGAAGAAGGCGCTTCATCATCATTATCAGGAGAAGAGGGTGGCAGCTTGCGCGTGAGGCAGCGGCTGAGCCAGCAGGGTAGCAGCATGGCTGCGAATCAGCATGGTGGCAGCATTGGGAGGTTGGGAACCAAACGTGCGCGGGGTTATGACCCACTTGATCCACTTGCATCGCAGGAACCTACCAGCCCGGAAACTAGTGCAGGGGTTCACGGAGGCAGTGGTAGCAGGCAGTCAGCGCAGAGTGTTGGGGGAAAATGCCATATTTGGCAGTGTGGCAATTTTTTTGTTAGGGCCGCCGGAGGAGGTGAACATGGCCTTTTGCAGAATTTGTGGGCAGAAGGTGAAGCATGGCCAGGGTGCCAATGCTGGCACCCCCGGCCCTGCATAACTCATGCAGCGTCCCATAAAGTGGCCTAAGAGAAGCGTTGGCTTCGATGTGGTGGTCCACCCTGCCGCCAGCAACCGCTGCATAACCCAGTTACACACACCCAATTTCATGCAGTCAAGGCTCCACCACCTCAGCCAAAGGGAGCTGTCTGTCCTTCCCATCATCTGCTGGTCCTGATGCTCCTGCTCCTCTTCCTCCTCGTCAGTCATTCCGTCAGCAATCGGTCACCAAAGCAATTGCAAAGAGACTACAGTATGCGTGCACTCATTCAACGGTGCAGAAGCTGAACGTGCTTCTGGCCAAGTTGCTGGTGCTGCAGTCCCTCCCTTTCCAAGTGGTGGACTTTGCACCTTTCAGAGAACTGATGGCTTGTGCCGAGCTAAGGTGGAGGAGTCCCAAGCCGTCATTTCTTTGCCAAAAAAGGCAGTACTAGCCCTGCACACATATGTAGAACAGAAGGTGGGCCAGTCCTTGGAGCCTGTTGGGGTTTGCCAAAGTGCACGGCAGCGCCGACGTGTGGAGCTGTAACTACGGTCAAGGGAAATATATGTTCTTTATGGCCCACTGGGTGAATGTGGGTTCCTGCCCAGCCAAACCAGCAACTTGGCCAGTAACGCTGCTTCCGCCTCCACGTTCTCACACCATTGGTCCTGCGGCAATGTCAACCTCTGCCTCCTCATCTTCCACCATGTCCATAGCCTCCACTGCATGAACAAATTCACAGTGCTCCTCCAGCATACCACATGTGCAGGGCACAGGGCTGTGAAGCTGTTCTACATCTCGTTTACCTGGTTGAACTGAGTCACACAGGGTAGGAAACTGCTCCCTGTCCTTCATAAGAAATCAAATCCATGCTTTCTCCACGACCACTTAAAATCGGAACCATGGTGACCAACAACTGGAAGAACATGGTGTCGGCACTGCATCAAGAAGGGCTGAGCCATGCGCCCTGCATGGCACACATGTTCAATATGGTTGTCAAGCGGTTCCTGAAGTCTTCCACCCATCTGCAAGACATCATAAAAATAGCCAGGAAACTTTGCATGCACTTCAGCCACTCGTACACTGCAAAGCACATCCTCCTTTAGCTGCAGCGGCAGAACGGCATCCTCTACACTATGTCACCTAGCCACTTTATTGTCTCCTGATGCTCCTGCCACCTCCACACTATGTTACCTTGCCACTCTGTGGTCTCCCCATGCTGCTGCCCTCATCCACACTATGTCACCTTGCCACTCTGTGGTCTTCTGATGCTGTTGCCATCTCCACACTGTCAATGTGCCACTCTATGTCCTTCTGATGTTGCCGCCACCTCCCAGACTCTGTCATTGGGCCACTCTGTGGTCTCCTCATGCTGTTTCTCCACCTTACCAATATGTCATTACGGCCACTCTGTGGACTTCTCATTCTGTGCCCACCTTCCCCATTTCATGGCTGGGCCATTATTTTGCCTTTCAGCCTGGCTGACATCATCATTTATTTGACCTTCTTCTGATCTGTCAGAAGGAAGGAAAAATGAGATGCACAACGGATTCCTGTCTGTGTAGCAGCTGTAAGGCTTGTATGGTCCCATCTGAATTGGCTTGTGATTTGGTAGCCAAAAGCACGAGTGGGTACAAAACACAGAAGACATGCAAATATTCCATTCAGGTGTCATCTCTGTTTTGGATCCACTCCTGTTTTTTTTGGGCAATATCAATACTTATGGATTACTGACCAAATGCTGACCAAGTGAAGGCGGATGCTCAACAGACAGGATCCGTTTTTTTGTGGGTTTTTGTTCTGATGGTTCAGAGGAAGGGCAAAATAATCAGTGATGTCAACACAAACTTACTGCTGACACCCTCTCCACTCTGTCGGAGGCTCTACTTGTATAAGCGTTTTAATAGAACAGGTTCTGTTGACATCTATGTTGAATCAGCTGCCGATGGTGTAAAAGGAGTGCGCTTCTTCTTGGCGCTGACATCAACCTGTATGGCTGAGTTCATACTTGAGTTATTTGGTCATTTTTGGCCCCGTGACTGCCCAAATAAGTGAAGTGTGAAGTACTTCTAAGAGCGACGTCTGTCATCTGCATGTCATACGGACTCACAGTATTATTTTTCTACCAAAGCAGACTCCCTATGCGTGTTACTGCAAGGCACAGTGTTCTACACCACTATAAAGGCTCTCTGCTGCCAGGAAATAGCCATTTTTTAAACAAAATTAGCCGCAATATATTCGTATTGAACCAAATTTTTTCTAAAAAATTTGGTGAATCGGGGAATCGAATTTTTGAAAAATTCGCTCATCTCTATTCATTACCATTCACATCCCAGAGCCTTCAAATGGAATCTGAACAAACATCTCATTACCCCCAAAGATTTTAAACCCTGCACCGAGAAACTCTTGGATGACTTTTTCTCTCTTAATTCCCTTCCAGATGCGTCTCCTTATATGGTTTGGGATGCACATAAAGATTACATTTGGGGCCAGTTTATCAATATGATTGTCCATATTAAAAAGGTAATGCTTGTATGGATGTCTTTTATGCTAAAATTCAACATTTAGAATCCCTGCACAAGAAATCACTCCTGGAGGCGCCGCTGGGTGAACTTTCTGACTTGAGGACCGAACTTAAGAACCTCTTAACACGGCTTCAGCTAAGTATTTCTTCACTCCCAACATAAGCACTTTGCCATTGGTAATAAGACATCTAATTCCAAGATGCAACATATCTAACAAAGGAGAATGCATAACTTTATACACAGGATATTGAGGCCCTTAGGAGCTGAAGTTTACACCACTGCTGCTATATCAGACCAGTTTAAGAAGTTTTACCTAACAACCTGCAACCTAGCTGACGCCTCCCAGATAGACCAGGTACCTCATCCTCTGACTCTATCAACGCCTTCCTTCAGTCCCTCTCACTCCCCGCATAGGCAGAGTTCCAGAAAGATGTCCTGCAGTTTCCATTACAGTGGTCGAGTTGACATCTGCTATTCATCAGTGTCCCAAAGGGAAATGTCCAGGTCATGTCTAGTTCCTGATGACCTGCCTATCACTTATTACAACCCATTCCATCAAACCCTACTTCACATTTATTATGGCTGTCTGCAGCCATTTACTAAAGGGCACTTCTCTATCCACTAATATGACTAAAGTATATATTTCTCTCATCCCCAAAGAGGGAAAGGATTATTCATATTGTGCAAACTACCTCCCCATCTCCCTATTAAATATTGACCTAAAACTGCTGTCCAAAATGCATGCCACCAGATTATTCCAGTCTCTAATTATCAAGAAGGGTAGCTCCTGGATAAATAGAGACCAAGTGGATTTGTGCTGGGGAGGGTAGGGATTAACATTATTTTCCACTCCAAACATTTTATCCATCAGATTATGCACAAATTCAGTCTCCAAAACCCCTATATTAGCACCATCTTCTCCATGTATTCTAATGGCCCCTCCTTTCCCCTCTAATATTAGTTTTGGAATCACTTTTACAAATGATTAGACAAGATACAAACATCAAGGGTATCATTCTTGGTGACCAGGAGCAAAAGGTGGCAGCATTTGCTGATGACCTTCTGATCGTGACCACCAACCCAGTGATCCCTCTTCCCAGAGTTTGTTTTATTTTATGAGTACTTTGGCCCTCTCTCCAACTTCAAAATGAACATGAAAAAATCCCACATATTAAAGAGGACATTTCACCAGAATAAAGTATCTAAACTGACTATATAGATGTGTAGAGCGGCGCCCAGGGATCCCCCTGCACTTACTGTTATACCTGGGCGCCACTCCGTTCTCCGGTTATAGCCTCCGGTATGTTCATAGTTAGGCTCCACCCAGAGGAACCTGCCGGCGTCTCTTTCTCCTATGCTGTAGCGCTGGCCAATCGCAGCGCTCAGCTCATAGCCAGGCTATGAGCTGAGCGCTGCGATTGGCCAGCGCTACACCATAGAAGAAGAAGACCGCGGCAGGTTCCCCTGGGTGGAGCCTAACTATGAACATACCGGAGGCTATAACCTGAGAACGGAGTGGCGCCCAGGTATAACAGTAAGTGCAGGGGGATCCCTGCGCACCGCTCTACACATCTATATACCCCGAACCCGAACCCCATTGAAGTCAATGGGGAACCGAACTTTTGGGAACTCTAAATGGCTCTAAAATAGTCCTGGAAAGGGCTAGAGGGCTGAAAAAGGCATCAAAATGTGCTTAAGAGCATGACAACTGTTCTGCAAACATAGGGATAGGGAAATGACTTAAAATAACATAAAATACAGAAAAATAAAAAATAACAGGATGGTGGATGGGTGGATGTGGCGGTGTAGGTTGACGTGGCGGTGTAGGTGGAAGTGGCGGTAAAGGAGGAATAGGTAGCCAAGACTGATTTGTGTTATTTTTTATTTTTAAATTGGGGTATCCCCCAAAATATTGGGACTTATAACAAAATAAAACTAAGAATAAGTGCACTTGAGTACAACAATGGATGGTTGAGGCTGGTATAAATGTCTATTCTGCACAAGGTACGGACAAGTCCTGTGGGATCCATGCCTGGTGTATTTTAATAAACGTAAGCTTGTCCACATTGGCTGCTGCCTGTGATAATGCTCTCTGCCGTGCTAAACATATGTTCACACTATACACTGGCTGCAGGGCAGGTCAGCACCTCCAAGGCTGAAAAAGCTTTTCCACATTTTGGCCATGCTAACCCTGCCTTCTCAGGTGCTGGTGGTGCCCCAGCTGCGTTGGCGACCTCTTCCTCCTCCTCTGCCTTCGCCTTGTGCTTCCACTGTGCCCCTGCTGTCAGGTGGGAATGCTATCATCAGCGTGCGCTTATGTAGTGTCCCACTACGTAAGGGTGGGCACTACACAAGGGTCAATTGGGTCACGTTGTTCTCCACCTCCTGTGGAACATGGTCATTGTATTTTATATTGCTTTTTAATGTATATTGTCATGTTATTTATGTTTATCTCCTGTGTACCAGGCCTATTAAGGTGTAGTTCCTCCTCCTAGACAGTAGAGGGAGCTAGGGAACCCGTTAGATAAATAGTTAGGCCCAGGACAGGAAGAGTGAGTTGTGTAGTCAGAAGCCAAGAGTGACTTCAGCCAGAGAGGAGCTGAGTAGCCTCTGACATGCAGCTAGGATAGCCCAGCCTTCTTGCTTGCCACAGGAGAAGAGCCTGCCTCCTGAGAAACCAGTCCCACAAGAGTACAATGCAGAGCCAAGTTTGTTTCCCAGCCAAACAGAGAGCTGAAGGGCAGAAGGACATAATTCAAGCAAGGAGTCATATACGAGAGGAAGATTTCCCTAACCAAGGATAAAGCCAGCAATAGGGCATACGGGCCTTGGGATAGAGACAAACAGTATTCTGAGGAAAAGTGCAGCCTGATCTGTAAGTGTTTAACCCTCTGAGTATCTTGCAAGAACATTGTGCCTGCCATTTGATGTGAAGCCTGCCTGTCACCATCTTGTACATGTGGAACTGACCAAAGACTTTAAATAGTTAACTGTTTCAGTAAAAGGAAGTTTTGGTTCACTGCAACTTGTGTTCCTCACTTATTACTGCAAGAAAATCGGTGTGCCACCGTTACAGGCACTGGCATCACAAACTTTAAGGGATCTTGCCACAGGCACACTAAACCTACAACACCTAGGGCACCTCACCTACCACCTGGCCTGGTCCCTATACACAGAGAGTGCCCCAGAGGCCCCCTGTGCCAGCCTCTCCATCACTGCTGTACGCCTGCCCAGGGTCTTCTATAAACTGTGAGTACCCACAAGAGTATTCCCACAAGAGTACAATGCAGAGCCAAGTTCACGTCAAAAGGGGGTTCATGTCACCCAGCAATACAACAGAGCATTTTGAGAGATTTAGACCCCTGTCACCCAGGCACAGCAGGGGTTCATTCACGGCAAAAGGGGGTTCTTGCCACCCAGCAATACAACAGGGAATTTTGAGAGATTTAGGCCCCTGTCAGCAATGCAGAGCAGGGGTTCATTCACGGCACAAAGGGGTTCATGTCACCCAGCAATACAACAGAGGATTTTGAGAGATTTTGGCCCCTGTCACCCAGGCACAGCAGGGGTTCATTCACGGCAAAAGGGGGGGTTCTTGTCACCCAGCAATACAACAGGGAATTTTGAGAGATTTAGGCCCTGTCACCCCAGGCACAGCAGGGGTTTGTATACGCCAAAATGGTTTAAAATGTCACCCCCGACAATTGAAAATAAGACTTTTTCAATTTAGGGCACTAAAATTGGGCACTTTTTTAAATTAAAATGGCTCTAAAATAGTCCTTGAAAAGGCTGGGAGGGATGTAAAAGGCAGTAAAAATGTGCTTAAGAGCAGGGCAACTGCTCTGCAAGCAAATGGGGATAGGGAAATAACTTAAAATGAAATAAAATAACAAAAAATTACAAATTATTAACCTGCCACTCAGAGAAGGAGGTGGATATGGAGTCAGAGGTTGAGAGGCGGTGAATGTGGTGTTGTAGGTGGAGGCAGCAATGGAGGATGAGGAGGTAGCCAGCAATGTTTTTTTTTTTTTTTTTATTGGGGTAGGTAGCCACCAAAGGTACAGACATGTCTTGTGGATCCAGCCTGGTTCATTTTAATGAATGTGAGCTTGTCCACGTTGGCTGTGGACAGGGGGCTACGTCTGTCTGTAATGACGCCTCCTGCCGTGCTAAATACATGTTCAGAGAGAACCACTGGCTGCAGGACAGGCCAGCACCTCCAAGCCATACACGGGCAAGCTCTGGCCATGTGGACAAATTTGGAGACCCAGAAGTTGAATGGTGCAGAACCATCAGTCAGTACGTGTAGTCGTGTGCACAGGTACTGTTCCACCATGTTGTTCAAATGCTGCCTCCTGCTAACACGCTCCATATCAGCAGTTGGGGCCGGTTGTTGCGGCGAGGTGACAAAGCTTTTCCACATGCGGCCATGCCTAACCTTGCCTTCTGAGGAGCTGGCGCTGACACAGACTGCGTTGGCGACCTCTTCCTCCTCCCCTGCCTTCGCCTTGTGCTTCCACTTGTCCCCCCGGCGTCAATCGGGAGTGCTCTCAGAGCGCGTCTACCAGCGTGCGCCTGTAGTCACGCATCTTCCGATCACGCTCCAGTGAGGTAATTAAGGACAGCACATTTGTCTTTGTAACGGGGGATCCAGCTGGGTGGCCACCCAGTAGTCAGCACCACGTTAAAATGTGGGCAACTCTGCAGTCGTTGCGCAGGCACTGCAGCATGTAGTCGCTCATGTGTTGCCCAGGCTGCCCAGAAGTAAGGACAAGCTGTCCTCTGTGGGAGGCGTATCATCTGCGTCCTCAGTATCCCCCCAGCCACGCACCAGTGATTGGCCCGAGCTGTGTTGGATGCCACCCTGCTGTGAAACATGCTTCATCCCCATCCTCCTCCTCCTCCTCATCCTCCCTCCTCCTCCAGTAGTGGGCCCTGGCTGGCCAATTTGTACCTAGCCTCTGCTGTTGCAAAAATCCTCTTTCTGAGCCACTTCTAAAAGACTGGCCTGAAAGTGTTAGAGATGACCCCTCTTCCTCCTCCTCGTCCTGGCCACATCCTCTTCCATCATCGCTCTAAGTGTTTTCTCAAGGAGACATAGAAGTGGAATTGTAACGCTGGATAACGGCGTCATCGACACTGGACATGTTGGTGGAGTACTCGAAACAGCGCAACAGGGCAAACAGGTTCTCGCATGGAGGCCCAGTCATTGGTGGTGAAGTGGTGCTTTTCTGCAGTAACAACCCACCGTGCGTGCTGCAGCTGAAACTCCACTATGGCCTGCTGCTGCTCGCACAGTCTCTCCAGCATGTGCAAGGTGGAGTTCCACCTGGTGGGCACGTTGCATATGAGGCAGGTGAGCGGGAAGGCCGAAGTTACGCTGTAGAGCAGACAGCCGTAGCGGCGGCAGGATGAGAATGCCGGAAGCACGCTCAGACGGCCCCGCACTTTATGCAGCAGCTCTGACATGTCGGGGTAGTTTTGAATGAAATTCTGCACCACCAAATTCAGCACATGCGCCAGGCAAGAGGATGTGCGTCAAACCGGCTAGTCCCAGAGCTGCAATGAGATTTCGCCCATTATCGCACACCACCAGGCCGGCTTGAGGCTCACTGTCAGCAACCACTCGTTGGTCTGTTGTTCTATACCCCCACCACAACTCCTGTGCGGTGTGGGGCCTGTCCTCCAAACACATCAGTTTCAGAACAGCCTGCTGAGGTTTACCCCTGGCTGTGCTGAAGTTGGTGGTGAAGGTCTGTCGCTGACCAGATGAGGAGGCGGTATAGAGAGGAGTAGGAAGCGAGTAGGAAGAGGAGGCAACAGGAGGCAAAGAATGATGGCCTGCGATCCTTGGGCGGTGGAAGGATGTGCGCCAAAAGCAGCTCTCCGCCTTGTGGCCCAGCCGCCACTACATTTACCCAGTGTGCAGTTATGGGAGATATAGCGTCCCTGGCCGTGCTTACTGGTCCACGTATCTGTGGTTAGGTGGACTTGCCACAGATGGCGTTGCGCAGTGCACTCTTGATTTTATCCGATACTTGGTTGTGCAGGGAGGGCACGGGCTCTCCTGGAGAAGTAGTGGCGGCTGGGAACGACATACTGTGGGACAGCAAGCCACATGATCTGTTTGAAGCTGTCCGTCTCCACCAGCCTGAAATGACAGCATTCAAAGGCAGCAGTTTAGAAATGCTGGCATTCAGGGCCAGGGATCGAGGGTGGCTAGGTGGGAATTTACGCTTTCTATTAAAGGTTTGTGAGATGGAGAGCTGGAACGCTTCCATGTGACATGGTGGAGATGCTTGGTGACGGAGGTGGTGGTGTTGGTGGCACCATCCTCTGTTTGCTGGGCGGCAGTGCCAACATTCCTCCAGAGGCGGAGAAAGAGGCGGCGGCAGCAGCAGAAGAGGGAGCAGGAGGGGCCTGAGCCCTCTCTTGGTTTTTGTACGTGCTTACTCCACTGCAGCCCGTGTCTCGCCATGTCTAGATGCCTGGTCATGCAGGTTGTGCTAAGGTTCAAATGTTAATGCCTTGCTTCAGGCTCTGATGGCACAGCATGCAAACCACTCGGGTCTTGTCGTCAGCACATTGTGTGAAGAAGTGCCATGCCAGGGAACTCCTTGAAGCTGCCTTTGGTGTGGCTTGGTCCCTGGTGACGGTGGCCAGTAGCAGGCCAAAACTGTTTTGGCGACGGCTGCTCTGCTTTTGCACCATGCTCCCGCTTTTTGCTACGCTGTTGGCGCGGTCTCACCACTGCCTCTTCCTCCGAACTCTGAAATTCAGTGGCACGACCTTCATTCCATGTGGGGTCTAGGACCTCATCGTCCCCTGCATCGTCTTCACCCAGTCTTCTCCTGACCTTCTTTTCGGTCTTGCACACTGAGAAAGACGCAGCAGTTGCACCTGTGTTTCTTCATCATCAGAGACGTGCTGAGGTGGTATTCCCATGTCCTCATCAGGAAACATAAGTGGTTGTGCGTCAGTGCATTCTATGTCTTCCACCCCTGGGGAAGGGCTAGGTGGATGCCCTTGGGAAACCCTGCAGCAGTCTCTTAAAACAGCATAAGAGACTGCTGCATGACTTGAGACTCAGACAGTTTCCCTGATATGCACGGGGATGATGTGACAGACTGAGCATGGGTTTCAGACGTTACCTGTGCGCTTCTGCAGAAGACTGGGTGGGAGATAATGTGAACGTGCTGGATCCACTGTCGGCCACCCAATTGACTAGCGCCTGTACATGCTCAGGCCTTACCATCCTTAGAAACGGCATTAGGCCCGACCAAATATCTCTGTAGATTCAGGCGGCTACTGGGACCTAGGTAGTAGGTTCAGTAGGACCTGTAGCTGTGGCAGAACGGCCACGTCCTCTCCCTGCACCAGAGGCTCCATCCAACACCACCACCACGACCATAACCAGGTCCGCCTATATAAACCCTGATGTAGGGTATTGCACTCTATATATATTTTTAAAACTCTATATGACAGCGGTTATTTGTGGCCTAAATGTGACACTCACTTATGCACGTCTTTTCCTAAATGTGCAGTATATCAGAGGGTTTTTTCACCCCAGTAACCAAAAAGCTGTATTTCTGGCCTAAATGTGACAGTCACTGATGCTTGTCTAATACCAGATGTGGCAGTATATTAGAGGCTTTTTTCACCCCAGTAAACAAAAAGACGCATTTCTGGCCTAAATGTGACAGTCACTTATGCATGTCTAAGCCGAGATGTGCAGTATATCAGAGGCTATTTTCACCACAGTATGCCAAAGGCGTATTTATGGCCTAAATGTGACAGTCACTTATGCACGTGTAATCCCAGATGTGCAATATATTAGAGGCTTTTTTCACCCCAGTAACCAAAAGCCGTATTTATTGGCCTAAATGTGACAGTCACTTATGCTTGTCTAATCCCAGATGTGCAGTATATTAGAGGGGTTTTTTTCACCCTAACCAAAAAGCTGTATTTCTGTCCTAAATGTGACATTCACTTATGCACGTGTAATCACAGATAGAGATGTCGCGAACATAAAATTTTCCGTTCGCGAACGGCGAACGCGAACTTCCGCGAATGTTCGCGAACGGGCTAACCGGGCGAACAGCCATAGAATTCAATAGACAGGCAAATTTTTTAAACCCACAGGGACTCTTTCTGGCCACAATAGTGATGGAAAAGTTGCTTCAAGGGGACTAACACCTGGAATGTGGCATGCCGGAGCGGGATCCATGGCAAAACTCCCATGGAAAATTACGTAGTTGACGCAGAGTGTGGTAAGTTGAATTTGCAATGCGATTAATATAACCTGCATTAATCGCATTGCGAATTCAACTTAGAGCTAAGTTCCTAATGGTTGTATTGCTAGAATTAACGAATATAACGAATATAGCACTATATTCTCAATCTTCGTTACATTCAAGCAATACAACCATTAGGAACCCAGCTCTAAGTTGAATTTGCAATGCGATTAATATAAACCTGTATTAATCGCATTGCGATTACAACTTAGATCTGAGTTCCTAATGGTTGTATTGCTAGAATTGACGAATATAACGAATATAGCACTATATTCTCAATCTCGTTATATTTTAGCAATACAACCATTAGGAACCCAGCTCTAAGTTGCATTTGCAATGCGATTAATATAACCTGTATTAATCACATTGCGATTACAACTTAGTCAAATTTGTGACACTGCAGCTTCAGAATGAATCTAAGATGGATGCTGTCCTTGCTTTTTGATAGGAGGTGGGAGGGTCTGGGAGGGAGGGTATGCTGATTGGCTGGAATGTGTCTGCTGACTGTGAGGTACAAGGTCAAAGTTTGCTCAATGATGATGTATAGGGGGCGGACCGAACATCGCATATGTTCGCCCGCCGCGGCGAACGCAAACAAGCTATGTTCGCCGGCGAATAGTTCGGTACATCTCTAATCCAGATGTGCTGTATATTAGAGGGTTTTTCACCCTAACCAAAAAGCTGTATTTCTGTCCTAAATGTGACAGTCACTTATGCACGTGTAATCCAGATGTGCAGTATATGAGAGGCTTTTTTCACCCCAGTATGCCAAAGCTGTATTTCTGTACTAAATGTGACAGTCACTTATGTTTGTCTAATCCCAGATGTGCAGTATATTAGAGGGTTTTTTCACCCTAACCAAAAAGCTTTATTTCTGTCCTAAATGTGACAGTGACTTATGCATGTGTAATCCCAGATGTGCAGTATATTATAGGGTTTTTTCACCCTAACCAAAAAGCTGTATTTTTGTCCTAAATGTGACAGTCACTTATGCACGTGTAATCCTAGATGTGCAGTATATGAGAGGCTTTTTTCACCCCAGTATGCCAAAGCCGTATTTATGGCCTAAATGTGACAGTCACTTATGCATGTGTAATCCCAGATGTGCAGTATATTAGAGGGTTTTTTTCACCCTAACCAAAAAGCTGTATTTCTGTCCTAAATGTGACAGTGACTTTTGCATGTGTAATCCCAGATGTGAAGTATATTAGAGTTATTTTTTTAACCCTAACCAAAAAGCTCTATTTCTTTCCTAAATGTGACAGTGATTTATGCAGGTGTAATCCCAGATGTGCAGTATATTAGAGGGTTTTTTCACCCTAACCAAAAAATTGTATTTCTGTCCTAAATGTGACAGTCACTTATGCTTGTCTTATCCCAGATGTGCAGTATATTAGTGTTTTTTTTCACCCCAGTATGCCAAAGCTGTATTTCTGGACTTGCAGATATCCTATGCTGGTGCACAATCATTGCATAAAATGGCTGCCGATCATGTATTGATATTGACTAGTTGAAAAAAAAAAGTTCGTTTTTAGCAGTAATTGGCTCAGGGCAGGCTTAAAAAAATTGTGCACTGCACCCACAAAACACTTTTTCTGTAGATCGCTGAGTACATAAACCAGTTTCTTGATAAGATTTCTCCCTGATCTCTCCCTCATAGCAGCTTCAGCCTCTTCCTACACTAATCCGAGCAGAGTGACGGTCGGCGCTACGTGACTCCAGCTTAAATAGAGGCTGGGTCACATGCTGCAGTTGGCCAATCACAGCCATGCCAATAGTAGGCATGGCTGTGATGGCCTTTTGGGGCAAGTAGTATGATGCTTGTTGATTGGCTGCTTTGCAGCCTTTCAAAAAGCGCCATAAAAATCGACGAACACCCAACCCGATCCCGAACTTTTACGTAAATGTTCGGGTCCAGGTGCTGAAAACCCTAAAGTTCGGTACGAACCCGAACTTTACAGTTCGCTCAACTCTACTCCTATGCTATCCTGGTTTGGTAGGAAAAACCTTGTTTCTTTCCTTATTATGCCTCATCTGACATATCTCCAACAGGTGCTGCCCATTCCTGTCTCCAAAATTATTGAACTTATTATATGGTCCTAATGTGGATAAATATGTATTTGGGCTGCGAAGAAGGCAAGTATTTCCTCTATGACCCTATATAGACCCAAATGATTTGAGGGAATTAGATTGCTAAGCCCTGACTTTGTTTCAGCAATGTATAACTGAACAATATGGAACAGTTATTTGTGCCCATAGACATGTATTAGGACAGAGCAAAATGGAATGCCTCTTAAAGGGTTCCGTTTTGCATTCAGTCCTAAAATTCTTTTATAATCTGTTATAACTCTGTTATAACGGAACACTATAATGAAAATTTCTAATGGTAATGCGAACCCGTGCTATGTATTTTAAACCAACAGAGATATCTTCACTTTTTCTATCTCCATACTTTTCCTTCAGATGTGTGAGAACACAAGAGAATGATTACAAGGTCCTAACTAGGTGGTACAAAACACCAGATATTACATGTTTGTACAGTGCATCTGTTTCTGATATATGCTGGAGTTGTCAGAAAAACAGAGGCCCCTCTATGCCTTCAGGTTTCGTACCCATATATATTAGGAATTTTCACTCAATGGACTGTGAACATATTGGTCAAGTTGCATATTAACCTTCATGTACCTGTTATTACATGTAGCTATTATTACATGTATCTTGTTCATGGTTTTCCTTCCGCTTTGTAAGTTATTCTATAATAAAAGTAAAAAAAAATTAAATGGAATTCACGGAAACAAATGATTAAAAGGGTTGTCTCATCATGGACAATGGGGGCATATCTCTAGGATATGCCCCCATTGTCTTATAGGTGCAAGTCCCACCGCTGGGACCCGCACCTATATCGAGAACGGAGCCCCGCAAGGTGGTGGCTGTAGAACTCCGGTCCGGCCACCACCAAGCCGACTCCCCATAGAAGTGAATGGGTGCGTACCATGAAGCCCCCGCTCCCATAAATTTTTATGGGGCCAATGGAAATAGCCAAGCCAGTGCTCGGCTATTTTCGCCGGCCCCATAGAAAATGAATGGAGGGTGGCTGAGCATGCGCAGTGTGCCCTCCTTCACTTGCGGGGCTCCGTTCTCGATATAGCTGCGGGTCTCAGTGGTGGGACCCGCACCTATATGACAATGGGGGCCTATCCTAGCGATAGGCCCCCATTGTCCATGATGAGACAACACATTTAAGGCTTGAAGCTCAACTTCACATTAAAACTCACAGGTAGATTGCTATACTTTTTCTGTAGTAATCACGTATATATGCTGGTTTAATTAAATAGAACAATTCCCCCAAAAATGTAATTCCAACTGTGTGGAAATGGAATTTACAGAAACGGACGATTGAAGCGTGACTCTTAATTTCACGTTAACACTCACACGTAGATTGCTGGCCTACATCTGTTTTGCTGTATCAATCACATATATATGCTGATTTAATTGAATTTAACAATTCCCCACCAAAAAATGTAATTCCAAACATGTGGAAACTGAATATACAGAAAAATAGTATTGAGGCCTGACCCTTAAAGGGGTATTCCCATCACAGACAATGGGGGCATAACGCTAGGATATGCCCCCATTGTCTGATAGGTGCGGGTCCCACCTCTGGTTTCCCAGGGTCTGGCCACCGCCAAGTGTTCTACCTATGCAAGTGAATGGGAGTGCACTGCGCTTGCGCAGTCACCACTCCCATTCTTCTCTATGGGGCTGACGGAAATAGCCAAGCCACTGCTCGGCTATTTTTGGCTGCTCCATAGAAATGAATGGAGAGTGGCTGCGCATGCGCAGTGCACCGTCCACCACCTTTCCCCCGTTCTCTGTGTAAGAGTGGGATCTGCACCTATCAGACAATGGGGGCATATCCTAGCAATATGCCCCTATTGTCTGTGATAGGAAAACCCCTTTAATATCGTGTTAACGCTCACAGGTATATTGATGTACTGTTCGCCTGTATGCTGTTTTCCTTCAATTCAATAACCCCCCCCCCCCCCAAAAAAAAAAAAGCCCTAACATTTCATTCTCAGTTACTGATGTATACGGGTTTTCATCCTTATTCCAATTCACTGAATTGTAGGTGATCATGTACAATGGTCTCCATATATCCAATTTTCCTCTTGATCTGCCTCTGCTTTTCTTTTATAATTCTGCTGCACATACACAATGAATTATTGTGCTTCATTACATGATATATGATTAAAAGTAATTTATATTGCTTGACATCAATTTTACAGCAATGTCAGATTCAATCAGCATCAATTAATTCAAGAACCAACTTGTAAAATGGAGCTGATTTAAAATGCATGAAATATGTGTCAAAGTTTATCAATGTGGATCTGAAATGAAAGAATGAAAGAATCTTTTTGTTTAGTAGTTTTGGAGGAAATAATTAGCAATAATAATAAAATCGCTATCCACCATTACCAGCAAGACAATCAAAGGTACCTAATTATTCCTACTGATTGCTCTAGTGCTCCAATCATTTGTGTGATTGTGACATTGACCCATTATTTTGTGTTGTTGTTTCAAGGGTTTGTATTAGATTATTTTGGAAAAGTAACTAAAAATAGCAAAACTGACAGGATTGATAAAAGGATAAGTCTTTATTCAAGATGGAAAATAACTGTTAATCTGCATTTTCAGAATTATACATCACCCACACAACAGATCAAAATGTCTATTCATTCATGTTTTATTACTAGTGTTGGGTGAGCATGCTCGGCCATACACTTTTTTACTTGAGCATCGCGTTATAAAAGAGATGTAGCGCAGGTAATGTCGCTGCCACTAGCAGCAAAAAAATTAGTCTGAATGTCACTGATATTTAGGATGGGCAAACGTTATACAGGAGATGTAGCCAGGTAATTTTTAATTTTTAACGGTCACTAGGACCACGCGTATTTTTGCAACTCCTCCGACTAGCCAAAAATAGCAGAGCAGTGGCTTGGCTATTTCCGTCAGCCCCATAGAGAAGAATGGGAGTGGTGACTGCGCAAGCGCAGTGCACTCCCATTCACTTACATAGGTAGAACACTTGGCGGTGGCCAGACCCTGGGAAACCAGAGGTGGGACCCGCACCTATCAGACAATGGGGGCATATCCTAGCGTTTTTCTGTATATTCATATCCTTTCTCAGAATTGCGGGCCCTACTTCTATCAGGATTTCTGCCACCACCTACATTAGTGGCTGAACCCCCCCCCCCCCTTCTCCTCCTCCACCTCCTCTTCCAACCTCTGAATTTTCATCTTGCAGCACCAGTCAGCCATCAGTCAGTAGCTGGAAGCAATTTAGCACTTCAGTGGGGAAGCGGCAACAGGCCGAGCTGAAACTTATTTGCTTAGTTGACAAACAGCACACCGCCGTAGAGTTCTGACAGGGTATAGGGGACCAGACTGAGCTGTGGCTCTTGCCACTCAACCTACAACCAGGCATGGTTGTGTCTGATAATGGCCGTAACTTGGTGGTGGCTTTGAAGCTCACACACATACCATTCCTAAAAAGGTTCAAAAGGTGGAGGGCACTCAATGACTGGGTATACAGGTAAACAATGGATATCAGATGCAAATGTGGTGTGTATAATAGAGTATTTATTAATAGAATAAAATATATATATGTATATATATATATAGCACCACTGGGACTTGCAATATCAGTGATGACTTGGCCACAAGTGGGATGAAACATATATAGTCGGATATACTGTTGATATATCTCTCTATATTATGAGATTACCTATTCATACAGGTGATCAATCTGTATAGAGGTATTGATAAAACATATTCAAGTGCACAGAAAGAATAAGAATAATCACATAGGAATAATCGTATAATAAGCAGATTATAAAATCGAATGATTAAAATCGAAATATAAATCGCATAAAAGCTGTAGGTGATATTGATATTCCTAGTGCACATTTCTCAAAACCTACCCCAATTTGCCTGAGCTACTGGTGAAAGTGTGCCGCATGTGTGCCCATTTACAAAAGTCATCTACAGCTGCCGCCGGTCTGGCAACGCTGCAGCAGTGCTTAGAATTGCCAGCTCACCAACTGTTGTGCGACATGATCACACACTGGAACTCCACGTTCCACATGTTGGCCAGACATGTTGTGAGTAGCAGAGGGCAGTAGTGGAATACTAGCTGCAACATGGCCGTCGCCTTTCCAGTCAACTTCCACTCTTCACAAGTGACGAGTGGGCATGGATGTCTGACCTCTGTGAGGTTTTAAGAACCTTTGAGGAATCAACACAGATGGCGAGCGGCGATAACGCTATTATTAGCATAACCATCCCACTTCTGTGTCTACTCAAATGTGGAAGAGGTGGAAATGGGGGAAACAGTACACAGGGTGATAGCCAGAACACCCTCAGTTCGTTTTCTCAGAGCGAATTGGATGATGAGGAGGAGCAGGAGACGGTTGCCTCCGCTACACAGTATAGTATTCATAGCAGGTTAATTCCATCTGTTCAGCATGGATGGGCCAAAGAGGAGGAAGAGAATGAGGAGAGTGAGAGTCATCCTCCTGACGAGGACAGCAAAGTCTTGTCTGTTGGGACTCTGGCACACATGGCTGACTTCATGTTATGCTGACTTTCCCGTGACCCTCGTGTTGTACGCATTTTGGCCAACACTGATTACTGGTTGTTCACCCTTCTCGACCCCCACTGTGAAGATAACTTTTCATCTCTTATTCCTCTGGTGCAGAGGACTAGCAAAATGGTGCAATACCAGAAAGTCCTTGCAGAAAAATTGCTCCAAAAATTTCCAGTTGACAACGCTGGCGGCAGAGTACGTAGTTCCTTGGGCAACCGAGGAGGGGAGATGAGGGGAACACACAGCAGTTCCAACAGAGGCAAGGCAACACTTTCCAAGGCCTGTGACAGTTTCATGACACCCCGCCAGCACCCTCAACCTGTTCCGCGGTCTAGTGTCACAAGGAGAGAAAAGTTTTGGAAGATGGTGGAGTACATAGCAGACCGTGTCAGCGTCCTCAATGATCCCTCTGTGCCTTACAACTATTGGGTGTCTAAGCTGGACATGTGGCACAAACTGGCGCTCTATGCCTTGGAGGTGCTGGCCTGCCCTGCCGCCAGAGTTTTGTCAGAGCGGGTATTTTGTGCTGCTGGGGGCATAATTACTGATAAGCGTATCCAACTGTCAACTGAAAATGCTGACTGATTGACTCTAATCAAAATGAACAAAGCCTGGATTGCCCCTGACTTCTCTACTCCACCAGAGGAAAGCAGCTGAACATAAAGGCACTTTAAATGTGGCTTTTATGGTGTATTGAATATACTGTATTCCCATGCACCCCTTCCACCATAAAAAAGGGTATATGGTTTAATCTTCCTTTTTCTCGTCCTCCTCCATCATTTCAACATGCTTATTAGGCTGCCCTCGCTCCTAATGTTTTTGAGGGTCAGCTCAGCAGCAGACCCTCACCGCTAATGTTTTAGAGGGTCACCAGCAGGCCCTCGCCCCTAATTTTTTAGATGGTCAGTTCAGCAGCAGACCCTCACTCCTAATTTTTGTGATTTTCAGATCAGTAGCAGACCCTCACCCCTAATGTTTTAGAAGGTCAGATCAGCAGCAGACCCTCACCCCTAATTTTGTTAATGGTCAGATCAGCAGCAGGCCTTCATCGCTAATATTTTAGATGGTCAGTTCAGCAGCAGACCCTCACTTCTAATGTTTTAGAAGGTCAGATAAGCAGCAGGCCCTCACCCCTAATGTTTTAGATGGTCAGCTCAGCAACAGACCCTCACTCCTAATGTTTTAGATGGTCAGATCAGCAGCAGGCAGTCGCACCTAAAGTTTTAGATTGTCGCTCGAGTAGCAGACCCTCACCTCTAATGTTTTAGAAGGTCAGATCACCAGCAGACCCTCACCCCTAATTTTTTAGATGGTCAGATCAGCAGCAGACCCTCACCCCTAATGTTTTAGATGGTCAGCACAGCAGTAGGCCCTCGGCCCTAATGTTTTAGAGGGTTATCAGCAGGCCCTTGCTCCTAATGTTTTTGAGGGTCACCAGAAGGCCATCAATCATAATCTTTCAAGGGTGTGTATGATGCCCTCCTTTATGTGTAATAAAGGGTGCATTGGAGTGCCGGTTCCTTGTAATTTTTGGTAGCCCTTTCACTTAGTGAATAGGCTTTATGAGTGTAGGAGTCCCACTACCTGAACAATTGTACCACAATGTGAATGAGGCCCTCCTTTATGTGATATACAGGTTGTATCGGAGTGCCTCTTCCTCGTAATTTTTGGCTGCACTTGCTCTTTATATACAAGTAAATATACAGGAAAAAATGTTTCCTAACAATTTTTCCTCTAAAAGCACCCGGGCATCCCAAAGTGTTCTACTCAAGCACCCGAGTACCCAAGCACTTTGGTGCTCGATCAACACTATTTATTACCTATTCAATGGGACAGATCAACTAATTCTGTCTAATAGATAGTGCATCTTTAAACACTTTTGTCTAGGAATGCAACTTTTTTATTTTTTTTGCGTCATTCACCTACTGGAATGAATTTGCAACTTAAATTCCCTCCTGTTAATTTTTTTTTTTATCACAGACCAGGGTTTTACAACAGTCTATTATGAGCCAGAACCAGGAGTGTAGCCTACAAAGACATAAAATATAAGGGCTCATGCACACGACAGTATTTTGCGTCAGTATACTGGCCGTTTTTTTAGTTCAGTATGCAGTACATATACTGAACCATTCATTTCAATGGTTCAGCAAAAAAACGGAAGTGTCTCCGTGTGCATTCCGTTTCAGTATTTTTGTATTTTGTATTTTGTATTTTTGAAAAGATAGAACATGTCCTATTCTTGTCCGCAAATCACGGTGCTTGGCTCTATTCAAGTCAATGGGTCCGCAAAAAAAAACGGAATGTCTTCCGTATCTGTTCCGTTTTTGCTCAACCATCTATTGAAAATGTTATGCCCAGCCCAATTTTTCTATGTAATTACTGTATAATGTATATGGCATACGGAAAAACGGAAAGGAAACACAACGGAAACGAAAAAACGGAACAACAGATCCGTAAAAAATGGACCGCAAAACACTTAAAAAGCCATACGGTCGTGTGCATGAGACCTAAGGCCTAGTTCATACGAACTTTTTTTTGCGAGTGTACTGGACGTTTTTTTGTGTTCCGTATACGGTCTGTATACGGAACCATTAATTTCAATGGTTCCGCATTAAAAACAGAATGTGTTCCGTAAGCATTCTGTTTCCGTATGTCAGTTTTTTCGTTCCGTTGAAAGACAGAACATGTCCTATTATTGCCCACAAAACACGTTCCGTGGCTCCATTCAAGTCAATGGGTCCGCAAAAAAAACGGAACACATACGGAGATGCTGAACCATCTATTGAAAATGTTATGCCCAGCGCAATTTATTCTATGTAATTACTGTATACTGTACATGGCATACGGAAAAATGGAATGGAAAAACGGAAAGGAAACGCAAACACAACGGAACTCAAAAACGGAACAACGGATCCGTGAAAAACTATAAAAAACATACGTTCGTGTGAACTAGGCCTAAGGGAAAGTTCTGCACCTGTTCTGTGTTTAGATCCGCCCGCACCTGGTTTTGGCTCACAATCACCGATGGAAATCAGTGACCAAACACTGATGTGTGTATGAACGAGGCATTACCAGTATTATAAATAGCCTGATTAGTAATGGACAATGCGAATGTTACTGGGCACTTTGCCAAACAATAGACACCAGAGTAAATATACTGTACTGTATACTGAGTAAATATACTGACACCAGAGTAAATATACTGTACTGTGTACTGTACTGTTTTAGATAGCTTCATGCATTCCCTATGTAATAACAATTCTGGAGCATCTATTCTTATGTCTGTATGTTGTACCATTCCTTTATTATTTCTGCTAGAAGTTATCACTGTTCGGCGGGGTGTCCCTGCACAGTCTCACTCTATCCAATCAGTGCTGCCATTTTCAGACTGTGCAGGGACACCCCTCAACTGGTTACCACCCCTCTGTACTCTTACTGCAGACTGCTAGTAATACAGTCATAACTTCTACTAGAAACAATAAAGGAATGGTAGAACATACCGACAAAAGAATAGATGCACCAGAATCGTTATTACAATGTTTTGCACTCTCGCAGAAAAATCGCGGGTGTTCCCGCAATGCACCCGCACATTTTCCTGCAACGCCCGTGTGAAAGGGGCCTTTGTGTTTAATCCATAAAGCTGTCTTTGAAGGATCCGTGTTTGGTCCATGTGTCTGTTTCTCTGTCATCTCTATTCCACGGATGCTGCTCAGCTGAACATTATTTTTTTAGAGCGTCTCCTTTCAGTGGTCAGTGAAAAACAGAAATGTGAACAAGGCCTCAGTGTTTGGCGAGTGTTTGATCAGAATTCCATCTGTGTGAAAGCGGCCTTAGGCCCCTTTCAGACTAGCGAGTTTTCCGCACGGGTGCAATGCGTAATGTGAACGCACTGCGCCCGCACTTAACCCGGACTCATTAATTTCAATGTTTCTGTGTACATGGGCGCATCACTTGTGCTTTCTGTGAAAATCGCAGCATGTTCTATATTCTGGGTTTTCAAGCAGCTCTTCCCCTATAGAAGTGAATGGGGCTGCGTGAAAAACGCATTGCAATGTGTTGCGTTGTAATTAGAGATGAGCGAATCGAAGCTGCCGAAGTATAATTCAATCCAAATTTAAGGAAAAATTTGATTTGCAAGGAATGCGAATTTCCTTGCGCTTCGTGGTAAGAAATCACAATTTTTCCTAAAATGGTGGCTAAAATGGCTGCTACACGTGTGAGGACATGGGGCAAGGAACTCTGGTAAGGCTACTTTTACACTCGCGTTCGGTGCGGATCCGTCATGGATCTGCCCAAATGCTTCCGTTCAGATAATACAACCGCATGCATCCGTTCAGAACGGATCCGTTTGTATTATCTGTAACATAGCCAAAATGGATCTGTCTTGAACACCATGGAAAGTTAATGGGATCCGTCTTCTATTGTGCCATTTTGTGTTAGTGAAAAGGGATCCGTCCCCATTGACTTAAATTGTGTGTCAGGACGGATCCGTTTGCCTCTGCATCGTCAGGCGGACACCAAACACGCTGCAAGCAGAGTTTTGGTGTCCGCCTCCAGAGAGGAATGGAGGCGGAACGGAGGCAAACTGATGCATTCTGATTGGATCCTTATCCATTCAGAATGCATTAGGGCAAAACTGATCCGTTCTGGACCGCTTGTGAGAGCCCTGAAACGGATCTCACAAACAGAAACCAAAATGCCAGTGTGAAAGTAGCCTAAGGCAGGATGACCCATCATGCCATGCATGCAGCCAATCAGCAGCCAGCCAGCCTTGTGATGTCACAGCTAGAGTTGAGCGGACACCTGGATGTTTTGGTTCGACGGGTTCGGCCGAACTTCACAAAAAGTTCGAGTTTGGGACCCGAACTTGACCCAAACTTGAAATCAATGGGGACCCGAACTTTTAAGCACTAAAATGGCTGTAAAAATGTCATGGAAAAGGGCTAGAGGGCTGCAAATGGCATCAAAATGTGATTAAGAGCATGGCAAGTGCTCTGCAAACAAATGTGGATATGGAAATTACTTTAAATAACATAAAATACATAAAATTAAAAAATAATAATCTTGATCTAGGAGGACGAGGTCCATATAGAGTAGGAGATTGAGGATGCGGTGGATGTGGCGGTGTAGGTGGAAGCGGCAGTGGAGGAGGAGGTAGCCTACACTGCTTTTAGGTACACCCCAAAACATTGGGAAATATAACCTGTGATAACCCCTTCCAGTCGTTCTAAACACACGTTCAGACAATACACTAGCTGCAGGGCAGGCCAGCACCTCCAAGGGGTAAAGGGCAAGCTCAGGCCATGTGCACAATTTGGGGACCCATAAGTTGCAGGGGGCAGAACCATCAGTCAGTTCGTGTAGGCGTGTGCAAACATACTGCCCCACCATGTCGCACGTCTCCGTGATGTTCACAATCCAATTGGATATCTGCTCTATCAACTTTCGATATTCTTTTCTGCGCCTACCATGTTGATCACGGTTAGCGGCGAATCAGGGTTCCAGGCCGGAGAGGGAGCGTGAGAAAGAGAAACCACATCCAAGGGAGGTCAATGGATGAAATTTAATTGTGATCGAGCGGAAATGTGGGAGAAGCTATTAAAATGAAAGAATTAAAGGATAGGAGGGGGCGCGCGGCAATTACCCACTCCCGACTCGGGGAGGTAGTGACGATAAATAACAATACAGGACTCTTAAGATGCCCTGTTACTGGAATGATTAATAATTAATGATTAATAAAAAAATTATAGGGAATGTCACTGGGGTATTTTGGATTTGAAAACGTTAGACAGGAGAGGCCCTGTTGCCGCTTTGTTGACTCTAGACAACTTCTGCCTGATCGCACGTCCCTGTGACGTCCACGATACATTTGGATATCTTCTCTATCAATTTTCGATGTTCTTTTCTGCACCTACCATGTTGATCAAGTTATCAGCGAATCAGGCTTCCACGCTGGAGAGGGAGCGTGAGAAAGGGAGACCTCATCCAAGGGAGGTCAATGGCTGCAATGGGATGAAGCGGAAATGTGGGACAAGTTATTAAAGCAGAAGGATCGAATAAAAGGGCCAATTTAAGACGAATTTTAGAAATTTAAGTCCCTGTCACCTATGCAGAGTAAGGGTTTACTCACGGCAAAAAATTGTAAAATGTCAACCAGAAGAATGTAACAGAACTATTTGTGAAATTTATTAACCTGTCTACTAGGTTGGGCAGGGGTCTATCACAGCCAAAAATTGGTGAATGTCACCCGAAAATGTAACAGACAAATTATTTAATTTTTATTACCTGTCTACTAAGTATAGCAGTGGTATATCACACCCAAAAATTAGTGAATTTCACCCGAAAATGTAACAGACAAATTAGTGAAATGACATAAAATAAAATAAAATACGTACAAATAAAAATAAAAAAATTATTTATGAGGTGGAGGTCCATATGGAGTAGGAGTTTGAGGAGGCGGTGGACATAGCGGAGTAGGTGGAAGCGGCGGTGGAGGAGGACGAAGTAGCCAACACTGGTTTTTAGTTTTAATTTAATTTAATTTTTATTAGGGTACACTCCAAAAGAGTGTGAAATATCCGAAATACAAGAATGATCAATTTCGCTGTAGTATAAAAATGGCTGGTTAAGGCCGGTATACATGTCTATTCTGCACAAGTCCTGTGGAATCCATGCCTGGTTCATTTTAATGAACGTGAGCTTGTCCACATTGGCTGTGGACAGGCGGCTGCGCTTGTCTATGATAACGCCCCCTGCCGTGCTAAACACACATTCAGATAATACACTGGCTGCAGGGCAGGCCAGCACCTCTAAGATGTAAAGGGCAAGCTCAAGCCATGTGCCGAATTTGGAGACCCAGAAGTTGAAGGGGGAAGCCCCATCATTCAGTACGTGTAGGCGTGTGCACACATACTGCTCCACCATGTTGGTGAAATGCTGCCTCCTGCTAAGACGTTCCATATCAGCTGGTGGTGCTGGTTGTTGTGGCGTGCTGACAAAGCTTTTCCACATTTCGGACATGCTAACCCTGCCTTCTGAGGTGCTGGCGGTGCCCCAGCTGCATTGGCGACCTCTTCCTCCTCCTCTGCCTTCGCCTTGCGCTTCCACTGTCCCCCGCTGTCAGGTGGGAATGCCACTAGCAGCGCGTCTATCAGCGTGCACTTGTACTCGCGCATCTTATGATCACGCTCCAGTGAGGGAATTAAGGATGGTACATTGTCCTTGTAACGGGGATCCAGCAGTGTGGCAACACAGTAATCAGCACAAATTAGAATGTGAGCACCTCGGCGGTCATTGTAGAGACACTGCAGCATGTAATCACTTATGTGTGCCAAGCTGCCCAGAGTCAACGAAAAGCTGTCCTCTGTGGGAGGTGTATCGTCTGTGTCCTCTGTATTTCCCCAGCCACGCACCAGTCATGGCCATGAGCTGGTCTGGGTGCCACCCTGCTGTGAACATGGTTCCTCCTCCTCATCCTCCACCTTGACTTCCTCCAGAACTTCGCCCTGGCTGAACAATTGTATACCTGGCGTTTGTAGGTGCAGGAACCCATCAAAGCCACTTGGGAATGATTGGCCAGAAACCCTATGAAATGATCCCTTTAACTCCTCCTGTGCCACATCCTCTTCCATCATCGCCAGCAGCGTTTTTTCAAGGAGGCATAGAAGTGGGATAGTTATGCTGAGAACGGCGTTATCGGCATTGGCCATGTTGGTGGAGTACTCAAAACAGCACAACAAGGAACACAGGTGTCGCATGGAGGCCCAGTCATTGGTGGTGCTGTTCCGCAGAGCGACTCACCCGTGCGTTCTGCAGCTGAAACTCCACTATCGCCTGCTGATGCTCGCACAGTCTGGCCAGCATGTGCAAGGTGGAGTTCATATGAGACGGTGAGCGGGAAGGCCGAAGTTATGCTGCAGCGCTGACAGGCGAGCAGCAGCAGGTTGAGAATGCCGAAAGTGCAAACAGACGGCCTGCACTTTATGCAGCAGCTCTGACATGTCGGGGTAATTTTTATGGAATCTCTGCACCACCAAATTCAGCACATGTGCCAGGCAAGGGATGTGCGTCAAACTGGCTAGTCCCAGAGCTGCTACGAGATTTCGCCCATTATTGCACACCACCAGGCCAGACTTGAGCCTCATTGGCACCAACCACTTATCGGTCTGTTGTTAAAGGCCCGTTCACAGCTCTTGCCCGGTGTGGGGTTTGTCCCCCAAACAGATAAGATTTAAAACTGCCTGCTGTTGTTTACCCCTGACTGTGCTGAAGTTGGTGGTGAAGGTGTTACACTCACCGGATGAGGAGCCGGTAGAGGATGAGGAAGCAGAGTAGGAGGAGGAAGCAACAGGATGCAAACTGAAGCGCCCTGCAATCCTCGGTGATGGAAAGACATGTGCCAAACTGCTATCCGCCTCAGGCCCAGCCACCACTGCATTTACCCATTGTGCTGTTAGGGAGATATAATGTCACTGACCATGCTTACTGGTCCACGTATCCGTAGTGAGGTGCACCTTGCCACAGATGGCGTTGCGCAGTGCACACCTAATTTTGTCCCCCACTTGGTAGTGCAGGGAAAGGATGGCACGCCTGGAAAAGTAGTGGTGGCTGGGCACGACGTACCGTGGGACAGTTACCGCCATAAGCCTTTTAAAGCTCTCAGTCTCCACCAGACGGAATGACAGAATTTCAAAGGCCAGTAATTTTGAAATGCTGGCATTCAGGGCCAGGGATCGCGCTTGGGTAGGAGGGTACTTCCCCTTCCGCTCCAGTGTTTGGGAGATGGAGAGCTGAACGCTTCCATGAGACATTGTGGAGATGCTTGGTGACCCAGGTGGTGGTGTTGCTGGCAGATCATCTGTTTGCGGGGTGGCAGGTGGCACTGTCACTCCAGAGGTGGATGAAAAGGCTGAGACTGCAGCAGAAGAGGAAGCAGGAGGAGCCAGAGACCTTTCTTGGTTTTTGAGGTGTCTTGTCGTCAGCACATTGTCTTAAGAACTGCCATGCCAGGGAACTCCTTGGAGCTGGCTTTGGTGTGCTCAGTCTCTTGCTGTGGTGGGCAATAGCAGGCGTACTGTCTATGGGACGGCAGCTCCGCTTTTGCACCCTGCTCCCTCTTCTGCTGTGCTGGTGGCTCTGTGTGACACCGCCTCTTCCTCCGAACTACATAGGTCACTTGCATGACCTTGATTCCATGTGGGGTCGAGGACCTCATCGTCCTCCACATCATCTTCCACCCAGTCTTCACCCCTGCCCTCCTTGTCAGTCTGCACACTTTCGAAAGCTCCAGCAGTTGGCACCTGTGTTTCGTCATCATCCGAGACGTGCTGCGGTGGTCCTTCCATGTACTTATGTTGAAACATAAGTGGTTGGGCATCAGTACACTCAATCTCTTCCACTTCTTGGGCAGGGCTAGGTGGATGGCCCTGGGAAACCCTGCTAGCAGAGTCATCAAAAATCATAAGAGACTGCTGCAAGACTTGGGGCTCAGACTCCTTGGCTGATTTGCAAGGTGGTGAGGTGAATGACTGATGGACATCGGCTGCATGTGCCAACTCTGATCTTTCAGCAGGAGACTGGGTGGGAGACCATGTAAAGAAACTGGAGGCACTGTCAGCCACCCAATCTACTATCGCCTGTACTTGTTCTGGCCTCACCATTCGTAGAGCCGAATTAGGCCCGTTCTTATAACGCTGAAAGTTCTGTCGTCTACTCGCAACTGAGGAAGGTATTTCACTTGTGCGTGTAGCTGGCACAGATCGACCACGTCCTCTCCCTGCAACAGGAGCTCCACCAGCAGCACCACGACAGTGGCCGCATCCCTTATTTTACGCTCTCCTCATATTTTTTTAATAACAGAATAGAACAACAGTATCTAATGCGTGTATTTCACACTGACAGATGCAGCAAAGGCTGCAATATTAAGTACTTTGCCCAAAATGGGTGTTTTTTTTTTAATAACAGAATAGAACAGCAGTATCTAACACGTGTATCTCACACTGACAGATGCAGCCAAGGAGGCAAATTTAGTATTTGGCCCAAAATGGGTGTTTTTTTAATAACAGAACAGAACAGCAGTATCTAACGCGTGTATCTCACACTGATAGACGCAGACAAGGCCGCAAATTAAGTATTTTGCCTTAAATGTTTTTTTTTTTATAACAGAATAGAACACCAGTATCTAATGCGTGTATCTCACACTGACAGATGCAGCAAAGGCTGCAAATTTAGTATTTGGCTCAAAATGGGTGTATTTTTAATAACAGAATATAAAAGCAGTATCTAACGCGTGTATCTCACATTGACAGATGAAGTAAAAGCCACAAATTTAGTTTTTTTGCCCAAAATGGGTGTTTTTTAAATAACAGAATATAACAGCAGTATATAACGCATGTATTTCACACTGACAGATGCAGCAAAGGCTGCAAATTATTTTTTTTGCCCAAAATGGGTGTTTTTTTATAACAAAATAGAACACCAGTATCTAATGCGTGTATTTCACACTGACAGATGCAACAGCTTGACGGGGGATGGAGGAGGGTCCGGTGTCATGCAAATGAGGCGGGGCCGGTGCAGTCACTGTACTCCGGCCCCACCGCTCACTCACTGCTTTATTGCCTAAACATTTTATAATAATAGCTTTCATTGAAGTTCTGATCCCCAGCCCCATCTGTACTACCATACTTACTAAATGTCCTGTAGCAGGCAGAGCAGGGCGGGCAGCCGGCCGGAACTCACTGACGTCACGTGCCTGCGCCGCCTACTTCATTCATAAAGTAGGCGGCACAGGCGCGTGATGTCAGTGAGTTCCGGCCGGCTGCCAGCCCTGCTCTGCCTGCTACAGGACATTTAGTAAGTAGTACAGATGGGGCTGGGGATCGGAACTTCAATGAAAGCCATTATTATAAAATGTTTAGGCAATAAAGCGGTGGGGCGGAGTACAGTGACCGCATCGGCCCCGCCGCATTTGCATGACACCGGCCCCTCCCACAGGTTTAGCTCCTGTATATTAGAGCATCTGTGGATGCCACTATTATGGGGTGGGGGATATGTGGATGGCACTGTTATGGGGTGGGGGATATGTGGGTGACACATATATAGCAGTGTCATCCACAGATCCACCCCCCATAACAGTGACATCCACAGATCCCCCTCCATAACAGTGCCATCCACAGATCACCCCCCCCCATAACAGTGCCATCCACAGATCACCCCCCCCCATAATAATGCAATCCACAGATCACCCCCCATAACAATGCCATCCACAGATCATCCCCCCATAACAGTGCCATCCACAGATCACCCCCCCATAGCAGTGCCATCCACAGATCACCCCCCATAACAATGCCATCCACAGATCATCCCCCCATAACAGTGCCATCCACCCCCATAACAGTGCCCCCCTTGTATCCCCCCATAACAGTGCCCCCCTCAAATCCCCCCCATAACAGTGCCATCCACAGATCCCCCCATAACAGTGCCATCCACAGATCCCCCCATAACAGTGCCATCCACAGATCCCCCCATAACAGTGCCACCAACAGATCCCCCCATAACAGTGCCATCCACAGATTCCCCATAGTAGTGTCATGCACAGATTCCCCATAGTAGTGTCATGCACAGACCACCATTAGTTCAAAACCCACCAAAAGCACACCATTTGGTTAAAAATATTTTTTTTCTTATTTTCCTCCTCAAAAACCTAGGTGCGTCTTATGGGCCGGTGCGTCTTATAGGGCAAAAAATATGGTATTTTGCCAAAAATTTGAGTTTTTTTAAAATAACAGAATAAAACAGCAGTATCTAACGCGTGTATCTCACACTAACAGATGCAGTAAAGGCTGCAATATTAAGTACTTTGCCCAAAATGGGTGTTTTTTTTAAACCCAGAAAATTATTAAAGTATTTCAAACTTGTCTTTCAGAACAGCAGTATCTAATGCGTGTATCTCACACTGACAGATGAAGTAAAGGCCACAAATTTAGTTTTTTTTCCCAAAATGGGTGTTTTTTAAATAACAATATAACAGCAGTATATAACGCATGTATTTCACACTGACAGATGCAGCAAAGGCAGCAAATTTAGTTTTTATAATAACAAAATAGAACATCAGTATCTAATGTGTGTATCTCACATTGACAGATGCAGCAAAGGCCGCAAATTATAATTTTTTGCCCAAAATGGGTGTTTTTGTTAAAATCAGAATTGAACACCAGTATCTAATGCATGTATTTCACACTGACAGATGAAGCAAAGGCTGCAATTTTTATTTTTTTTGCCCAAAATGGATGTTTTTTGGATAACAGAATAGAACAGCAGTATCTAACGCGTTTATCTCCCACTGACAGATGCAGCAAAGGCTGCAAATTTAGTTTTTTGCCCAAAATGGGTGTTTTTTTAATAACAGAATAGAACACCAGTATCTAATGAGTGTATTTCACACTGACAGATGCAGCAAAGGCCGCAGATTTATTATTTTGCTTAAAATTTGTGTTTTTTTTAATAACAAAATTAAACACCAGTATCTAATGCGTGTATTTCACACTGACAGATGCAGCAAAGGCCGTAGATTTATTATTCTACCCAAAATGGGTGTTTTTTTAATAACAGAATAGAACACCAGTATCTAATGCGTGTATTTCACACTGACATATGCAGCAAAGGTCGCAGATTTATTATTCTACCCAAAATGGGTGTTTTTTTAATAACATACTAGAACACCAGTATCTAACGTGTGTATCTCGCACTGACAGATGTAGCAAAGACTGCAAATTTAGTTTTTTGCCCAAAATGGGTGTTTTTTAATAACATACTAGAACACCATTATCTGATGCGTGTATCTCAAACTGAAAGATGAAGCATAGGCCCCTGATGTAGGGTACTGCCAAAAATGGGTGTTTTATTAAACCCAGAATATTATTGCAGTATTTCAAGCTTGTATGTCACACTAACAAATGTAGCATAGGCCCCAGATGTAGGGGATTGCCAAAAAAGGGTGTTTTATTAAACCCAGAATATTATTGCAGTATTTCAAGCTTGTACCTCACACTGACAGATGCAGCAAAGACTGCAAATTTAGTTTTTTGTCCAAAATTTGTTTGTTTTTTTTATCCCAGAAAATTATTGAAGCATTTCAAGCTTGTCTTTCACACTGACAAATGCTGCAAAGGCACCAGATGTTGGGTATCACCAAAAATAGGTGTTTTTTTAAAACCAGAAAATTATTGAAGTATTTCAAGCTTGTCATAGACACTGACAAACGCTGCAAAGCCACCAGATGAAGGATATTGCCAAAAATGGGTGTTTTTTTTAAACCCTGATTATTATTTCAATATTTCTAGCTTCTATGTCACTAACAAATGCAGCATAGGCTGCAAAATTACGTATTTTGCCTAAAATGGGTGTTTTTTTAATAACAGAATAGAACCCCAGTATCTAATACGTGTATCTCACACTGACAGATGAAGCATAGGCCACTAATGTAGGGTACTGTCAAAAATGGGTGTTTTATTAAATTCAGAATATTATTGCAGTATTTCAAGCTTGTATGTCACACTAACAAATGCAGCATAGGCCCCAGATGTAGGGGATTGCCAAAAATGGGTGTTATTTTTTAACATAGAATATTATTGCAGTATTTCAAGCTTGTATCTCACACTGACATATGCAGTAAAGGCTGCAAATTTAGTTTTTTGTCCAAAATTGGTGTATTTTTAAACCCTATAAATTATTGAACTATTTCAAGCTTGTCTTTCACACTGACAAATGCTGCAAAGGCACCAGATATAGGGTATTGCCAAAAGTGGGTGTTATTTTAAAACCAGAAAATTATTTAAGTATTTCAAACTTGTCTTACACACTAACAAATGCTTGAAAGGCACTAGATGTAGGATATTGCCAAAAATGGGTGTTTTTTTAAATCCAGATTATTATTGCAGTATTTCTAGCTTCTATGTCACACTAAAAAATGCAGCATAGTCTGCAAAATTTTGTATTTTGCCCAAAATGGTATTTTTTTAAATAACAAAATAGAACTCCAGTGTCTAATGCATGTATCTCACACTGACAGATGCAGCAAAGGCTGAAAATTTAGTTTTTTGCCCAAAATGGGTGTTTTTTTAATAACAGAATAGAACACCAGTATCTAATGCGTGTATCTCACACTTACAGATAAAGCAGAGGCCCCTGATGTAGGGTATTGCCAAAAATTTGTGTTTTTTTGAACCCTGAAAATTATTGAAGTATTTCAAGCTTGTCTTTCACACTGACAAATGCTGCAAATGCACCAGATGTAGGATATTGCCCAATTTTTTTATTTTTTTTTGTATTTTGCCCAAAATGAGTATTTTTTTAATAACAGAATAGAACACCAGTATCTAACGCGTGTATCTCACACTGATAGATGCAGCAAAGGCTGCAAATTTAGTTTTTTGTCCAAAATGGGTGTTTTTTTAAACCCAGAAAATTATTGAATTATTTCAAGCTTGTCTTTTACACGGACAAATGCTGCAAAGGCACCAGATGTAGGATTATGCCAAAAATTGGTGTTTTTTTTTAACCCTGATTATTATTGCAGTATTTCAAGCTTGTATTTCACACAAAAAAAGTAGCATAGGCCCCAGATATAGGGAATTGCCAAATATTGGTGTTTTTTAAACCCAGAATATTATTGCAGTATTTCAAGTTTGTATCTCACACTGACAGATGCAGCAAAGCCTGCAAATTTTGTTTTTTGTCCAAAATGGGTGTTTTTTTAAACCCAGAAAATTATTAAAGTATTTCAAGCTTGTCTTACACACTGACAAATGCTGGAAAGGCACCAGATGTAGGATATTGCCAAAAATTGGTGTTTTTTTAAACCCAGAATATTATTGCAGAATTTCAAGCTTGTCTTACACTTTGATAAATGCTGAAAAGGCACCAGTTGTAGGATATTGCCAAAAATTTGTGTTTTTTTTTAACCCAGAAAATTATTAAAGTATTTCAAACTTGTCTTTCACACTGACAAATGCCGGAAAGGCAGCAGATGTAGGATATTGCCAAAAATGGGTGTTTTTTTAAACCCAGAATATTATTGCAGTTTTTCAAGCTTGTATTTCACACTGACAGATGCAGCATAGGCTGCAAAACTAAGTATTTTGCCCAAAATGGGTGTTTTTTTTAATAACAGAATAGAACACCAGTATCTAACGCATGAAACTCACATTGACAGATGAAGCTTAGGCCACTGATGTAGGGTATTGCCAAAAATTGGTGTTTTTTTAAACCCAGAATATTACTGCAGTTTTTCAAGTTTGTATCTCACACTGACAGATGCAGCAAAGGCTGCAAATTTCGTTTTTTGTCCAAAATGGGTGTTTTTTTAAACCCAGAAAATTATTAAAGTATTTCAAGCTTGTCTTACACACTGACAAATGCTGGAAAGGCACCAGATGTAGGATATTGCCAAAAATGGGTGTTTTTTTTAAACCCAGCATATTATTGCAGAATTTCAAGCTTGTATCTCCCACTGACAAATGCTGGAAAGGCACCAGATGTAGAATATTGCCAAACATGGATGTTTTTTTAAACCCAAAATATTATTGCAGTATTTAAGCTTGTCTTACACACTGACAAATGCTGCACAGGCACCAGATTGTAGGATATTGCCAAAAATGGGTGTTTTTTTTAAACCCAGAATATTATTGCAGTATTTGTAGCTTGTATCTCACACTGACAGATGCAGCAAAGGCTGCAAATTTAGTTTTTTGTCCA
This sequence comes from Bufo bufo, assembly GCF_905171765.1. Taxonomy (NCBI): domain Eukaryota; kingdom Metazoa; phylum Chordata; class Amphibia; order Anura; family Bufonidae; genus Bufo; species Bufo bufo. Next base: position 476,015,707 of record NC_053391.1, read on the forward strand.
AACTTGGTGTTTTTTTAAACCCAGAAAATTATTGAAATATTTCAAGCTTGTCTTTCACACTGACAAATGCTGCAAAGGCACCAGATGTAGAGAATTGCCAAAAATGGGTGTTTAAAAAAAAAAGAAAGAAAACTATTGAAGTATTTCAAACTTGTCTTGCACACTGACAAATGCTGCAAATGCACCAGATGTAGGATATTGCCAAAAATTTGTGTTTTTTTAAACAGGCTATTATTGCAGTATTTCTAGCTTGTATGTCACACTAACAAATGCAGCATAGGCTGCAAAATTAAGTATTTCAAGCTTGTATCTGTCACGACCATGGTTGTGGTCGTGACTCCTTGCTTCACATGCAGTTGTCAGCGGTTTGTTTTATGTTGTCAACCACAGGTGTGAGCTCTGTATCTTGCCTCACGTTGGCAACATAAGGTTGTTGGCAGTGGAGCGGCCTGAGCGGTTGCAAGGCACTCGCTGTCACGGCATGCCTCTGGCAACGTGTGGTTTTAGTGTTCACTTTCTATGTTTGGTATGAGGGAGTTTGTGGTGTGTACTCTTCCCCTTTAAGTGACACTTACCTTGTTTGGTGATGGAAGGGTTAATCCCTTTCCTAGTGTGTGTGTGGGTGCGGCCGCTTGGGCTATTTAGCTTCCTGCTGGAAGGCAGTTGCTGAGGGGTACTTCAGCCATGCGGTTTGCTGGAGTCATCCTCCTGGTTCATATACCATCTTTCCAGTAAGGGCCACCCTTGCGGTCATAAAAAGAATGTCTGATGTTAAGTTGATGTTTTTATGCTCTTGATATTTATTGTAGCTATGGATGCCCTGGTTACCTGTGTGTTTTGATGTGTGTGCTGTCTCCCTTGTGTTTGTGTGGACAGTGTATTTGAGCATGGGTTCCAGTCAGCAAGGTTGTGGCAGGTTAGTGTGGAACTGCTTGGTTCACCCGTCATATCCATATGTCTGTTTATGTTCCCCATCTCCTTGCAGCTTGGCCAGTGAGACTCCTGTTCGTCCGTGCCTAGGAGGAACAGCTCGTCTTACCATGCTCCTAGTTCAGGGCCACTCTGAGGGCTAGTAGGGACCCCAAGGTTCCGGAGTATGAGCCCTCCTACCATCAGGGTCGGCTCATACAGCTAGGAGTCAGGGTCAGTATTAGGTACGCAATAGGAGGTGACCTGCTCCCTGATCCTGTGGTTCTGGCCGAGCAGTGACCAAACATCTTCTGGCATCGCACGACTGAGGATTTTTCCCATCCTCAGCCGTGACAGTATCTCACTCTGACAGATGCAGCATAAGCTGCAAAATTAAGAATTTTGCACAAAATTGGTGTTTTTTTATAACAGAATAGAACACCAATATCTAACGCATGTATCTCACACTGACAGATGCAGCAAAGGCTGCAAATTTAGTTTTTTGCCCAATATGAGTGTTTTTTTTAAACCCAGAAAATTATTGAAGTATTTCAAGCTTGTCTTTCACACTCACAAATGCTGCAAATGCACCAGATTTAGGATATTGCCAAAAATGGGTGCTTTTTAAACCCAGATTATTATTGCAGCATTTCAAGCTTGTATTTCACACTTAAAAATGCAGCATAGGCCCCAGATATAGGGAATTGCCAAAAATGGGTGTTTTTTTAAACCCAGAATATTATTGCAGTATTTGTAGCTTGTACCTGACACTGACAGATGCAGCAAAGGCTGCAAATTTAGTTTTTTGTCCAAAATTTGTGTTTTTTTGAAACCCAAAATATTATTGCAGTATTTCAAGCTTGTCTTACACACTGACAAATGCTGGAAAGGCACCAGATGTAGGGTATTGCCAAAAATGGGTGTTTTTTTAAACACAGAATATTATTGCAGAATTTCAAGCTTGTCTTACACTTTGACAAATGCTGAAAAGGCACCAGATGTAGGATATTGCCAAAAATGGGTGTTTTTTCAAACCCAGATTATTATTGCAGTATTTCTAGCTTGTATGTCACACTAACAAATGTAGCATAGGCTGCAAAATTAAGTATTTTGCCCAAAATGGGTGTTTTTTTATTAACATAATAGAACACCAGTATCTAACGCGTGTATCTCACACTGACAGATGCAGCAAAGGCTGCAAATTTATGTTTTTGCCCAATATGGGTGTTTTTTTAAACCCAGAAAATTATTGATGTATTTCAAGCTTGTCTTTTACACTGACAACTGCTGCAAAGGCACCAGATGTACGATGTTGCCAAAAATTGGTATTTTTTTAAACCTAGATTGTTAATGCAGTATTTCAAGCTTGTATTTCACACAAAAAAATCAGCATAGGCCCCAGATGTAGGGTATTGCCAAAAATTTTATTTTATTTTTTTCAGATTTCACACTGACAAATGCTGCAAAGGCCCCAGATATAGGGTCTTCCAAAAAATGGGTGATTTTTTAAACCCAAAAAATTATTGAAGTATTGCAAGCTTCTATTTCACACTGACAAATGCTGTAAAGGCACCAGATGTAGGATATTGCCAGAAATGGGTGTTTTTTTAAACCCAGAATATTATTGCAATATTTCAAGCTTGGATTTGAATGTCACAAAAGCACATATGCTGTGCTGGTGCACTGAACTTGCATAAAATGGCCACCTAATTAACATACGGATAAAAGTTATTTTTCTGTGTCACTGGGCTCAGGGCAGGGTAAAAAGATTGTGCACTGCACCCACAAAACTAAATCTTGGTAGATCGCTGAGTAAACAAGCACTTCTGATTAAAAATTCTTTCCTATTCTCTCTTTCACAGCAGCAGCATCCTCTCCCTACACTAGTAACAGCAGAGTGACGTGCAGCGCTATGTTACTACAGCTTATATAGAGGCTGGGTCACATGCTGCACTGGCCAATCACAGCCATGCCATTGGTAGGCATGGCTGTGATGGCTTCTAAGGGCACAGAGTTAAACGCTTGTTGATTGGCTGCTCTGCAGCCTTTCAAAAAGCGCCATAAAATAGCCAAATACCGAACCCGAACTCAAACTTTTACTGAAAAGTTTGGGTTCGGGTCCGGGGTCCAAAAATCCTAATGTTCGGTACGAACCCGAACTTTACAATTCAGGATCGCTCCACCCTACCAGTATATCAATCCCCTCTATCAGTATTTTGTGGAAAGAAGTATATAGAACCCCTTAAGGAGTATTTTCTGGAAGCCGTAAATATCAATCTCCTTAATATTTGGTGGAAGCTGGTATATCAATCCCCTCTATCAGTATTTTATGGAAACAGGTATATAGAACCCCATAATGAGTATTTGCTTAAATCTGGTAAATCAAACCCCTTAATCAATATTTGGTGGAAGTCGGTGTATCGCAGGCTTCAATCAATATTTGGTGGAAACCGGTATATCCATCCCCTCTATCAGTATTTTGTGGAAACAGATTTATAGAACCCCTTAATGATTATTTTATGGAAGCTGGTATATTAAACCCCTTAATCAATATTTGGTGGAAGCTGGTATATCAAACCCCTTAATCTATATTTGGTGGAAGTCGGTGTATCGCAGGCCTCAATTAATATTTGGTGGAAGCTGGTATAACAATCCCCTCTATCAGTATTTTGTGGAAACAGGTATATAGAACCCCTTAATGATTATTTTGTGGAAGCTGGTATATTAAACCCCTTAATCAATATTTGGTGGAAGTTGGTGTATCGCAGGCCTCAATCAATATTTGGTGGAAGCCGGTATATCAATCCCCTCTATCAGGATTTTGTGTAAACAGTTTTATAAAAAACCCTCAATGAGTATTTGCTGGAATCTGGTAAATCAAACAGCTTAATCAATATTTGATGGAAGCCGGTGTATCGCAGGCCTCAATGAATATTTGGTAGAATCCGGTATATCAATCCCCTCCATCAGTATTTTGTGGAAACGGGTATATAGAACCCCTCAATGAGTATTTGCTGGAAGCCGGTAACTCAATCCCATTAATCAATATTTAGTGGAAGCTGGTGTATCGCAGGCCTCAATCAATATTTGGTTGAAGCCGGTATATAAATCCCCTCTTTCAGTATTTTCTGGAAACAGGTATAAAGAGCCCCTTAATGAGTATTTGCTGGAAGCTGGAATATTAAACCCCTTAATCAATATTTGGTGGAAGCTGGAGTATCGCAGGCCTCAATCAATATTTGGTGGAAGCTGGTATATCAATCCCCTCTATCAGTATCATGTGGAAATAGGTATATAGAAAAATTTATGAGTATATGCTGGAAGTAGGTATATCAATATTTAATGTAAGCCGGTGTATCGCAGGCTTCAGTCAATATTTGGTGGAAGCCGATATATCAATCTCTGCTATCAGTATTTTGTGGAAACAGGTATATAGAAACCTTAATGAGTATTTGCTGGAAGCTGGAAAATCAAACCCCTTAATCAATATTTTGTGGAAGCCGGTATATCGCAGTCCTTAATCAATATTTGGTTGAAGATGGTATATCAAATTCAATCCCCTTAATCAGTGTTTGGTGGAAGCCGGTGTATCGCAGGCCTCAATCAATATTTGGTGGAAGCCGGTATTTCATTCCCCTTTATAAGTATTTTGTGGAAACAGGTTTATAAAACCCCTTAATGAGTATTTGGATGGAAGCTGGTAAATCAAACTCCTTAATCAATATTTGGTGGAAGCCGGTGTATTGCAGGCCTCAATCAATATTTGGTGAAAGCCAGAATATCAATCCCCTCTATCAGTATTTTGTGGAAACAGGTATATAGAACCCCTTAATGAGTATTTGCTGGAAGCTGGTATATTTAACCCCTTAATCAATATTTGGTGGAAGCCTGTGTATCGCAGGCCTCAATCAATATTTGGTGAAAGCCGGTATATCAATCTCCTCTATCAGTATTTTGTGGAAACAGGTATATAGAAACCTTAATGAGTATTTGCTGGAAGCTGGGAAATCAAACCCTTTAATCAATATTTGGTGGAATCCGGTGTATCGCAGGCCTTAATCAATATTTTGTGGAAGCCGGTATATCAATCCCCTCTATCAGTATTTTGTGGAAACAAGGTTTATAAAACCCATTAATGAGTATTTGCTGGAAGCTGGTAAATCAAACCCCTTAATCAATATTTGGTGGAAGCCGGTGTATCGCAGGTCTCAATAAATATTTGGTGGAAGCTGGTATATCAATCCCCTCTATCAGTATTTTGTGGAAACAGGTATATAGAACCCCTTAATGAGTATTTGGTGGAAGCAGGTATATTAAACCTCTTAATGAATATTTGGTGGAAGCCGGTGTATCGCAGGCCTCAATTAATATTTGGCAGAAGCAGGTATATCATTCTCCTCTATCAGTATTTTGTGGAAGCAGGTATATAGACACCTTAATAAATATTTGCTGGAAGCTGGAAAATCAAAACCCTTAATCAATATTTTGTGGAAGCCGATGTATTGCAGTCCTTAATCAATATTTGGTGGAAGCCGGTATATACAGTGGGATGCGAAAGTTTGGGCAACCTTGTTAATCGTCATGATTTTCCTGTATAAATCGTTGGTTGTTACGATAAAAAAATTTCAGTTAAATATATTATATAGGAGACACACACAGTGATATTTGAGAAGTGAAATGAAGTTTATTGGATTTACAGAAAGTGCGCTATAATTGTTTAAACAAAATTAGGCAGGTGCATAAATTTGGGCACCACAAAAAAAAAATGAAATCAATATTAAGTAGATCCTTCTTTTGCAGAAATTACAGCCTCTAAACGTTTCCTGTAGGTTCCAATGAGAGTCTGGATTCTGGTTGAAGGTATTTTGGACCATTCCTCTTTACTAGGGATGAGCGAACCCGAACTGTATAGTTCAGGTTCGTACCGAATTTTGGGGTGTCCGTGACACGGACCCGAACACGAACATTTTCGTAAAAGTCCGGGTTCGGTGTTCGGCGCTTTCTTGGCGCTTTTTGAAAGGCTGCAAAGCAGCCAATCAACAAGCGTCATACTACTTGGCCCAAGAGGCCATCACAGCCATGCCTACTATTGGCATGGCTGTGATTGGCCAGTGCACCATGTGACCCAGCCTCTATTTAAGCTGGAGTCACGTAGCGCCGCACGTCACTCTGCTATGATCAGTATAGGGAGAGGTTGCAGCTGCGACGTTAGGGCGAGATTAGGCAGATTAACTCCTCCAAAAGACTTCATTCTGTGATCGATCTGCAGCTGTGGATCATTGAAGTGCTATTATTGACTTGCTCACTTTTTTGAGGCTGCCCAGAGCGTTTTTAGATCACTTTTTTTCTGGGGTGATCGGCGGCCATTTTGTGACTTGTGGTGCGCCAGCACGAGCTATCACCAAGTGTATTTAACCATCGATAGTGTGGTTATTTTGTGCTATATCCTACATCAGCTGCAGGCTGAGCCTGTGTCACCGAAGTGCATTTAACCATCAACAGTCTGGTTATTTTTTGGCCATATACTACATTAGCTGCAGGCTGAGCCTGTGTCAAAGAAGTGCATTTAACCATCAACAGTCTGGTTATTTTTTGGCCGTATACTACATCTGGTGCAGGCTGAGCCTGTGTCACCCAAGTGCATTTAACCATCAACAGTGTGGTTATTTTTTGGCCATATATTACACCAGGGGCAAGTTGAGCCTGTCACCAAGCGCCTAAAAAATAGACCTGACATTTCTATTCAACCAAATCTGCACAGTTTTAGCTGGTCAAGTTATTTGTAGTGACCGTAAAAGCAGACTTTTTGTTCTGGGTTGAAAAAGCATTCCCAAATTTGCCATTCTGAAAATAACTAGTTTGTGGTATTTGAGGCCTACTTGAAATCTATCCCAAAAAGAAAATCTTACATTGAAGGTATTGATAGTGTGATTCAGAAAAACCTAAGACACACGCTAGCATGCTGATAGAAGTGTCATTCTGTGATTAAACCTATAACTGTCACACAGCGCAAAAAAAAAACAGGTCTCACATCTCTATTCAACCAAATCTGCACAGTTTTAGCTGGTCAAGTTATTTGTAGTGACCGTAAAAGCAGACTTTTTGTTCTGGGTTGAAAAAGCATTCCCAAATTTGCCATTCTGAAAATAACTAGTTTGTGGTATTTGAGGCCTACTTGAAATCTATCCCAAAAAGAAAATCTTACATTGAAGGTATTGATAGTGTGATTCAGAAAAACCTAAGACACACGCTAGCATGCTGATAGAAGTGTCATTCTGTGATTAAACCTATAACTGTCACACAGCGCAAAAAAAAAACAGGTCTCACATCTCTATTCAACCAAATCTGCACAGTTTTAGCTGGTCAAGTTATTTGTAGTGACCGTAAAAGCAGACTTTTTGTTCTGGGTTGAAAAAGCATTCCCAAATTTGCCATTCTGAAAATAACTAGTTTGTGGTATTTGAGGCCTACTTGAAATCTATCCCAAAAAGAAAATCTTACATTGAAGGTATTGATAGTGTGATTCAGAAAAACCTAAGACACACGCTAGCGTGCTGATAGAAGTGTCATTCTGTGATTAAATCTATAACTGTCGCACAGCGCAAAAAAAAACAGGTCTCACATCTCTATTCAACCAAATCTGCACAGTTTTAGCTGGTCAAGTTATTTGTAGTGACCGTAAAAGCAGACTTTTTGTTCTGGGTTGAAAAAGCATTCCCAAATTTGCCATTCTCAAAATTGTTGTGAACGGGAACAATGAGGAAAACATCTAATAAGGGACGCGGACGTGGACATGGTCGTGGTGGTGTTAGTGTACCCTCTGGTGCTGGGAGAGGACGTGGCCGTTCTGCCACAGCCACACGTCCTAGTGAACCAACTACCTCAGGTCCCAGTAGCCAGCAGAATTTACAGCGATATTTGGTGGGGCCCAATGCCGTTCTAAGGATGGTAAGGCCTGAGCAGGTGCAGGCATTAGTCAATTGGGTGGCCGACAGTGGATCCAGCACGTTCACATTATCTCCCACCCAGTCTTCTGCAGAAAGCGCACAGATGGCGCCTGAAAACCAAGCCCATCAGTCTGTCACATCACCCCCATGCATATCAGGGAAACTGTCTGAGCCTCAAGTTATGCAGCAGTCTCTTATGCTGTTTGAAGACTCTGCTGCCAGGGTTTCCCAAGGGCATCCACCTAGCCCTTCCCCAGGGGTGGAAGAGATAGAATGCACTAACGCACAACCACTTATTTTTCCTGATGATGAGGACATGGGAATACCACCTCAGCACGTCTCTGATGATGACGAAACACAGGTGACAACTGCTGCGTCTTTCTGCAGTGTGCAGACTAAACAGGAGGTCAGGGGTCAAGACTGGGTGGAAGACGATGCAGGGGACGATGAGGTCCTAGACCCCACATGGAATGAAGGTCGTGCCACTGACTTTCACAGTTCGGAGGAAGAGGCAGTGGTGAGACCGAGCCAACAGCGTAGCAAAAGAGGGAGCAGTGGGCAAAATCAGAACACCCGCCGCCAAGAGACTTCGCCTGCTACTGACCGCCGCCATCTGGGACCGAGCACCCCAAAGGCAGCTTCAAGGAGTTCCCTGGCATGGCACTTCTTCAAACAATGTGCTGACGACAAGACCCGAGTGGTTTGCACGCTGTGCCATCAGAGCCTGAAGCGAGGCATTAACGTTCTGAACCTTAGCACAACCTGCATGACCAGGCACCTGCATGCAAAGCATGAACTGCAGTGGAGTAAACACCTTAAAAACAAGGAAGTCACTCAGGCTCCCCCAGCTGCCCCTTCTGCTGCTGCCGCCTCGGCCTCTTCTGCTGCTGCCTCGGCCTCTTCTGCTGCTGCTGCCGCCGCCTCGGCCTCTTCCTCTGCCTCTGGAGGAACGTTGGCATCTGCCGCCCAGCAAACATGGGATGTACCACCAACACCACCACCTGCGTCACCAAGCATCTCAACCATGTCACACGGCAGCGTTCAGCTCTCCATCTCACAAACATTTGAGAGAAAGCGTAAATTCCCACCTAGCCACCCTCGATCCCTGGCCCTGAATGCCAGCATTTCTAAACTACTGGCTTATGAAATGCTGTCATTTAGGCTGGTGGACACACACAGCTTCAAACAGCTCATGTCACTTGCTGTCCCACAGTATGTTGTTCCCAGCCGCCACTACTTCTCCAAGAGAGCCGTGCCTTCCCTGCACAACCAAGTGTCGGATAAAATCAAGTGTGCACTGCGCAACGCCATCTGTGGCAAGGTCCACCTAACCACAGATACGTGGACCAGTAAGCACGGCCAGGGACGCTATATCTCCCTAACTGCACACTGGGTAAATGTAGTGGCGGCTGGGCCCCAGGCGGAGAGCTGTTTGGCGCACGTCCTTCCGCCGCCAAGGATCGCAGGGCAACATTCTTTGCCTCCTGTCTCCTCCTCCTCCTACTCAGCTTCCTCCTCCTCTTCTTCCACCTGCTCATCCAGTCAGCCACACACCTTCACGACTAACTTCAGCACAGCCCGGGGTAAACGTCAGCAGGCCATTCTGAAACTCATATGTTTGAGGGACAGGCCCCACACCGCACAGGAGTTGTGGCGGGGTATAGAACAACAGACCGATGAGTGGTTGCTGCCGGTGAGCCTTAAGCCCGGCCTGGTGGTGTGCGATAATGTGCGAAATCTCGTTGCAGCTCTGGGACTAGCCGGTTTGACGCACATCCCTTGCCTGGCGCATGTGCTGAATTTGGTGGTGCAGAAGTTCATTCGCAACTACCCCGACATGTCAGAGCTGCTGCATAAAGTGCGGGCCGTCTGTTCGCGCTTCCGGCGTTCACACCCTGCCGCTGCTCGCCTGTCTGCGCTACAGCGTAACTTCGGCCTTCCCGCTCACCGCCTCATATGCGACGTACCCACCAGGTGGAACTCCACCTTGCATATGCTGGACAGACTGTGCGAGCAGCAGCAGGCCATAGTGGAGTTTCAGCTGCAGCACGCACGGGTCAGTCGCACTGCGGATCAGACACACTTCACCACCAATGACTGGGCCTCCATGCGAGACCTGTGTGCCCTGTTGCGCTGTTTCGAGTACTCCACCAACATGGCCAGTGGCGATGACGCCGTTATCAGCGTTACAATACCACTTCTATGTCTCCTTGAGAAAACACTTAGGGCGATGATGGAAGAGGAGGTGGCCCAGGAGGAAGAGGAGGAAGAGGGGTCATTTTTAGCACTTTCAGGCCAGTCTCTTCAAAGTGACTCAGAGGGAGGTTTTTTGCAACACCAGAGGCCAGGTACAAATGTGGCCAGACAGGGCCCACTACTGGAGGACGAGGAGGACGAGGATGAGGAGGAGGTGGAGGAGGATGAGGATGAAGCATGTTCACAGCGGGGTGGCACCCAAAGCAGCTCGGGCCCATCACTGGTGCGTGGCTGGGGGGAAACACAGGACGATGACGATACGCCTCCCACAGAGGACAGCTTGTCCTTTCCTCTGGGCAGCCTGGCACACATGAGCGACTACATGCTGCAGTGCCTGCGCAACGACAGCAGAGTTGCCTACATTTTAACTTGTGCGGACTACTGGGTTGCCACCTTGCTGGATCCCCGGTACAAAGACAATGTGCCCACCTTACTTCCTACACTGGAGCGTGATAGGAAGATGCACGAGTACAAACGCACGTTGGTAGACGCGCTACTGAGAGCATTCCCAAATGTCACAGGGGAACAAGTGGAAGCCCAAGGCGAAGGCAGAGGAGGAGCAAGAGGTCGCCAACGCAGCTGTGTCACGGCCAGCTCCTCTGAGGGCAGGGTTAGCATGGCAGAGATGTGGAAAAGTTTTGTCACCACGCCACAGCTAAGTGCACCACCACCTGATACGGAACGTGTTAGCAGGAGGCAACATTTCACTAACATGGTGGAACTGTACCTGTGCACACCCCTCCACGTACTGACTGATGGTTCGGCCCCATTCAACTTCTGGGTCTCCAAATTGTCCACGTGGCCAGAGCTAGCCTTTTATGCCTTGGAGGTGCTGGCCTGCCCGGCGGCCAGCGTTTTGTCTGAACGTGTATTCAGCACGGCAGGGGGCGTCATTACAGACAAACGCAGCCGCCTGTCTACAGCCAATGTGGACAAGATGACGTTCATAAAAATGAACCAGGCATGGATCCCACAGGACCTGTCCATCCCTTGTGCAGATTAGATATTAACTACCTCCCCTTAACAATATATTATTCTACTCCAGGGCACTTCCTCATTTAATACTATTTTTAATTTCATTTTACCATTATATTGCGGGGCAACCCAAAGTTGAATGAACCTCTCCTCTGTCTGGGTGCCAGGGCCTAAATGTGTGACAGTGGCCTGTTCCAGTGGTGGGTGACGTGAAGCCTGATTCTCTGCTATGGCATGAAGACTTATTCTGTGCTGACATGAAGCCAGATTCTCTGTTACGCGACCTCTCTCCTCTGCCTGGGTGCCTGGGCCTAAATATGTGACAGTGGCCTGTTCCAGTGGTGGGTGACGTGAAGCCTGATTCTCTGCTATGACATGAAGACAGATTCTGTGCTGACATCAGGCCAGATTCTCTGTTACGGGACCTCTCTCCTCTGCCTGTGTGGATGGGCCTAAATGTGTGACAGTGGCCTGTTCCAGTTGTGGGTGACGTGAAGCCTGATTCTCTGCTATGACATGAAGACAGATTCTGCGCTGACATCAGGCCAGATTCTCTGTTACGGGACCTCTCTCCTCTGCCTGGGTACCTGGGCCTAAATGTGTGACAGTGGCCTGTTCCAGTGGTGGGTGACGTGAAGCCTGATTCTCTGCTATGACATGAATACAGATTCTGCGCTGACATAAGGCCAGATTCTCTGTTACGGGACCGCTCTCCTCTGTCTGGGTGCCGGGGCCTAAATGTGTGACAGTGGCCTGTTCCAGTGGTGGGTGACGTGAAGCCTGATTCTCTGCTATGACATGAAGACAGATTCTGCGCTGACATAAGGCCAGATTCTCTTTTACGGGACCTCTCTCCTCTGCCTGGGTACCTGGGCCTAAATGTGTGACAGTGGCCTGTTCCAGTGGTGGGTGACGTGAAGCCTGATTCTCTGCTATGACATGAATACAGATTCTGCGCTGACATAAGGCCAGATTCTCTGTTACGGGGCCTCTCTCCTCTGCCTGGGTGCCTGGGCCTAAATATGTGACAGTGGTCTGTTCCAGTGGTGGGTGACGTGAAGCCTGATTCTCTGCTATGACATGAATACAGATTCTGCGCTGACATAAGGCCAGATTCTCTGTTACGGGACCTCTCTCCTCTGTCTGGGTGCCGGGGCCTAAATATGTGACAGTGGCTTGTTCCAGTGGTGGGTGACGTGAAGCCTGATTCTCTGCTATGACATGAATACAGATTCTGCGCTGACATAAGGCCAGATTCTCTGTTACGGGACCGCTCTCCTCTGTCTGTGTGCCGGGGCCTAAATGTGTGACAGTGGCCTGTTCCAGTGGTGGGTGACGTGAAGCCTGATTCTCTGCTATGACATGAAGACTGATTCTGCGCTGACATAAGGCCAGATTCTCTGTTACGGGACCTCTCTCCTCTGCCTGGGTGCCTGGGCCTAAATGTGTGACAGTGGCCTGTTCCAGTGGTGGGTGACATGAAGCCTGATTCTCTGCTATGACATGAAGACAGATTCTGTGCTGACATCAAGCCAGATTCTCTGTTACGGGACCTCTCTCCTCTGACTGGGTGCCTGGGCCTAAATGTGTGACAGTGGCCTGTTCCAGTGGTGGGTGACGTGAAGCTTGATTCTTTGCTATGACATGAAGACAGATTCTGCGCTGACATAAGGCCAGATTCTCTGTTACGGGACCGCTCTCCTCTGTCTGGGTGACGGGGCCTAAATGTGTGACAGTGGCCTGTTCCAGTGGTGGGTGACGTGAAGCCTGATTCTCTGCTATGACATGAGGACAGATTCTGTGCTGACATGAAGCCAGATTCTCTGCTATGGCATGAAGAGACTGATTCTGTGCTGACATGAAGCCAGATTCTTTGCTATGGCATGAAGAGACTGATTCTCTGCTGACGTGAAACCAGATTCTCTGCTATGGGACCTCTGTCCAATTGATATTGGGTCATTTTTTTTATTTTTTTATTCATTTCCCTATCCACATTTGTTTGCAGGGGATTTACCTACATGTTGCTGCCTTTTGCAGCCCTCTAGCTCTTTCCTGGGCTGTTTTACAGCCTTTTTAGTGCCGAAAAGTTCGGGTCCCCATTGACTTCGGATCCCGAACCCGAACATTTCCGGGAATTTCGGCCGAACTTCTCGAACCCGAACATCCAGGTGTTCGCTCAACTCTACTCTTTACAAAACATCTTTAGTTCATTCAGGTTTGATGGCTTCCGAGCATGGACAGCTCTCTTTAAGTCACACCACAGATTTTCAATTATATTCAGGTCTGGGGACTGAGATGGCCATTCCAGAACGTTGTACTTGTTCCTCTGCATAAATGCCTTAGTGGATTTTGAGCAGTGTTTAGGATCGTTGTCTTGTTGAAAGATCCAGCACCGGCGCAGCTTCAGCTTTGTCACTGATTCCTGGACATTGGTCTCCAGAATCTGCTGATACTGAGTGGAATCCATGCGTCCCTCAACTTTGACAAGATTCCCAGTCCCTGCACTGGCCACACAGCCCCACAGCATGATGTAACCACCACCATATTTTACTGTAGGTAGCAGGTGTTTTTCTTGGAATGCTGTGTTCTTTTTCCTCCATGCATAACGCCCCTTGTTATAGCCAAATAACTGAATTTTAGTTTGTTATTAGTCCACAGCACCTTATTCCAAAATGAAGCTGGCTTGTCCAAATGTGCTTTAGCCCACCTCAAGTGGCACTTTTTGTGCTGTGGGCAGAGAAAAGGCTTCCTCTGCATCACTCTCGCATACAGCATCTCCTTGTGTAAAGTGCGCCGAATGGTTGAACGATGCACAGTGACTCCATCTGCAGCAAGATGATGTTGTAGGTCTTTGGTGCTGGTTTGTGGGTTGACTCTGACTGTTCTCACCATTCGTCACTTCTGTCTATCCAAGATTTTTCTTGGTCTGCCACTTCGAGCCTTAACTTGAACTGAGCCTGTGGTCTTCCATTTCCTCAATATGTTCTTAACTGTGGAAACAGATAGCTGAAATCTCTGAGACAGCTTTCTGTATCCTTCCCCTAAACCATGATGGTGAACAATCTTTGTCTTCAGGTCATTTGAGAGTTGTTTTGAGACCCCCATGTTGCTACTCTTCAGAGAAAATTAAAAGAGGAGGGAAACTTACAATTGACCCCCTTAAATACTCTTTCTCATAATTAGATTCACCTGTGTATGTAGGTCAGGGGTCACTGAGCTTACCAAGCCAATTTAAGTTCCAATAATTAGTTCTAAAGGTTTTGGAATCAATAAAATGACAACAGTGCCCAAATTTATGCACTTGCCTAATTTTGTTTAAACAATTATAGCACACTTTCTGTAAATCCAATAAACTTCATTTCACTTCTCAAATATCACTGTGTGTGTCTCCTATATGATATATTTAACTGACATTTTTTATCATAAAAACCAACGATTTATACAGGAAAATCATAATGATTAGCAAGGTTGCACAAACTTTTGCATCCCACTGTATATCCCCTCTATCAGTATTTTGTGGAAACAGGTTTGAAAAACCCCTTAATGAGTATTTGCTGGAAGATGGTAAATTAAACCACTTAATCAATATTTGATGGAAGCCGGTGTATAGCAGGCCTCAATGAATATTTGGTAGAAGCCGGTATATCAATCCCCTTTATCAGTATTTTGTGAAAACAGGTATATAGAGCCCCTTAATGAGTATTTGCTGGAAGTCAGTAAATCAAACCCCTTAATCAATACTTGATTAAAGCTGGTGTATCGCTGGACTAAATCAATATTTGGTGGAAGTCAACCTGATGCGCGGCCTAGTGTCACAAGGAGGGAAAAATTTGGGAAGATGGTGAAGGAGTACGCAGAAAACCGTGTCAGCATCCTCAGTGATCCCTCTGTGCCTTACAACTATTTGGTGTCCAAGCTGGACACATGGCACGAACTGGCGCTCTACGCCTTGGAGTTGCTGGCCTACCCCGCTGACAGCGTTTTGTCAGAGCGTGTATTTAGTGCTGCTGGGGGCATAATAACTTATCAGCACATCCGACTGTCAACTGAAAATGCTGACTGGTTAACTCTTATAAAAATGAACCAGGCCTGGATTGCCGCTGACTACTCTACTTCACCAGAGGAAAGCGACTGAACATAAAGGCACTCTAAATGTGGCTTTTATGGCATATTGAATACACTGTATTCTCATGCACCCCTTCCACCACAAAAAAGGGTATATGGTTCAATCTCCCTTTTCTCATCCTCCTCCTTTATCATATCAACATGCTTATTAGGCTGTCCTCAAAATTGTTTATTTCTTTCACGGTCCCTCCCATGACAGAGGTGAGAAGATTGGATAGACTTGCTGCACGTGAGGCTATCTGACAGGTCTCTCTGTTTTCCTCTTTGTATGCTGTTGTTTGGCAGGATCTCACCTCTCCTCAGGTTCTGCTGGTTATCAGTGATGAGGCTCTGATTAGGTCCGCTTCACACTGCTGACCAAGCGGTTGATATTTCCTCTTGGAGTTGCTAGAGCTTGTTTGTCTTGGATCTCCTGCTTCTCCATACATCTCAAAGCACAAGTTGCCTGTTCTATTTGTTGTTCTCTGGTGTGTTTTGATTCTATGCCTGAGGGAGATGCGGGTTTTTTCATCTGGGAAGGAACCATCTGTCTCGTCTTCTGCTACCCTATCCTAGGGCTCATCAGTTTTAGCAGGGCATAGGTATCCGGCGTATGAGCATAGGCGTGTGAACGGGGTGTGCCGGGTGTGCCTGCACACCCTAATAGGTTTGTCACCTCCGTGCTTACTGCCCCATGCTGATTCCCCAGCACTGTAAATTAATTTTCAATACCTGGCTGTGGGCTGCCGGCAGGTGGCGGCTAGTTTTCACATAGGGGGGCGGAGTCCTGGACCCAGCGGAGGCAGAGAGGGAGCCATATGGTGCGTGCTGTGAGTTGACGTCACGTCACGCTGCATCTGTGTGCCTCATGCGCCTACTAGCTGGTGAGGTGAGGGCATAAAAAAAAGAAGTATGTAGCATTGTACCCCCTTGTCCCACAGTGCTACGCCTCCTCTGTTGTCCCCTGTATTACCCTGATACCCCTCCAGTTATATAATATATCTGAGGGGTATCAGGGTAAATTATACAGGGGGTAATATAACTAGTGGTATCAGGGTACATGAGGGGTAATATAACTGAGGAGGGCTAGGCTACTATCAGACACTATACAGGGGTATGAGAAAAAGAGAAAGTTCAGCAGCTCTCACCTGCCCCTCCCTCAGCTGTGAGCACGGATAACCCGAGTCAGGCAACGGGTAGTTATATAAAAAAAAGGTTGTAAAAATCCAGCTCCACTTTGATAAAGGAAAATACATTTATTTTGCTTGCGGTAAAATCTCATCCATCAGTTACAAAAATAGCAGTCTTGTCTATGCGTTTCGGGCTACCGAAGACAAATTTCAGCCCTTCCTCATGACACTATACAGGGGTAATATAACTTATTTTACCCCTCACCCCTGTATTATGTCCCTGATAGCCCTCCTCAGTTATATTACCCCTGTAAAATGTCCCTGATAGCCCTCCTCAGTTATATTTCCCCTGTATAATGTACCCTGATACCCCTTAGTTATATTACCCCCTGTATAATGTCCTCTGATAGCCCTCCTCAGTTATATTAACCCCTGTATAATGTCCTCTGATAGCCCTCCTCAGTTTTATAACCCCCTGTATAATGTCCCCTGATACCCCTCCTTAGTCATATGTCATCCACAGGTCCCCCATAACAGTGTATCATCCACAGATCCCCCATAACAGTGTGTCATCCACAGATCCCCCATAACAATGTGTCATCCACAGATCCCCTATAACAATGTGTCATCCACAGATCCCCTATAACAGTGTGTCATCCACAGATCCCCCATATCAGTGTGTCATCCACAGATCCCCCATAACAGTGTGTCATCCACAGATCCCCATAACAGTGCACTTGCACACTGAGGAGAGACTGAAAGGAGGGGAAGATCCGCGGAAGCAAGCAGAGCACAGCACAGCAGACGACTGAACAGCTTCTTTTGTAAGTAAATTATTTTATTATAGTGCTGAAACTGCTTTAAACTCTAAAGAAAAGTTTTGGAGAGTGTTTCTCTCTTTCTCAGGTCTGAAGCAATACCGAGGAAGAAAGGAAAACTCTTGAAAGCTTATCTTTTAAGTATTAGGATAGTACAATAAAAAGGTATCCCTGCATACCGCAATACTCTCGTATTTTGTAATCTTATTTATATATACTTATTTCGTTTTTTTCAGTAGTATGATTAAGTGGTGAAAATTATTAGTGCCCCTCCATTTTTGACTGTGGTATCTTATGTGCCCGCCCTATATATTGTTCCTAGCCGCAGAGGCGGAGTCACGGCAATGCTAGGGTGAGGCCCGGCCTGTGTCTGTATATGTATATAACATATATACATACATACACATGTGCCCGGGGCGTGTGTGTTTGTGCTTTAGGGTGCACACCCTAATGCAATAGGCTATGCACGCCTATGTGTATGAGCATTTCACCATCAGGATCAGCTCATACTGGCAGGAGTTAGGGAAAGGCCTAGGGATTACTAGGAGGTCACCATCCCTCTTCCTTAGCTTTTGAGGCCTAGACTGTTGTCTATTTATTTTGTATCTGGTGTTTTTCCCTTCCCTATTATCTGTGACTAGGGTTGAGCGAACCCGAACTGTAAAGTTCGGGTTCGTACCGAACTTTAGGATTTTTGGACCTCGGACCCGAACCCGAACTTTTCAGTAAAAGTTTGGGTTCGGTGTTCGGCTATTTTATGTTTTTTTTTGAAACTTTAATCAGAACTGCAATTGTACTTTAATCAGAACTGCAATTGTACTCAGCGATCAACCTTTTTTTTGTGTGGGTGCAGTGCACAATCTTTTTACCCTGCCCTGAGCCCAGTGACCCAGAAAATGCGATGATGGAAGAGGATGTGGCATAGGAGGAGAAGGAGGAAGAGGGATCATTTCATAGGGTTTCCGGCAAATCATTCACAAGTGGCTCCGAGGGTGGGTTCCTGCACCCACAAACGCCAGGTACACAATTGTCCAGCCTGGGCACAGTTCTGGAGTATGACAAGGTGGAGGATGAGGAGATGGAGGAGGAGGAACCATATTCACAGCAGGGTGGCACCGAGACCAGCTCATGGCCATCACTGGTGCGTGGCTGGGGGGATATCGAGGACATAGACAATACATCTCCCACAGAGGACAGCTTTTCGTTGACTCTGGGCAGCCTGGCACAAATAAGCGATTACATGCTGCAGTGTCTCCGCAACAACTGCCGAGTTGGCCAAATTCTAACTTGTGCTTATTACTGGGTGGCCACGCTGCTGGATCCCCGTTAGGCCGGGTTCACACGAACGTGTGTGACCCGTGCCTGTGAAGCGGCCCGCAAATAGCGGGCCGCAATGCTTGTTCGCCGGCCGTAGGTCAGCCGCATCGGATCGCGGACCCATTCACTTTAATGGGTCCGCGATCCGGCCGTTCCGCGAAAAGATAGGACTTGTTCTATCTTTTAGCGGAACGGAACAAAGGGACGTAACCCCAGGAGGCACTCCGTAGTGCTTCCGAGGGGTCCCGTCCTGTGCGGCCGTTCCGCGATTCCGGATTAGCGGACCCATTAAAGTGAATGGGTCCGCGATCCGATGCAGCTGACCTACGGCCGGCGAACAAGCATTGCGGCCCGCTATTTGCGGGCCGCTTTACAGGCACGGGTCACACACGTTTGTGTGAACCCGGCCTTACAAGAACAACGTACCGTCCTTAATTCCTTCACTGGAGCATGATCGTAAGATGCGCGAGTACAAGTGCACGCTGGTAGACGCTCTGCTGGTGGCATTCCCACAGTGGAAGCACAAGGCGAAGGCAGAGGAGGAGGAAGAGGTTGCCAACGCAGCTGTGGCTCCACCAGCACCTCAGAAGGCAGGGTTAGCATGGCCGAAATGTGGAAAAGCTTTGTCCGCACGCTACAACAACCAGCACCACCAGCTGATATGGAGCGTCTTAGCAGGAGGCAGCATTTCAGCAACATGGTGGAGCAGTATGTGTGCACATGCCTACACGTACTGAGTGACGGGTCTGCCCCCTTCAACTTCTGGGTCTCCAAATTGGGCACATGGCCTGAGCTTGCCCTTTAGGCCTTGGAGGTGCTGACCTGCCCTGTAGCCAGTGTATTGTCTGAACGTGTGTTTAGCACAGAAGGGGGTGTTATCACAGACAAGCACAGCCGCCTGTCCACAGCAAATGTGGACAAGCTTACGTTCATTAAATTAACCAGGCATGGATCCCACAGGACTTGTCCGTACCTTGTGCAGAATAGACATGTATACCGGCCTTAACCAGCCACTGTTATACTACAGCGCAATTGCTCATTTTTGTATTTTGGATATTTCACACTCTTTACCCTATTTTTTATTTTATTTTTTAATTAAAACCAAAAACCAGTGTTGGCTACCTCGTCCTCTTCCACCGCCGCTTCCACCTTCACCGCTACGTCCACTGCCTCCTCAAACTCCTACTTCATATGGACCTCCACCTCATAAATCAAGTTTTTTTTTTATTTGTAGTATTTTATTTTATTTTATGTCATTTCACTAATTTGTCTGTTACATTTTCTGGTGAAATTCACCAATTTTTGGGTGTGATATACCACTGCTATACCTAGTAGACAGGTAAAAAAAAAATCATAAATTTATCTGTTACATATTCGGGTATAATTCACCAATTTTAGGGTGTTATATACACCGGCTGTACCTAGTAGACAGGTAAAAACATTTTGCTACATTTTCTGGTGAAATTCACTAATTTTTGGGTGTGATATACTCCTGCTCTACCTAGTAGACAGGTAACATTTCACTAATTTGTCTGTTACACATTCAGGTAAAATTCACCACTTTTTTGGTGTGATATACCCCGGCTGTACCTAGTAGACAGGTAACCTTTCACTCATTGGCCTGTTACATATTCAGGTGTAATTTACCAATGTTTTGGTGTGATATACCACTGCTATACCTAGTAGACAGGTACAAAAAATTATTCATTTTTCTGTTACATATTCGGGTGAAATTCAAAAATTGTTGGGCGTGATATACCCCTGCTCTACCTAGTAGACAGGTAACATTTCACTAATTTGTCTGTTACATATTCGGGTGAAATTCACCAATTTTTGGGTGTGATATACCCCGGCTGTACCTAGTAGACAGGTAAAAAAAATCATTAATTTGTCTGTTACATATTCAGGTGAAATTCACCAATTTTTGGCTGTGATATACCCCTGTTCTACGTATTAGACAGGTTAATAAATTTCACTAATTTTTCTATTACATTCTTGTGTGACATTTTACCTTTTTTGACGTGAAAAAAAACCCTGCTCTGCATAGGTGACAGGGACTGAAATGTTTAAAAATCATCTGTTCCATTGGTGGGTGACCTTAACCCATTTCTGGTGATGAAAAATCCCTGCTTTGCATAGGTGACAGGGAATTAAATTTGTAAAATTTGTCTTTAATTGGCCCTTCGTCTTTAATTTAATTCATATAAGATAGGGCCAAGGGTATTCATAGTATTGAATATATTGGGCAGACTAGATGGGCCAAATGGTTCTTATCTGCCGACACATTCTATGTTTCTATGTTTCTTTCATTCGATCCTTCTACTTTAATAATTTGTCCCACATTTCAGCTCTATCACATTGCAGCCATTGACCTCCCTTGGATATGGTCTCCCTTTCTCACGCTCCCTCTCCGGCGTGGAACCCTGATTCCCTGCTAACCGTGATCAACATGGTAGGCACAGAAAAGAATATCGAAATTTGATAGAGCAGATATCCAATTGGATCGTGAACATCACGGGAACGTGCGACATGGTGGAGCCGTATGTGTGAACACGCCTACATGTACTGACTGATGGCTCTGCCCCCTTCAACTTCTGGGTCTACAAATTAGGCATATGACCTGAGCTTGCCCTTTACGCCTTGGAGGTGCTGGCCTGCTTTGCAGTCAGTATATTGTCTGAACATTTGTTTAGCATGGCTGGAGGGGGTTATAACAGGTTATAACCACAATATTTTGGGGTGTACCCTAATTTAAACAAGAAACTAATTTTTTTTAACCAAAAACCAGTGTTGGCTACCTCCTCCTCCTCCATCGCCGCTTCCACCTACACCGCCACATCCACCGCCTCCTCAACCTCCTACTGCATATGGACCTTGTCCTCCAAAATAAGATAGTTTTTTTTTTATTTTTACGTATTTTATGTTATTTGAAGTCATTTCCCTATCCACATTTGTTTGCAGAGAACTTGACATGTTCTTAACCACATTTTGCTACCATTTGCAGCCCTCTAGCCCTTTCCATGACTTTTTACACCATTTTAGTGCTCAAAAGTTCGGGTCCCCTTTGACTTCAATGGGGTTCGGGGTCGGGGTCAAGTTCGGGTCCCGAACGCGAATTTTTTTGTTTAGTTCGGCCGAACCCGAACATCCACGTGTCCGCTCAACTCTAATCGCTGATTGTGGCATCTGGGATGACCATTGAGGGCTGTCAGGGGTCAATCTGTTTAAAACTAATTTAAAAAATGCAAATATGTAAGAGGGGCACACCTGCATCTGATTCACACCAAACGCTAATCGATGTTTAGTTTTAAAAATTTATTAAATATAATTTAATATAATATGCAAAATATGGTACCTTATCGCTCTAAAATCTTAAAATACATGCTTAAAATATAGCCATGCCAAGGGTTAATGTGTACTTCAATCTGGGATTTCAGTAGTGGATATAATGTCTATTTCAATACTACCGAGTCTTTTCCTTGCAACTTGGAGGGTGAGCCATCCCAATACTTTCTACATAATTAAAAAAATACTCACCTTAACCATTTGCTTGTGAAAGAGTCCACTGTGTCCATCTTGATCGAAGATCCAGCGTGAAATCTAACGCAGTGCGTTATAGCATCATCATGCTGGCTGGCATGGTGACGTCATACGTCACTGTACACATGATTTTGTTTGGGATTTTCAATCAAGATTCTTTGTGTGCAAATGGATGTGGTGAGTATGAATTTTTTTAACGCAGTTTTATGGAAAATTGATTTGTTACCCAGAAGCAAATTGAATTTTCCCTGAAATTCGGATTGAAGTCCACTGCATGAACTTCAATTTGCTCAACACTATCATGCCTGTTCAGCTGTTTCCATGGCAAGGCATTCACTAGTTTGTGAATCTGTACCACTGCCAAACCTGTACAGTGCCACTTAGATGCTGCCACCATTGTGAATCTCTGATGAAACATTCTAAGCAAAGGATCACTGATAATAATGGTGCTGTTAATTAACAGGTTGCTAGCAAGCAGTAACTGAAATTCCAGCAATACTAAGGGGTATGGATGCTCTATACAATGTTCAAAATATTCACATCAGGTATTGGCCAAAATAAACTTTTCAGCACATATCCTAAGACTGTTCTGACAGGATGGCAGTAATACACTCCTTCAAGCTCAAAAAAGTCCACATTTTTGTTGAACATCAACTGTAGTTTGAAAGGATTGAAAAATCTCTAGGAAACCGCTAAAGTTGCAAAACACATTGTAGGAATGAGATCTTTTAGAAACAACTTACAGCACTATGCAAGATATTTCTGCTGTGGTTTTTCCTCAAACCATGGTATAACTCAGTCTTTAGCTTTTTTTTTTTTACTTTTTTTTTTGGGGGGGGGGGGATTCTATGCAAAACCACAGAAATACATTTTATAGTACCATAAAAGTTATGTATCTGGCTGTGTTCCATCTCACCATGGACTTAATCACAGTTCTCCTTCAGCCAAAAGGAAAAATATAGTCGTAATGTATCACCTTGCTTCTTCTTACACTTCCCATCAGACTATATATTTACTAATATATTGTTAGATTTGCATTGAATTCTGGAAGAAATTGTGAGAAATTTAAATATAAAAGAAAAATTGTCTTCACTGCCCATAACAACTAATCACAGCACAGCTTTTATTTATTAGAATGGTGTTAGAAAATGTAAGGGATTTTCTGAGAAAACTAAAAATATTGCTGAAGGCTGGAAAAGTTCTAAAAAATAAAATAAAATAACACTTTCCCACATTACGAGTGCAGTAATGTGGAATTAAGCAAGAGAGTAAAGTTTCTCTTATTACTTTATAACTTTCCTTGCCTTCAGCAAAAGTTTTAGGTGTCAGGGAAAACTCCTTGAATGCTTTGATTGGTTGCTTTTTAGTGGTTTTCATAAATCTCCACCATTGTTTTGAAATTAGAGTTAGATCAGAGTTAAAGGGATTGTCCAAGTTAAAATGTTATTACACTAATCTGTTGGGGGGTCAGTAAAATAATAAAATAACCTACCTTACTTTCTCAAGCATCTTTGATGCAGTGCTGCTGCTTCTTCTCATCCACACGGTGCAGTAAGTTATGTATTTGTCACGGTGGGTAGGATACAAGATACAATAAACACACAGAAAACCTCAAAACAAGCGTCTAAGACAGAAGCTGGGGATAAAGGTCACTTCCTGACAATTCCCTACCAGCTCTCCCTGGACTTCTGTGCCCACGTTCAGACCCTAAAGGTGGGAATCAACGTGCCCCCGTGCCTAAGACTGAAGATTCCCTAAAATCCCTGAGATGGTAGAAAGGGGGAAAGAAGCAGCCTGCTTCCTCAGGTCTAGAGGAGGCAGGTGTCTCTCTAACAGCCTAGACAGAACACAAAAAGGAAACCAAAACCAACTTATCTTGTAGCAGAGCAGAAACAGCAAATCCACCTTTCCTCTGAGAAAGATAGAAGCTATAACACAGGACACTGGGAAGGGGCGTAATTTAAACTCACACAAACGACCCCACCCAGTGCACCTGAAGGGAGGCGGATACAGCTCAACTCCAAACCCAAAACAAACAAAAAACTACACAGATGCTGCTAACCTGGCAGACTTCCGCACATAACCTGAGCAGGGCATGACAGTATTTTTCTGACTGCAGAAGCGACATGTATTGCTGCAGTCAATCACTGGCTTCAGCGGACTAAGGCCTTACACCACTAAGGATGGTGATTTTCTTCTGCAGTATTTGGGATGTCACTATTGGTGCCACAACAAGGCATCACTAGCTGGAGCTTAGAGAGAGGGCAGAAGGGCTGGTGAAGGTGAAATAAATATAATATTTTAACTTGGACAACCTCTTCAAAGGGAAACTTTCAACTACAAAATGCATATTAAACCGCCAGCATTACCTTAGATCTTGTTTCTAAAGTTGCTTTTGTCTTTGCAATCTGATGCACCTTATCCCTGAAAAAATACTTTTATTGTCCTGCAGATGTACATTGGAATCTTGAATTCAAGGGGGCAGTGGCTTTCTCACTTAAAGTCAAGCTCACTGCGCCCCTTTTACTGCCCCTCAGTGTTTGATTGATGGCCCTTTGTTTTCTTGTCATGTCGAATTCTTGTGCATGTGCCGTATCCTCGTTATTCTTGTGCCTGTGCAATGTTCTTGCTGCTGTGAGCTTGTTTCCAGTGGCTCAATGCACAGGCGCAGGCTCAGAAATGACAAGAACACGGAGCATGTGCCAAGGTTTTGGACTTCAAGATCCTAATTTACATAATGTCGGCAGGGCAGTAAAAATAATGTTTTAGGGATTAGGTGCAACATCTTGTATTGAAAAGCTCCAGCTCATAATGATGAGTCCTGAATATTCATCAGCTCCTGACTCTTCCCGCCTACCTGCTGCTGATTGACAGTTATTTTCCATATGAATCAGCAGCAGGTGGGCAGGGGAGTGGCTATAGCTGTTAATTAAATAAACGCTGGACTCAATGACATCACGCTGGACTCAAATCAGCTCATTAGCATGCGGCATGTGGCATCTTTGTGTGTATATTATGAGGTAACCATCTGTCACACCAGTAAGTGAATACATCTAAGGCACTTTTTAGTAGTTAATGATTGTATATAATTAGTTTGATTATAATCAAATATCCACATGACAGGTTCCCTTTAAACCATAACATAATTTGACCAAAAACTTTTGGTAGGGAATGCAGAATCCTATGTACAAACTTGCAGACAGGATTTAGTTATCGAGTATCGACTGGATATCTTCACTAAAAAGTTCCTTATACAAATAATAGTAGGTGCCATGTTAATTGGCTCTTATAAAGTTTGTTATTGGTATATAAGAATATACATAACCAGGTAACTATGCTTGTTTAAGATGAGGGTCTTCCAGACATTGAATGCAGAGAAAGACAAAAAAGGGGGGTCAGTCAGCACATACCAAACCGCAGGAGCACATTGCTATGGCAGGGAACAACATTGAAAGACAAAACATGCAATGCGAAAACTTACTGCAATATAGAGTACAAAATTGCATAATAATTACAAGTGCTACACTATAAGTGAGAGATACTTGGCAAATCGTTTTGTACAAAATTATTTGAGCCCGTCTGCCGCACGTCAAGGCGATCTCTGTTAGACGGGTTCCTAACACTAAATTCTACCTGTAAAGTGCCATGACGGCTACCATACACTTCAGGGAGTGTAGGTTCCACAAGCATGCTGGGTCTGCTTCAATATCTGTCATTTTGGGTGCCAAAATGGCCTCCACTGTAACCAATGAGTGCAGATACATGCATGCAGGCCCACTCCACAACACCCCCGGCACCAAATGGCCACCAAAGACTACAGTGAGGGTCCACAAACTATCTCACTCCTGGTGCCAAATGGCTTCAGTGAGTGAGGGGGAGCGGGCCTGACTATATACTCACACTAATTAAAATCAGCCTATCGGGCAGACAAGGTGGTCAGGAGTGCATGACTGAGGAGGCAGCCACACCTCCAGTGCAAACTGCAAAGAAAGACAAAAAAGGGGGGTCAGTCAGCACATACCAAACCGCAGGAGCACATTGCTATGGCAGGGAACAACATTGAAAGACAAAACACTATAAGTGAGAGATACTTGGCAAATCGTTTTGTACAAAACGATTTGCCAAGTATCTCTCACTTATAGTGTAGCACTTGTAATTATTATGCAATGTTGTACTCTATATTGCAGTGAGTTTTCGCATTGCATGTTTTGTTAGACATTGAATGCAGGGCAAAGTTGGAACCCCTCATAAAGTTCAATGAGAAGAAATGATGATTAAAAATCAAATTATTATTTAATCTTCTTTCTGGTTTCTTCTGTCCAATCACTTGTTTGTAAAGCTGAATATTACACCCATAGGGATGAAATGTCAAATAATCATGGTGGAAAAACACAGCAATGCCCCCACTCAATATGGAAAAATCAACAACCCACAGTGAATGATTTGCTGCAATAGCTGTATGAGTTTTTGGCATTATGCTTTGCAGACAAGTGGCAGGGGAATAAAGAGACTGACAATGAAAGGAAAGTGGATATTTAGAAAAATAATTATATTAGGTTTAATGTTTTACTATTTTTGGTTGGAACATTAATGTACAACAGCTTATAAAGCTACACCACCAGAATCTATTCCAATTAAGAAGGAATTGGGCTGCAGAGATTCACAAAATAAATCCATACTAATTTTTGAAAACATACTAGGTGTGTATGATGTAGATAACAGATGGATTGGAACATTACTGCAGATTCAGACAGAACACAAAATGAATTGTATAAGAGTTACAAATACTTTAATATCTTAGCCAGCCATCATATCTTAATCCTGTAGATTACCTTTGGGATTTGATAGAACATAAGTTGTATATATATATACACATATTAGAGATGAACAAATCGAAGTTGACGAAGTGGAATTCAATCCAAATTTCAGGAAAAATTTGATTTGCTCCGAATCCGAATTTCCTCACCCTTACTGATAATGAATCACATTTTTTCCTAAAATGTCTGCTGCATGTGTTAGGACATGGAGCATGGAACTGTGGAAACATGAAATCACCCACAATGCCATGCATGCAGCCAATAAGCAGCCAGCCAACCCTGTGATGTCACAGCCCTATAAATAGCATCAGCCATCTTGGATTCTGCCATTTTCCAGTGTACTTAGTGCGGGGAAAGATGTCAGCAGGCGCTAGGGGACAGTGGTAGAAAAGACTTTAAAATTTTTATTTTGCTGTATAGAAGTTCAGGGAAAGGATAGGAAAGAATCATTTTTGGCATGTATTAGTGGGAAAAAAGGGCCTATTTGCCGTTCAGCGGTGCAGTTATATATTCTATAGCCCTTTTTGGTGTGTATTAGTGGCAAAAAATGTATATTTGCCGTTCAGCAGTGCAGTTATATGTTCTAAAGCCCTTTTTGGCATGTATTAGTGGCAAAAATATATATTATTTGACGTTCAGCAGTGAAGTTATATTTTCTAAAGCCATTTTTTGCATGTATTAGTGGCACACAAAAAAGTATTTGCTGTTGTGTGGTGAAATAAGAAAATTACAGCCCTTTTTGGCGTGCATTACTGGCAAAAATATATATTTGCCGTTCAGTGGTGCACAAGGTGTCTGCCTCCTCCTGCCCTCCCTGCTGTCAGAAAACTGTGGCTGCTTGAGAGAAGGACTCCTCAGCGGTGCTGGGCTGATTTCTCAGGTATGTGACAGTAGTGAGCTGTAGGAGACTGTAAGGGGGAAATAGGGTATTTTTTTATAGTAGACACAGATCTATTAATGTGTGCTGCTCTCTGCAGAGTTCAGAGTGGCATTGGGGGGACTCTGCACTAGGTCTCCCCCAATGCCTCTGCTTTAGGTGCACCCCCATTAGTGCCCCAGCTCCAGATGCCCTCCTAATGCCCCCACTCTAAAAGCACCCCTAATATCGAATCTTCTCCAGTTGCCCGCCTAATACCCCTGTATCTGTTCCAGGATCCCCACTATTACCCTGCCTCAGGCGACCCTAATGCCTCTGCTTTAAGTGCTCCTCCATAAGTACCCCAGCTCCAGAAGCCCCCACTCTAAATGCACCACTAATATTGCCTCTTCTCCAATTACTCCTGCTCCAGGATCCCCACCATTACCCTACCTCAGATGACCCTAATGTCTTTGCTTCAGTTATGACCCTTCGTTTGTGCCCTTTGCTCATGTTGCTCCTCTAGCACCTTTGCTTGCGCTTTGTCAAAGGTTGTGACCTGTAAAGGGTGTTGGACTTATGCCTGGAAAATCCTGCACAGTGAGTTATATTTTTCAGTATTGACACGTATGGTTTATATGGTGGCAGTGATGATATTCCATATTTACAGGCATTACTGCTGCCATGTAAAGAGATACTGGTGGTGAAGTGGTGGAGGATTTAAAGGGGTTGTGCAGGTTTTCAAGTTATCCTCTCCACGCCATAGGGCATAACTATATGATTAGTTATACATATGCCCTGCTGCTCCATTCATTCTCTTTGGGACCACTGGAATTAGCCAACACTGTACTCCGCCATCTCCGGCGACCCCATAGAGAATGAATGGAGAGGCAGGGCATATGCTTGACCGGCCAATCAGTCTAGAAGGGAGATCAGTGGGGGCTCCAGCGTTCAGACCCCCAGGGATCACTTACATAGTTAGCCCTGATCTTGTGGATAGAGGATAGCAGGTGAGCATATCTATTTTAGTTTGACACATATTTTGGCCCAGATTTTTTTATTTTATTTAATTTTTATTTATTTACACCCAAACCTTGGAGTATAGGGAATGTGGAAAGATGAAACATATGACATGACAGGTGATAAGGGCCTGAATGCTGGGACCTCCATGATCAAGGGAACGAGGTCTTAAAGGGGTTGTCTCACTTCTGTAAGTCGGATTTATCATGTAGAGAAAGTTAATACAAGCCACTTACTAATATATTGTTATTATCATATTGCCTCCTTTGCTGGTTGGATTCATTTTTCCATCACATTATACACTGTTCGTTTCCAAGGTTACGACCACCCTGCAATCCATCAGTGGTGGTTGTGCTTGCACACTATAGGATAAGCTCCTATGGTCCTGACCACCAGAGAGGCTGATGCTTTTGCCTATAGTGTGCAAGCATGACCACCACTGCTGGATTGCAGGGTGGTCTGTAACCATGGAAATGAGCAGTGTATAAATGTGATGGAAAAATTAATCCAGCCAGCAAAGGAAGCAATATGGATAATAACAGTATATTAGTAAGTTACTCGTATTAACTTGGTTGGCTAGATTGGCAGTAATATAATTGAATGTCTCAATGACCCCTTTTTCATGATTAGTGGGTGTTCTAGCAGTCAGACCCCCAGCAATGTGATATTTATCACCTATCCTGTAGATAAGGTTGTCTCGCTTCAGTAAATGGCATTTATCATGTAGAGAAAGTTAATACAAGGCACTCACTAATATATTGTTATTATCCATATTGCCTCCTTTCCATCACATTATACACAGCACGTATCCGTGGTTACGACCACCCTGCAATCAAGCAGCGGTGGCTGTGCTTACACACTATAGGGAAAGGCTGGAAGTGCGCATAAGCCAACACCTTTACCTATAGTGTGCAAGCATGGCCACCACTGCTGGATTGCAGAGTGGTCAAAACTATGGATACGAGCAGTGTATAATGTGATGGAAAAGAGACAATATGGAGAATCAGAATACATTAGTAAGTTCCTTGTATTAACTTTCTCTACATAATAAATGCCATTTGTTGAAGTGAGGCAGCCCCTTTAAGTGTGCTACACTTAATAGGGTTAGGCAAAAAATTTCTTGGTGCGTGCATTGCATGTTTCTTGCAGTATGTGTGATAGGAACTGCATATTGTCTTGTTTATGACTGACTTAAGAGCAGGATATCCATATGTGTAAGGCTACTTTCACGCAGGGTCCAGCAGGCTATTCCAGTGGGGGGAACAGCAGGGTCCAGCAGGGTCCAGCAGGGTCCAGCAGACTATTCCAGTGGGGGGAACAGCCTACCAGATCCGTTCTTATGCTAGCCCACCGTGCCACCGGAGGTCCGCTCCGGCCCCATTCACTAAAAAGGGGGCTGGCCGAAGGTCCGGCAGAGCACAGCAAACATGCCGAGAGGCAGCCGCACAAAAACTACAGCTGACTTTCGGCAGCACGGTGGGCTAGCGTTAGCACGGATGCCACAGGCTGTTCCCCCGCCAGAACATCCTGCCGGACCCTGCTACTGCAAGTGTAAAAGTAGCCTAAATTCTGCCTCATGTATGTTTGTGCATTTTGCTGTGAGTGTCTACCATCATACTTCATCTATAATAATTCTGTTATCACTGTAAGGGCTCATGAACACAATTGTTGGATGTTTTGCAGTCCGCAAATTGCGGATCTGCAAAACATGGATACTTGGTGTGTGCATTCCACATTATACGAAACAGAACAGCTGGCGTCTAATAGAAAAGTCCTATTATTGTCTGTAATGCCGACAATAATAGGACATGTTCTATGATTTTGAGTAACGGCCATGCGGACATAAAGACATGGAATGCACATAAAGTCATTTCCGTTTTTACGGCCCCATTGAAGTGAATGGTTTGACATACAGGCCACAAAAAATAAAATAAAAAATAATGGTACGGACACAAAAAAAAATATGTTTTTGTGCAGGAGCCCCAAGGTAAGCCCCCAGAATCAGTTACACTGGTAGGCCAAAGTTACCCCAGTCCGACACTGGCGGTGCTGTTATATGTTCTAAAGCCTTTTGTGGAGTGTATAAGTGGAAAAAAATAAAGGCCTATTTGCCGGTCAGCAGTGCAGTTATATGTTCTAAAGCCCTTTTTTTGCGTGTATTAGTGGCACAAAAAAAAGTATTTGCCATTGTGTTGTGAAGTGAGAAAATTACAGCCCTTTTTGGTGTGTATTAGTGAAAAAAAAGGGTTATTAGCCGTTGTGTGGTGAAGTGAGAAAATTACAGACTTTTTTGGGGTGTTTCAATTTCCTTTCTATTTATTTATTTATTTGATCTAACAGTATGTCAGATAGAGAAGTGCCAGGCCCTGCACAGGGGAGTGGCAGAGGCTTAAATGTTTCTGGTGCAGGCACAGGTCACAGTAGAGTAAGGGGGCATGGAAGCAGGAGTCTCAGCGAGAGGCCTGAGCTCCTGGTGTCATCTAGCGGTCGTGTCTTCACAAGCAACCCAGCGGTTCTTGAATGGCTGACTCAGTCATCCACTTCATCCCAAGGGACATCAGACACCCCCAGTCAAGAGTCGGTGGGTTCATCAGACACAACCCTTAGTTGGAAAGCCCGGGAGCAGGCCCTGTGCCCTCACCTGTCTTCAACCTGCCTCTGTCCTTTTCTGTTCCCTCAGCCAGAGAAGTATTATATTCTGTGGGCTCAGCTCCACTACACAGTGAGGACAAGCTACTAGAGGACAGTCAGCAGCTACTGAACAGCCAAGATGTGGGGGAGACATCAGCTGCTTCCTCCGGTAGGTGGGCAAGTAGTGATGAGGGGAGTGGCGTGGGAGCTAGTGTTGCGAGCTGTCAGGCTCCTGACCCAGAGACCGTTGAGGAGGACATCAGTGCTGTCCAGAAAGTACTCGATGATGATGATGTAGCTGATCGAACCTGGGAGCCGGGTGAATTAGGGGCTTTATCATCATCGGGAGAAGAGGGTGGCAGCTTGCCCGTAAGGCAGCGGCGGAGCCAGCAAGTCGCTAATGTGGCCGGGAGTCAGCAGGGTGGCAGCAGTGGGAGGTCAGGAGTCAAACGTGCCCGGGGAAGACCACCTGCCTACATGCCTGGAAAGTAGTGGTGCAAGGGTTCACGGAAGCAGCGGCGGTAGCAATCAGTCAGTGCGGAGTGTTGGGGGTAAAATCACATACTCGGTGGTATGGCAGATTTTGGTTAAGCCACCGGAGGAGGTGAACATGGTCATTTGTAGATTCTGTGGGAAGAAGGTGAAGCGTGGCCACGGTGCCAATGTTGTCATCACTGCCCTGTCATCACTGCCCTGTGTCAACATATGCTGGGCGAACAGAGTCATACAGGGGAGGAACTGATCCATATCCTCCATTAAGAAATCAAATCCTGGCTTTCTCTGAGACAACTTAAAATCGGAACCATGGTGACCGACAACAGGAATAACATGGTGTCGGCACTGCGTCAAGGAGGGCTGAGCCATGTGCCCTGCATGGCACATGTGTTCAATCTGGTTTTCAAGTGGTTCCTGAAGTCTTCCACCCATCTGAAAGACATCCTAGAAATGGCCAAGAAACTTTGCTTGCACTTCAGCCACTTGTACACCGCAAAGCACACCCTCTTTGAGCTGCAGAGGCAGAACAGCACCCCCCATTGGAATTTCACCCTCCATATGTTAGACCGACTATACCAACAGAGAAAGGCCACCAATGATTTCTTGATGATCCAAGCCGACTCCCCTGTGTAACTTTGATGTCAGCCAGTGGCAGCTAATGCGTGGCACTTGCCGTTTGCTTAGGCCTTTTGAGGAGGCAAAATCATTTGTCAGTCTCCAGGACTACGGGATGAACAATGTCATTCCACTGCTGCATTTCCTGGAACAAATGGTGGTAACAATGGATGTTCAGGGGACTGGAGACGTGGCACCTAGATCTTAAGGCCACATGTGCCATGTGGGGCTGAACTGTAGGAGGAGGAGGAGGACAATGGAGCACAAGCAATGTGTAGTGAAATGGGTGGTTTTTCTACACAGGTTACAGGAGAGGAGGAGCAGAAGCAGCCAGAGGAGCTACAGGGTGATGAGGAAGACGAGGCAGAGGACCCAGACACACCGTGGCAGTATGCAGTGGAGATGGAGGTAGGTAGTCCCTCCCAGTCACTTGCACGAATAGCCTGATGCATGCTCATTTGCTTGTGTAGTGACAGCCGAATTGTCATCATTCGGCAGAGGGATGACTTCTGGCTCTCCACCTTGTTGGACCCTCGCTACCCGCTGAGAGGGAGGACAAACTGATCTACTATAGAGACATCCTATGTAGTCAGTTGTCCGCTGTCTATCTGCGCCATCATCCATCCTCTCGCAGGTCTGACCGGGGAGGCCCTCTGCACTCATGTTCCTCTGCCATGGTGCTGTGGCAGAGTGGGGGTGTAGGAGCAGTTACAGCTGCATCAGCAGCAACTTGAGTCTACAGTCGCTAATGAGCAGCTTTCTTCACCCGCCTAGTGAAGAAACTACTCACCAGCAGCAGCAGAAAGACCTGGAGCAGAACCTGAACCAGCAGGTGGTGGCATACTTGGAAAGTACTCTGCCAGCCCACATTGAAGATCTATTGGTCTTCTGGGCAGCTAAACTGGATTTGTGGCTGCAACTGGCAGAGTTTGCCCTGTAAAAGCTGACCTGGCCGGCCAGTAGTGTGGCATCAGAGCAGATGTTTAGTGCAGCAGGGGCCATAGTTACCCCAAGAAGAACTCGCCTTTCCACCCAAAATGTGGAGAGACTGACCTTTGTCAAGATGAATATGGCGTGGATCAGCCAGGATTTCCACCCACCAATGCCTGATGCATCAGACTAGATTATCCATGGTGCCAGACCAACACTTTGACAAAAGAGACCGGTTTCTTCTGGCTACCTGCCTCAGCTACTATTCTGATGCTGCTACCAGCCTGATGCCACACATCTGATGCCAAGTGCTCCCTCTTTCGCTCACCATCTTCAGATGGTACTGGTATTGCCACCCACCTCCCCACTTTGTCACTAGGTCACTCTGTGGTTTGCTAAATATATGTTCTTTATGGCCCACTGGGTGAATGTGTTTCCTGCCCAGCCAAACCAGCAACTTGGCCAGGTAACGCTGCTTCCGCCTCCACGTTCTCACACCATTGGTCCTGCGGCAATGTCAACCTCTGCCTCCTCATCTTCTACCATGTCCATAGCCTCCACTGCATGGACAATTCACAGTGCTCCTCCAGCATACCACATGTGCAGGGCACAGCGCTGTGAAGCTGTTCTACATCTCGTTTACCTGGTTGAACTGAGTCACACAGGGTAGGAACTGCTCCCTGTCCTTCATAAGAAATCGAATCCAGGCTTTCTCCACGACCACTTAAAATCGGAACCATGGTGACCAACAACTGGAAGAACATGGTGTCGGCACTGCAACAAGAAGGGCTGAGCCATGCGCCCTGCATGGCACACATGTTCAATATGGTTGTCAAGCGGTTCCTGAAGTCTTCCACCCATCTGCAAGACATCATAAAAATAGCCAGGAAACTTTGCATGCACTTCAGCCACTCGTACACTGCAAAGCACATCCTCCTTTAGCTGCAGCGGCAGAACGGCATCCTCTACACTATGTCACCATGCCACTCTGTAGTCTCCTCATGCTGCTGCCACCTCCACACTATATCACATTGCCACTCTGTGGTCTCCTGATGCTCCAGTCACCTCCTCACTATGTCACCTTGCCACTTTGTGGTCTCCTGATGCTGCTGCCACCTCCAAACTGTCACCTTGCCACTCTGTGGTCTCATGATGCTGCTGTCACCTCCACACTATGTCACCTTGCCACTCTGTGGTCTTCTGATGCTGCTGCCACCTCCACATTGTTACCTTGCCACTCTGTGGTCTCCTGATGCTGCTGCCACCTCCACACTACGTCAACTTGCCACTTTGTGGTCTCCTCATGCTGCTGCCACCTCCTCACTATGTCACCTTGCCACTCTGTGGTCTGCTGATGCTGCTGCCACCTCCACACTATGTTACCTTGCCACTCTGTGGTCTCCTGATGCTGCTGCCACATCCATACAATATTACCTTGCCACTCTATGGTCTCCTGAAGCTGCTGCTACCTCAACACTGTTACTTTGCCACCCTATGGCCTCCTCCTGATGCTGCTGCCACCTCCACACTCTGTCATTGTGCCACTCTTTGGCCTTCTGATACTCCTGCCACCTCCACACTATCATTGTGCCACCCTGTGGCCATCTCCTGATGCTGCTGCTGCCACTTCCACACTCTGTCATTGTGCCACTCTTTGGCTTCCTGATATTCCTGCCAACTCCACACTGTCATTGTGCCACCCTGTGGCCTCCTCCTGGTGCTGCTGCCACCATCTCCACACTTTGTCATTATGCCACTCTGTGGCCTCTTGATGCTGCTGCCACCTCCACACTGTCATTGTGCCACTCTGTGGCCTCTTCCTGATGCTGCTGCCACCTCCAGACTCTGTCATTTGGCCACTTGGTGAGGTGTAAGCAGCATGAGAAGACCACATCCATGTCATAGGGTCACTCTGTGGACTTCTCATGCTGTTCTTACCCTCCCCACTTCATGACTGGGCCACTATTTAGCCTTCTGGCATGGCGGACATTATCATTTATTTGACCCTTCTTCTGATCTTTCAGAAGGAAGGAAAAATGAGAAGCACCACAAATCCTGTCTATGTAACAGCTGTAAGGCCTGCATGACATGGTCCCTATTTTGCATCAGAATTGGCTTATGATTTGATAGCCAAAAGCAGGAATGGGTACAAAACACAGAAGACATGCAAATATTCCATTCACATGTCATCTCTGATTTTCTTCCACTCTTGTTTTTTTTGTCTTTAGCAATACTGAAGGATTGCTGACCAAATGCTGACCGAGTGAAGGCGGATGCTCCACAGACAGGATCCGTCTTTTGGGGGTTATTGTTCTGACGGGTCAGAGAAAGGGCAAAATAATCAGTGACATCAACACAAACTTACTCTGGCACCCTCTCCACTTTGTTGGGGGGCTCTAATTTTATAAGCCTTTAATAGAACAGGGTCTGTAGACATCTCTGTGGAATCAGCTGGTGACGGTGTAAAAGGAGTGCACTTCTTTTTGGCGATAACATGGACCTGTAGGGCTCAGTTCATACCTGAGTTATTTGGTCAGTTTTGGCCCTGTGATTGCCCAAATAAGGGAAGTGTGCAGTGATTTTAAGTGCGACATTTGTCATCTGCATGTCATACGAACTCACAGTATTATTTCACTACTAAAGCCGACTTCCTATGCGTGTTACTGCAAGGCACAGTGTCCTACACCACTATAAAGGCTCTTTGCAGCCAGGAAATAGCCGTATTTAACGCGATTTGCCGCAAATAAATTCGGAGAGAACCTAATTGTTTCGAAAAATTCGGCGAACTGGCCGAATCAAATTTTTGAAAAATTTGCTTGTCTCTAATATATACTGTGTGTATATATATATATATATATATATATATATATATATATTGCAAATCTCCAACATTGAGGATGCTGTGTTAATATTGGATACATTTCTCTAAGAAAGACATATAATATTTATATTACAAAAATAGATACTAAATAAAATGGTTACTGAGTGAAAACTGGCCAACTGATTTTATTGTCCTTAAATGGGTTAGTAAGGACAAATGGCTTTGTAGCTATTGTGTTAGTCAGATCATCAGTTTCAAATTTTTAGCACTGAAAGCCAAAGGCTTCCTCCTCTTTTTAATAGATGCCAATGTATTTCGAAATGTTTTAAGAAGCCAATGATCAAGCCAATTCTTGAATGCTTATTGTCAAAGGAATATAAGTTGAAATAGTAAACATAGCTTCATTTACCATATAGGATTTAAATCACAGATAGTCACTTCATTTGTGCATGTGCAATCATCTGTTATAAGACCTGTCTATATAATTAAGTATTACAATAGCTCAGTAGCCCATGAATAATATTTATGATGCACAAACCCATGAACCTCAACCAAGTAAATTTTGTTTTAGACAATTAATAATAGAACAGTGAAATGGGATCTGAAAACGGTCCATCAGCAGATTCATCTGTTTAGTAACAATGTAGGATGAACAGAACATAATTCTATCTAGAGATATTTATTAGACAGTGTGCTAGATGAATTTAGATTTACTCTCTCTCTCTCTCTCTCTGTCACGAGGGTGTCACACCCTATCGCTGACCCTGTTGTTCCTGGGGTCAGAAGGGCGCAGCGGGTGGCTACTCTCTTGGTTTCTCAAGAGATCACTTCATGACCTAGTGGTGAGAATGATTCCTGTCCAAGTGTTCCTGCTTTGGTTTGCAATCCTTTTTGTCCAATTTAGGAATCTGTAGTTTTGTTCTCTTTTAGCTGTTATCTGTCAGCCACTCCCAGCTACTATATATTTTCCCTTTTTGCTTCCCTTGTTGCCAGATATAGACCTTCTTTCCAGATCATCTATTCTGACCTCTGGTGGAGTTTCTGTGGAGCTGTTGGAACTAGTGCTGTCGGATCTCCGTTTCTCTTCTGCTTGTTGTCTCCCTTCTGGGATTGTTTGTGGTGTTTGTGTTGTTTTTTCTTTCCCTGTTGTTACCTTAGGTGTCAGTGGTGAGGACTATTGCTCCCATCGCCATACTTACTACCTAGGGCTTATTTCAGGGTAAGCCAGGGACGAGGCACGTGATCGGCATATGGGTTAGCGGCCTATCTAGGGATGTCAGGGCAGCCAGGTGTCAGTGCTAGGGGAGTTAGTGGTCACCACTCCTCCCTCTCCCTAGTGGAAGGGTACTCCTCTTCCCTCCCCTGTGCATGTCTGTTACCTGCCAAATCAGATGTGATTCTCTCTCTCTTTCTCTCTCTGTCCCTTTCACTACTGGGTTCAATTTCACTAGCAACATCCAGACATGATTACTGTCAGATCTGTTTAATCTAAACCTCACCCAAACAGAAACAGTCTGGCAAAGGGAGGCAGATTTCCTTTGCCATATTCTAAAAACATTCAGATACAGATGTTAGACAAAGTTATGGGTCCTGTTGCATGTATCTCAAAGCTAACACTGTATTCAACATCAGATAGAACATTATCATAAAATTCTATGTGGTGGTGGTATTGTGATGTTTTCAAGCTGCTTTGTTTCTGCAGGACCTGCATGATGTGTTATAATTGATGGAACCATGAGTTTTTTTACACAGTTCAGTGACCATCTAAATCCTATTGAGATGCTGCAGCAAAACCTTAAATAGGAAGTTCAAGCTTTGAAAAATGTAGAATATTTTTTGTAGGACAACCCCTTTAAGTCAGCTACATTGTAGGATTTTTTCAAGAGCACCTGGATATGAGTACTTTTTAGTGCAACTTGCTGACTGTTCTTTTCCTTATTCGTCCATCCACCTTAGTAACTTCTCTAAGATGGTCCTTAGAGCAGTCCAAATGCAGACTTCTTTCACACAAGTCATCAACAGGGAGACTCTTGTGACTATCAGCCATAGGGAAGATGTGTTATTGCTCAGCATTTGCAGCAGAATGCTATTGGGATGGTGTGCTAGCAATTAGCCTATGTAGAAACTTGAGAAAAACACAACTCTCTCCCTCTGTTCAAATTAGGGAAAATATTTTTTCTTGCTAATGACAGTTTTTTTAGGTTCTGCAGCAGCTATATGTAGCACTGTTCCCAAGCCCCTTACCCTTTCAAAGCTTCCCCTAATTAAAGTCCTTTTTATTCTACACAATTATTTATTATTATGAATTTTGTTCTGCTCCTTATGCAAGGGCATCTCCCTTTCTGCTGCCCCACTTTTTGCTTTAGAGCAGGCATGCTCAACCTGCGGCCCTCCAGCTGTTGCAAAACTACAACTCCCAGCATTCCCGAACAGCCTACAACTATCAGTCTACAGCAGGGCGTTGTGGGAGTTGTCGTTTTACAACAGCTGGAGGGCCACAGGTTGAGCATGCCTACTTTAGAGCATGAGATGCATGGTGCAGGAGCACTGTAAAAACAAACACTGAGGAGCAGTTCATAGCTATGTGTTGAGCACACGTATGTTTGTCATTATTATAATTAATATTACCTGTATTTAGCACTAGCTGTTGATGAATAGATGAATAGCCTGCTGTCATGGGTTGGATTAGCCTAGGGTGGAAAAGTTGTGCCATGAGGACAAAGTCCTACTTCAACTCCTAGCTGACGTTTGTACATTGAACTAGTACCATGAGAGCATGTGTCTGTTAATAGACTGAGAAATATAGGGTGCATGCCATGATCCTTGCAATATGACTGTAAAAAACTGTAACAGCTGGATACAAACCTAGTGACATTTTTAGGGTCTTCCACCATGGCTGCATTGCTACCGTACTTGCAGGAACCAGGAGAATGTGCACAAAGACATTTGCCTACAATCCTTGATCTTCTTCTGCCATTTCTGTGTCCTCCATCAGAGCCCCGTGCATCCTTAGAGTCTACCAATAGTGTTAGCTGGTAACTTATAGTAACCACCAACTAAGCCATTTACTAGAGAGCAAAGTTTATTTTGGATTAATTTAGTACAGGAGCTAAACAATCCAACATAGATGGTTGCTAGAATCTAGTTGTGATTGGAAGAGAAAGAAAGAGGGGGAGGAGATAGTACAAAGCAAACTCTAATACTAGTTTGGCAGTTAATTAACTGCACTCAGCACAAAAGGAAAGGTTAGTATTTCTTTATAATCTTTTCTTTTAGTACAAATGAATAACCATTATTCCGTTTTGTTGTGTAAAAATAATTACTCAAAATTATTTTAAGTGATAAAGATTAATAGCAAGACTCCTTCCTAAGGGCTTATCTGTCCCTGGTAAAACACATAAAATCAAATAGTTCCTTACAGCTATACATTTGCTTTAAGGGCTCCCTTGTGGACTACTGTATTCTACAGACAAGTTTAGTTTATGCATAAGGTAAGCACAACCTAATATATCAAATCTTACCAGCAAGATATATGTACATTGCATTTTGTATTTTATTATCACAGTGTTGTTGCTCTGAGGCCATTAATACTCCCAAAGCCTTTTAAAATGCAATATATTTCTTTGGCTGGATGCTTATTTAATCTATTCTGAGACATGCCCATGTTTCATAATGGCAAAATTCTAAACTTCTTACCATATTTTACCTGTTTTTTCAGTGCTGTCTGCTAGCTGCCTTAATTTTCTGTCCAACTGAGAAGGAAGTTTGGTCTATTTAACTACTAACTTTAGTGAAAGCAGGAAACTGATCTTACAAAAAAATGTTTTTTATAGGATTTTGGTTAATGGTCAGTATTATTATACTATTATGGTCTAATAATGACGCTTTTTTACTTTAAAGATTACGTTCACTTTTGAAAACATTTTTTTTTTAATAAATAGTGCTGAGACACTATACTATTACAGGGCATCTGTCAGCAGATTTGTACTTATGAAACTGGCTGAACTGTTGCATATAGTCACATTATACGGCTTCACTTGATAATTGTTGTTTTCCTTATTTTTCTGTGGACTTCAGTAACATTGCCGAGGTGAACGCACATGCTCCGTTCTATTCCTCAACTGCAGCCATCTGTATCTACTGTTAGAGTGAGTGACAGAGGGAGAGAACAGCAACAGAAATGACATGTCCCCTGAGCTGTGATAGGGAGAAGAAGATACATGCCCCCTGGGAAAGGAGAAGCCTCCTGAACTACAGGAGAAAGGACATGCCCACTGAGCTGCCAGCTTGAAAATAATCTAGTAGAGCAATTCAAGCAATGAATGGGGAGATCTCTGGATCCATATTAGATACAGAATTGGTTCTAACTTTATATCAATACCCATATATACCTCAATTTACAGATTGCAAGCTAGAGGCATGAAATATAAAACAGGTTAATTATCACCCATGGGGTGTTAATATATCTTGCAAATAGTTTCGAGCATATATCGTTATACCTCTGATAGACTACATAGTAAGTAAAGACTCAGTGGCAATACAATAATAGCAATCAATTACAGACCACATCATATAGATGGACACACAGCTGGGAGGTTTGTAATTGATTTATATTTTATTATGTACCTTATGACATTGTATTTAATTTTTAATTATATTTTTGTGAGCTTTACAGTGTATAATAAATCATTACTATATATATATATATATATATATATATATATATATATATATATAACTATCCTTGACCTTACCAATGATGTGAAGCACATACTTTATTTTTTACTGAGACCATGTTGCTTCCCACTAAAAGACACACTTTTTCCCCCCAAAACATAGGGACAAAATGTTAGTGCGTGTTACAGTGTGAAGCACTAAAGTATTAAAAAAAAAAAAAAAACATGCACTACATATCACTGGTAAGGTCAGGTACAGGTATCTATGTATATAAAGGACGTATATATGTGTGTGTGTGTGTATGTATGTATGTATGTTCCGCGATCACTCAAAAACGTAACCATTGATTTCAACAAAACTTGGTATACACATCCCTTGCTACTTGGTAAGAAATCTTGTGAGGGTCATACGCCCCTACAAAGCAGCTGCATGGAGTTTGTATGCTCCAACTGTTTTTGCTACACACATATTGCTCTGTAACTCAAAAACGTATCAATCAATTTCTACTAAACTTGGTACACATATCACTTACTATCTGGGAAAGAATACTGTGGAGGTAACATGCCGGTACACAATGAGTTTCTGTCTGTCCCGATGTCTGTCTGTTCTTTATGCGTGACCAAATGACTGGACCGATATTCACCAAGTTTTGAAAACAGGTGCATCAGGTGTACGGAAAGGTTTTAGACCAGGTCTCAGCTCTCTAGGACGTACCATTCCTAAAATATTCCCCAAAAATTACCTGCATTAGCCAATACAAGCCAGCAAGTCTTTCTCCTCATATCCCAACTGCCATACACACGGTCACATGTCCCTTATCAGCCAATAGAAGCTTGCAGGCCCTTAGTCTCCACATACACACAGTTTTACAGTCATGCCCTGCTCAGGCTATGTGCGGAGGTCTGCCAGATTAGCAGCACGTGTCTAGCCTTTTGTTTTGTTTTGGAGTCAAGCTAGATCTGCCTCCCTTCAGGTGCACTGGGTGGGGTCGTTGGTTCCAGTTTAAATCACACCCACTCCCAGTGTTCCCTGCGGGTTATAGTTTCTGTCTGGCTCTGTGTTTGCAAGGAAGGAAGGATTGGCTGTTCCTGCTCAAAAGATAAGTTGGTTTTTGTTCTCTTGTGGTTTGCGGTCTAGGCTGTTAGAGAGACGCCTGCCCCTCCAGGTTCAGAGGGAGCAGGCTGCCTCTATTCCCCTTTCATCATCTTAGGGATTTTCAGGGTATTCTCAGCCCCGGCACGAGGACACGTTATTCCCACCTTAAGGGTCTGAACGTGGGCTTAGCAGTATAGGGAGAGCTGGTAGGGTTTTATCAGGAGGTGACCTTGATCCCCAGCTTCTCGCCTAGAAACTTGTTTGTTTATTTATCTGTGTTTCTTTATCCTGTCCGCCGTAAAATTAGAACCCGCCAATACTTTGACTGCCACTGCTCAGCGGTTTTGAGATGGAGTCAATTGAAGCGCTAGTTGATCGCATGCAGGGATTATCCCTAGAGGTTGCGGATCTGCGTGTCAGAATGCTTTGGTATCAGGTGCAAGTCAAATTTATGGGGAGCCTAAAGTCACGCTCCCTGATAGATTTGCAGGGGGTGTGGATGACTTTATCCGCTTTAAAGAATCATGCAAGTTGTATTTTTGGCTGCGGCCATCTTCATCTGGTGATGAAAGTCAGAGGGTTGGTATAATCATTTCTCTGCTAAAAGGGGACGCGCAATACTGGGCCTTTTCTCTGCCGCCCGGTTCTCTGGCCCTCTGGTCGGTGGAAGAATTTTTTAAAGCCTTGGGATTAATATATGATGATCCAGATCGGGTCTCGATGGCGGAATCTAAATTGCGCAATTTATTACAAGGTGAACATACGGCAGAGGCTTATTGCGTTGAGTTTAGGAGATGGGCTACCGAGTCAGAGTGGGATGACTCCGCGTTACGTAGTCAGTTTTGTCAGGGGTTATCTGAGAGATTGAAAGATGCCCTTGCCTTTGTACCCGGATACATTGGAGAATGCAATGTCTTTGGCAGTACGGTTAGATAGACGTATTAGAGAGAGGTGTAAGACTCCCTCCGCGCATTGGATCCCTTCTGTGAGTGGTTTCGTCTCACCTGCTCCCCAGGGTGATGACTCTGGGGTAGGGGAGGAACCCATGCAGCTGGGTCAGGTATTTTTCCGTTCTGGTCGTAGTTGCATAAACTATGTTATTACTGTGGAAAAAGTGGTCATTTTATTTTTGCTTGTCCTTTCATTAAACCGCATGTTGATGAGAAAGAATCATCAAGAGGTTTACTTAAAGAAAAAAAAAAAAACATTCCTGACACTTGATAGTGTGAATGGAGTGGTAGAGCAAGCAGCTATGCAAGCTCCCTTTAGTACTCGTTTTCTCCTTCCAGCTATGGTGGCGCTAGACTCAAGAAAAGTTTTTGTTGAAGTATTCATTGACTGTGGTGCTGGGGTAAACCTTATTGATTTTCTTTTTCTTCAAAATCTGGGTCTAAGTACTTGCACTTTAGAAAGAGAGATTCCGGTTTTTGCAATTGATTCTTCCTTTCT
Source organism: Bufo bufo (assembly GCF_905171765.1). Classification (NCBI taxonomy): domain Eukaryota; kingdom Metazoa; phylum Chordata; class Amphibia; order Anura; family Bufonidae; genus Bufo; species Bufo bufo. The sequence goes on from NC_053391.1 coordinate 476,059,109, forward strand.
TTCTCAAAGGAGTCTCACTCATATTGCTCATGGTATTCTGTTGAGGGTGGGTGATTCACATGTTGAGATTATGTCTTGTTTTGTCATGAAGGACTTACCTGCTCCTATAGTCTTAGGGTTACCATGGTTGACAAAACATAACCCAATTATAGATTGGCAAGCAAGACAGATCATTGGTTGGAGTGAGTTTTGTTCAGATAATTGTCTTGGCACATCTATCTCTGGTGTGTCTACTACGTCTCTACCTCTGTATCGCTCAGATTTTGCGGATGTCTTTTCGGAGGGTGGGGATCAGGAATTGCCCCCTCATCGTGACTATGATTGTCCAGTTAATCTCATCCCAGGGGCTAAGTTGCCAAAGTCTCGGCTTTACAATCTTTCTCAACCTGAAAGAGAGGTCATGCGGAAGTATATTGCCGAGAGTTTGGCAAAAAGTCATATTAGACCATCTAAGTCTCCAGTGTCAGTGGGTTTATTCTTTGTAAAGAAAAAGGATGGATCGCTGAGACCTTGTTTGGATTTCCAGGAATTTAACCTCATTACGGTCCGATCTTTTTGATCAGATTGTTGGAGCCAAGGTGTTCTCCAAGTTGGATTTAAGAGATTTAATACAATCTGATCAGAATCAAGGAAGGGGATGAGTGGAAAACAGCCTTCAACACTCACGAGGGTCATTTCGAAAATCTGGTTATGCTTTTTGGGTTAACGAACGCGTCAATGACATTTTCCATCATTTTGTGGGGAGGTTCTTGGTAGTTTACTTCGATGACATTTTAATTTACTCTCCTGATCTGAAGACCCATCAGGATCACGTGAGACAGGTTTTGACGATCCTTCGGGAGAATAAATTATATGCCAAATTGGAGAAATGTGTGTTTTCTGTGCAGGAGCTTCCGTTTCTGGGATATCTGCTTTCTGACTCTGGTTTTCGTATGGACCCCGAAAAGGTCCAGGCGGTTCTGGAATGGGACCGACCGGAGAATCAGAAACCTTTTGATGCGGTTTTTGGGGTTTACTAATTATTATAGAATTTTTTTTTTTAACTATTCTACCATTGTAAAACCTCTGACCGATATGACTAAGAAGGGCGCCAACGTCTCTGTCTGGTCGGATGAGGCATTGCAGGCCTTTTCAACTATTAAAGAATGTTTTGCGTCTGCTCCCATTCTGGTGCAGCCCGATGTGCCATTCGTGGTGGAGGTTGATGCATCAGAGGTGGGGGTTGGAGCAGTGCTGTCTCAGGGTTCATCTCCTGGCAAATGGGTTCCGTGTGCTTTTTTTCCAAGAAGCTCTCGGTCGCCGAGAGGAATTATGATGTAGGAGATAGAGAATTGCTGGCCATCAAATTGGCCTTTGAGGAATGGCGTCACTGGTTGGAGGGGGCGTCTAACCCCGTTACTGTATATACGGATCATAAGAATTTGGCTTACCTGCAATCTGCCAAGCGTCTGAACCCTAGACAGGCCAGATGGTCACTATTTTTTACCAGGTTCAATTTTGTAGTTACTTTTCGTCCGGGGGTTAAAAACATTAAGGCAGATGCGTTGTCTCACAGTTTTTTGGGGGGGATGTGATTCAGAGGATCCTGCTCCGATTTTGGCGGATGGGGTGGTGGTCTCCGCTCTGTATCCCGAATTGGAGATGGAGGTGTTGGGAGCCCAGGAGGGGGCTCCTGGTTCTTGTCCCCCAGGGAGAATGTTTGTTCCTGACGGACTGCGATACAAGGTGTTCAAGGAACATCACGATACTGTCCTTGCTGGACATCCTGGTGGTAAGTCCACCTTTGATCTTGTGTCCCGGAGGTTCTGGTGGCCCGGGTTACGTAAGAGCGTTGAGGATTACGTGGCAGCTTGTTAAACCTGTGCATGGTCAAAGGTTGCTCATACTCGACCTGCTGGTTGACTTCTTCCTTTGTCTATTCCGTCTCGTCCTTGGACGCACTTGTCTATGAACTTTATTACGGATCTGCCGAGTTCCTCCGGGAAGACAGTAATTTTGGTGGTTGTTGACCGTTTTAGTAAAATGGCTCACTTTATATTGTTAGCTAGTCTGCCCAATGCCAAGACTCTTGCGCAGATTTTTGTGGATTATATCGTGAGATTGCATGGCATTCCTTCGGATGTGGTTTCTGATAGGAGCACACAGTTTGTCTCCAGGTTTTGGAGGGCGCTCTGCTCTCGGCTTGGCATTCAACTTTCGTTCTCTTCGGCTTTTCATCCGCAGTCAAATGGGCAGACAGAGCGTACTAATCAAAATCTGGAGACCTACTTGAGGTGCTTTGTGGCTGAGAATCAGGAGGACTGGTCCTCATTCTTGTCCCTAGCAGAGTTTGCTTTGAATAACCGTAGGCAGGAGTCCACGGGTAAGTCAACATTTTTTTGGCGCATACGGTTTTCATCCTCAGTTTGGTACCTTTTCTGGGACTAGTTCCTCTGGGATGCCAGAGGAGGAGAGATTTTCTTCTGCCTTGTCTTCTATCTGGCGGAGGATCCAAGTGAATTTGGAGAAGATGGGTGAGAGGTATAAGCGAATGGCTGACAAGAGACGTATGACTGGTCCGGACCTGTGTGTGGGTGATCTGGTGTGGTTGTCTACTAAAAATATTAAACTGAGAGTACCATCTTGGAAACTGGGTCCAAGATTTATTGGACCGTACAAAATATCTGCGGTGGTCAATCCAGTGGCATTTCGGCTGGATCTTCCGCAGACTTAGAGGATCCATGATGTGTTCCACAGGTCTTTACTGAAAAAATATGTGAAACCGGTGGATCCATCGCCTTTGCCTCCTCCTCCTGTTCTGGTTGATGGAAATTTAGAGTTTGAGATCTCCAGGGTTCTTGATTCAAGAGTTCTTCGGGGTTCCCTTCAGTACCTGGTACACTGGAGGGGATACGGCCCTGAGGAAAGGATGTTGGTTCCGGCTCGGGATGTTAGTGCCAGCTGTCTGGTGAAGGCTTTTCACAGATCCCACCCGGATAAGGTTGGGTCAGGGTGTCCGGAGGTCACCCGTAGAAGGGGGGGGTACTGTCATGCCCTGCTCAGGCTTTGTGCGGAGGTCTGCCAGATTAGCAGCACGTGTCTAGCCTTTTGTTTTGTTTTGGAGTCAAGCTAGATCCGCCTCCCTTCAGGTGCACTGGGTGGGGTCGTTGGTTCCAGTTTAAATCACACCCACTCCCAATGTTCACTGCGGGTTATAGTTTCTGTCTGGCTCTGTGTTTGCAAGGAAGGAAGGATTGGCTGTTTCTGCTCAAAAGATAAGTTGGTTTTTGTTCTCTTGTGGTTTGCTGTCTAGGCTGTTAGAGAGACGCCTGCCCCTCCAGGTTCAGAGGGAGCAGGCTGCCTCTATTCCCCTTTTATCATCTTAGGGATTTTTAGGGTATTCTCAGCCCAGGCACAAGGACACGTTATTCCCACCTTATGGGTCTGAACGTGGGCTTAGCAGTATAGGGAGAGCTGGTAGGGTTTTATCAGGAGGTGACCTTGATCCCCAGCTTCTTGCCTAGAAACTTGTTTGTTTATTTATCTGTGTTTATTTATCCTGTCCTCCGTGACATTTACTCCAGGTTTCCATAACAACCCAGTCATTTTTCTTCACAGCTGTAGGTCAGCTTTACGCTAGGGCTACATGACAACATGTGTTGCGCAACAATAAGTCGCACGACACAGGGCACAACTGCACTGCTACATGTGTCGCACACCATTGATGTCGCACCAATGTTGAGCGACAATTTTTATATTGATAGTCTATGGTGGAGCACTGTGACATGTGACATGCTGCGACTGTAACGCTACAGTCACAGAAAAATCCATCTTTGATCGATTTTTTGTGACTGTCATGTCACAGTCGCAGCATGTCACATGTCGCAGTGCGACACCATAGCCTATAATTATAAAAATTGTTCAGACAAAATGTTGTGCAACACATGTCATCATGTAGCCCTAGCATTAAAGGGGCAGGGTGCTGTGGAGGTCACTGTTAACCCCATAGTGACCACTAATACGCCTTTTTACTGACATAAACATAGGAGGGTTTAGCTAAACAGCTGGCTTTGATTGATCATTACATGTACCTAAAATGGTGCATTAAAAACTAGAACTTGTCCTGCATAAAATAAGACCTCATACAAGTACATTGATGAAAAAAAAAAAGTTATAGCTTTTGGAATGTGATTTAAAAAAAAAATGTATGTGGTCACTAAGGGCTTAAAGGGTCGGCCACTGTGGAGGTCACTGTTAAGGGGGCAGGCTGCTGTGGAGGTCACTGTTAAAGGGGTGGACACTGTGGAAGTCACTGTTAAGGGGGAAGGGGCCACTATTAAAGGGGGAACTGCTGTGGAGGTCACTGTTAAGGCAGCAGGGTACTGTGGGGTCACTGTCAAGGGAGAGGGGTGATATGAAACTCACTGTTAAAGGGGCGGGCTGCTGTGAAGGTCAAAGTTAAGGGGATGGGGTGCTGTGAAGGTCCCATTTTAAAATGGCATGGCACTGTGGGGGGGGGGGTCAGTGTTAAGGGGTGGGGAACTGTGGAGTTCACTGTTAAAGGGGCAGGGTGCTCTAGAGGTCACTGTTATGGCGGATACTGTTGATATCTTTTAACGACACACACAAAGATTAAATGAAATAGATGAAATATACTCGTGCGAAGCCGAGTCCTTCTGCTAGTAGATATATATAAAATATAAACTCACCACAATACACATGGAGCAGCTGAGTAAAGAAACATGGCACATCAGGCGCATGTACCATAAGATCACAGCACTGGCAAGAGGGCCAGCAGAGGGAAAAAACACAAAAACAAAATCGACACATAAACCACATTAATGGGGCAACATAGCCCTGTCTCAAAAGGGTATGGGGTCATAAAAACAAGTGTATGTCAAGGTTAGTAGTAGATAATCATAGAGAATAAGAAGAAGTCGCCTAGTGACATTGGGGGAGGTTTATTAAACTGGTGTAAAGTAGAACTGGCTTAGTTGCTATAGCAACCAATCATATTTCACCTTTCATTTTCCAAAGGTATGAAAAATGAAATGTAGAATCTGATTGGTTGCTATGGGCAACTTAGCCAGTTCTACTTTGCACCAGTTTTATAAATCTGCCCCATTGATTTTTCAGATAGGCCAATTATTTTTTTCATTGCTGTATCCATGGCATGAGAATAGTTAGATGCTATTAATTGTCTGTGTGAATATTTTTTAGGACACCATTTGATTTAAAAGAATGAAAGAAAACCGGCACTCCCAAAAATCTTTGCTGGTGATAGATTTATTGGTCACTCATATGACGCGCAGCGTTTCGGCACTCACAGGTGCCTTTTTCAAACAAGAAGTGAGCAGCAGTATGAGTGCTCACTTCTTTTTTGAAAAAGCCACCTGTGAGTGCCGAAACGCAGCGTGTCATATGAGTGACCAATAAATCTATCACCAGCAAAGATTTTTGGGAGTGCCGTTTTTTTTTTCATTCTTCTGATTTTGGGATTACCTCCACACAAACCGAGCAACCCTCAACCAGTACGCTGTGCCGCCTGACTTCATTACACACCATTTGATTTAAAGTCATTTGAACGTCAAGATCATCTCCAGAAACCACCCTTTTCTCATGGTGAAAAAGGACAAAAGTTTTGTTGTTGCTTTGATTCATTCTCGTCTTGACTACTGTAATGTATTACTATAAGGGGTCTTCCCCTCATTAAACTCTCTCCCTTCAGTCTGTCTTAAATGCTGCAGCCAGGATGATCTATCTGTCCACCCGCTACACCAATGCCTCTAGCGTGTGCCAGTCACTTCACTTGTTGCCCATCCACCACAAAATACAGTTCAAACTTCTCACAATCACCCACAAATTTATTCACTGTGCTGCACCTCCATACATTTCCTCACTCATTTCCATCTACCACCCTACTCATGCACTCCATTCTATCAGTGATCTAAGATTAACATCCTACATAATTGGAACCTCTAACTCAAGGCTTTTCTCAAGCTGCACCGACTCTCTGGAAAGCACTTTCCCAGACAATCAAGTTAATTCCCATTTTCAGGCACATCTTTTATGGCAGGCTTATCATGTGTGGTAAACTGAGTTTTCTCCTAGTAATCCCTCCAACCCTTATTCTGAACACCTTCTTCTGACAGTAATTCCCACACCCAGGACTAGCTCATGCAGCTTGGCCTGCACAACTCTATTTTAGTACATAGGTGGCTGGACCGCTTTGTAAAACAATCAACTATACCTTTTGAGTACCTCATAGACTGTACTACTCCATTTCCTCATAAGTTCTTTCAAGCAGGGTCCTTATTTCTAGTGTTTTGGTTGTTTATTATCCTGTAATTTTGTAATATCTTTTGATTTGTACATGAACCCTCTAAATTGTAAAGCACTGCGGAATATAGTGGCGCTATATAAATAAAGATTATTAGTAATTATTTCTCTATCTTAAACTTGCGTGCGTCTTATGGTCTGGAGCACCTTATATAGTCGAAAAATACTGTATTTTTTTAGTCTAAATAATTATATCAGAAGAATATATAGGTGCTGGTTCTAGCTTTCGTAGGGAATGTCATGTACTTTATGATGTCTGATTTTCATTTTTTACATTACTCATGGCATAACCCTGTTAATACGTGTGATAAAAAAAATTACACAAGAGATTCATAGGTATGTGTTCTACTACAAAGTAATTTACACTGAACAAAAATATAAACGCAACAATTTCGATTTTGCTCCCATTTTGCATGAGCTGAACCCAAAGATCTGAAGCATTTTCTACATACACAAAAGACCCAATACTCTCAAATCTGTGTTAGTGAGCACTTCTCCTTTGCCGAGATAATCCATCCCACCTCACAGGTGTGGCATATCAAGGTGCTGATTAGACAGCATGACGAAGTTGACGAAGTGGAATTAGATCCGAATTTCAGGAAAAATTTGATTTGCTCACGCTTCGTGGTAATGAATCGCATTTTTTACCAAAATGGCTGCTGCACGTGTTTGGACATGGCGCAAGGAACTCTGGGAATGAGGGATTACCCACAATGCCATGCATGCAGTTAATCAGCAGCTAGCCAGCCCTGTGATGTCACAGCCCTAAAAATAGCCTTAGCCATCATGGATTCTGCCATTTTCCAGTGTAACATTGGAGTAAATTGCATCGACTGAGTTTCAACTCATCAGAACAGGAGGCAGCAGAAACAGGTGACTCACAGGATTTTAATCAAGAGGACTTTGCCAAAGGTTCACAATATACTAGGTCGCAGCAAAGTGCATCTTATAATAAAAATAAACTAAAAATAAGACTGGACTTACAAGTACTTAGAAGGACCAAAACGTTCAGGACACAAGCACAAAAAAAAAAAAAACTCATCCTATGGCAACACGTCTACAGAAGAAGTGAATCATGGTTTATGTAAAATATTAGATTAAAATTTGTCTAATCATGTTTTAACAAATGAACATAGGGAAGTGTTGGCTTTTGGTTCGTTTTCCACTATCTTGGACATAAATAAATTTGGCAGGAATCTAACCATTAATAAACACTTCTATGATGTTGAGGATACAGTTGCACACCCGTAAACACACAGCGTAACTAAAAATGAGTTTATGGAATTTTCCTTCAAAGAACAAGTCTCACTGGTGTGCCTTGCGGGTTTGCAACATGAAAATGAGGATTTAACTGAGGGCAGTAATACCAGTGATTAATTTAGGTGCTGAACCCTCAGTTTTATCCTCTAAAATCCCAGACTCATGGTATAGATGTCTTTCAGGAAACTATCGAAAAGGAACTTGCAACCATACATGATACACAGCGTCATACAGATACTTATGGTAATTTAACATTCAAACAAAAATTTGCTCTAAAAGAACTAGCATGTTTTAATTATGTGGTAATCAAAATGGCAGGCAAGGGAGGTTCAGTAGTTGTACTGGATAAGCAAATTTATTACCAACAGATGATGGGTGTATTATCAGATACCTCCACATACCAGAAATGAAATAATGATTAGTGTTGGTCGAGCACCAAATTGCTCGAGTAGAACACCTCGGGATGCTAGGGTGCTCTACCGAGCCCCTGAGCACGATGGAAGTCAATAGGAGAACCCGAGCATTAAACCAGGCACCCCCTGCTCTGAAGAGAGGAGGGTGTTTGGTTCATAGGAAAAGGTCAGAAATTGATGTAAACACCACTGAAATGGTTCGGGAACAGCATGGGGAGAATGTCTGGAAGCATCCCAGGTCGCTGCTGGGAACGATGTTGTCCGAGCAGTACGCCACTTTTACAGACTGACAATAGTATGCACTAAACCGAAGATAAAAATGATTTTAGAGGAAAAATGGTTAGGAAACAGTCTTTATAAAGTGCAAGTGCTGCCAAAAATTACAAGAAGAGGACACTCTGATACAACCTGTATATCACATAAAGGAGGGCCTCATTCACATTGTGGTATAATTGTTTAGGTAGTCTGACTCCTACACTCATAAAGCCGATGCACTCAGGGAAAGTGCTGCCAAAAATTTCAAGAAATCGGCACTCCAATACACCCACATAAAGGAGGGCATCATACACATCCACAATTATGATTGATGGCCTGCTGGTGACCCTCAAAAACATTAGGAGCAAGGGCCTGCTGGTGACCCTCTAAAACATTAGGGGCGAGAACCTGCTGCTGATCTGACCATCTAAAACATTAGGGGTGAGGTGAAGGTCTGCTGCTGAGCTAACTATCTAAAACATTAGGGGTGAGTGCCTACTGCCGAGCTGACCATCTAAAAAAAAATTGTGGGCGAGGGCCTGCTGCCGAGCTGACCATCTAAAAAATGTTGTGGGCGAGGGCATGCTGCCGAAATGACCATTGAAAAATTTAGGGGTGAGGGTCTGCTGCTGAGCTGCCCCTCTAAAACATTATGGTTGAGGGCCTGCTGGTGACCCTCAAAAACATTATGGGTGAGGGCCCACTGCTGAGCTGACCCTCTAAAAAACATTAGGAGCAAGCCCGTTTATATGATGGAGGAGGAGGAGGAGAAAAGGGAGATTGAACTATATACTCTTTTTAGTGGTAGAAGGGGTGCATGGGAATACAGTGTATTCAATACACCATAAAAGCCACATTTAGAGTGCTTTTATGTTCAGCTGATTTCCTCTGGTGGAGTAGAGAAGTCAGGGGCACCTTCACCAGTAGCACAGGCAATTTGGGGTAGGTTTTGAGAAACTGCTGAACCACTAGGTTGAACACGTGGGTTAGGCATGGTATGTGTGTGAGTTTGCTGAGCTCCAAAGCCGCCATCAAGCTACGGCCATTATCAGACACAACAATGCCTGGTTGTAGGTTGAGTGGCGAGAGCCACAGCTCAGTCTGGCCTCTTATCCCTTGCCACAGCTCTGCGGTGTTGTGCTGTTTGTCACCTAAGCAGATCAGTTTAAGCACGGCCTGTTGCCGCTTCCCCAATGCAGTGCTACACTGCTTCTAGCTACTGACTGATGGCTGACTGGTGCTACCAAATGATAATTTAGAGGTGTAAGTGGAGATGGGAGGTGGAGGAGGAGAAAAGGGGGGTTGCAGCCACTGACGTAGGTGGCGGCGGAAACCCGGATGGAAGTAGGGCCCGCAATCCTTGGCGTCGGTAGCACCTGTGCCATCCCAGGGTACGACTCGCTCCCAGCCTCCACAACATTCACCCAGTGTGCCATCAGGGAAATGTAGCCAAAAGCACTTGTCCATGTGTCAGTCGTTAAGTGGACCTTTCCAATAACCGCATTGGTCAGAGCACGAGTGATGTTACAGGACACATGCTGGTGTAAGGCTGGGACTGCACACCGTGAAAAATATTGGCAGCTGGGGACAGAGTAACCACGGTACAGCCGCCGCCATCATTCTGCCGAAAGCCTCAGTGTCCACAAGCCTAAGTAGCAACATTTCCAGGGCCAGCAATTTGGAAAGGTGCTCATTTAGTGCTATGGTCTGTAGGTGGGTGGCTGGGTATTTGCGCTTTCGTTTAAAGGCCTGGGGTATAGACATCTGTTCGCTGTGCTGGGACACAGAAGTGGATATGCTAGCTGATGGTGCTTTCGAATGTACAGGTGCATGGCGGGAGGCATCCGGGCCTGCGTCTTGTACAGGGAATTGGCTAGCACATAACACAGGGGAAGGGGAGGCAGTGGTGTGACACGTAGACACTGGTTGTGTACCCAGTTGTTCAGCCCACCTATAAGGTGCCTTTGATTGCCATGTGGCGGATCATTTGGTGGTGGTGAGGTTGCTAGTGTTCACTCCCCTGCTTAATTTGTTATGGCAAAGGTTGCAAATGACAATTCATTTTCACCATCAGCAGCACGGCACTTCCCATCCCTTACTGTTCGCCTTGCGCATATTAAATGGTATATATGCTTGCAAGTATGTCACACGTACAGTAGCACAGGCTTTGTAAATGTATGCGCAAATAAAGTACACAGAATGTCACTGATATTTTTGGACAGGAGGTATAGCACAAGTAATGTCGTTGTCACCACCGGCTAATAAAAAAATTACACTGAATTTATGTCACTGATATTTAGTATGCACAAACGTTATACAGGAGGTATAGCACAAGTACTGTCGCTAATAAAAAAATACACTGAATTAGTGTCACTGATATTTCGGATATGCAAACGTTATATAAAGGAGTGATGATAATGTCACTGTCACCAGCGTGAAAAAAATTACACTAAATGTCACTGATTATTGCGGATGCGCTAACGTTATACTGGAGATGTAGCGCAGGTAATGTCGCTGTCACCAGCAGCAAAAAAATTAGACTGAATGTCACTGATATTTTGGATACGCAAGCGTTATACAGGAGATGTAGCGCAGGTAATGTAACTGTCCACAGCGGACACAGTCTATGGAAATAGTACACTGTATGTCACTGATATTTTGGATACGCAAGCGTTATACAGGAGATGTAGCGCAGGTAATGTAACTGTCCGCAGCGGACACAGTCTATGGAAATAGTACACTGTATGTCACAGATATTTTTAGGCTGCGCACACGTTAGACTGGAGATGTAGCGCAGATAATGTAGCTGTCTGCAGCGGCCAAACAATTGCAAGCTATTTAGCACAGGTTGCGCTAAAAATATATATTGCTGCCAGATACAACTATAGTCCTTAAAAGGCCTTTTGGTTTCTTGCAAGTTTTAGCAATTTAGTGCAGGTTGCGCTAAAAATATATATATTGCTGCCACACCCAATAGTCCTTAAAGGGACATTTGGGTTAATAACAAGTATAAAAACTAAAATATTGCTATTTCACTCCCTAGACTTTCTCTCCCTCTCTGCTCTCCAGCTCTCCCTGACTAAGACTGAGCCAAACACGTGTCATCGGGTGCTATATAGCACCCGATGACGCGTTCCGGCCAGCCAATCACTGTAATGCCAGCAGCCAACATGGCTACGGCATTACAGTGAATGGCAGTTCTCACCGCAACAAACATGCAGGGAGGAGACTCGAGCATCGTGCTCGAGCACACACGGTATTCGGCCGAACACAACGATGTGCCCAGCATCGCGATGCTGGAGCCTAACTAGTGTTCGGCCGAGCATGCTCGCCCAACACTAATAATGATCCTTTGAACCAATACCAACAGGAATATATCCAAAATTTATGTAAAGGCAGAAACTCAGGATTTATAACACATAAATAATTAGCTTTTTTGAATGTGGAGTCTCTGGTCACACCCATCATCCATGACTTGCCCAAAGTACACAATTAATCTGCCTCCCCTACAACCTATAGTTTCGGGTATAGGCTCACTAACTGAAAGATTGGGAGAGTGGTTAGATTCCCTTTTGCAACCATTATTTAAAAGAGTCCCTGGGTACATAATAGACACTTTGGGTGTTCTGAGAAGCTTCTATGATATTAAATAGAGTATTACCTCCACTTGGCTAGCCAGCGATGTTGTTTCATTATACCCGTCAATTCCACATAATGTAACTGTTTTAGCACTGTAATATCATTTACACATATATAGCAAATATTCTACACGCTTGAAAGACTATATTTTGGATCTAACTGGATATTTATTAACCCATAATTATTTCTTGTTTGATAACAAGTATTATGTTCAATCAAAGGGAGTTTCGATGGGTGCTAAAATTTCTCTGTTGCTGGCTAACCTAGTGATGTCTTACTGGGAGGAAAGATACATATACAATGACTTAAATCCTTTTGTGCAGATGATAGGCTGATATGGCAGATACATCGATGATTTGCTCCTGATATGGGAGAGCGATGTGCCATATCAGACTTCATCATGTATCTTAATGACAATCCATATAATTTGAGGTTTACTTAAACTTCTGATTCACATACTGTCACTTTTCTTGAGCTCAAACTGACTGGTATTCCTGATTTAGTGATACAAACTGAAACCTATCGGAAGAAAATAACTGTCACCATCCCATACATACCATCAAGGCAATTCCCATAGGCAAATTAATTAGAGCACGTTGGAATTGTAGTACAGATGTTTCTTTCAACAGGGAATGCAATTAAATTGTTACACATCTACAAAATAGAGGATATCCTCAAAGGATGCTGACTAGAGCTCTCAGTATCGCACAAAACAAACACAGAAGTGATTTAAATTTTAATAATCATGAAAAAAATTAAATATGGAAAAAAACTAAAATAAAAATAAAAATCAAGATAAATATAGAAAAGGAGGTAAAAATAATGGTCCTTCACCAGTATTGGTATTGACCTACAGCCGACAATTTTCTCAAATACAGGATGTCATATTAAGGTGTCTCACCATGTTGTATGAGGATAACATTTTTTATAGGGTACAAAAAAATGGCTGTAGGGTGGTGTCAAGACATTCACGGACATTGGCGAATACTCTCACTCCATCGCTTTTTTCTAATGTAACTAAAAATACAACCACCAATTGGTTGAATTATACAGGATTTGCAAGATGTGGCAGTCACCCATGTAAAATATACTGTAAGGGCTGTTTCACACGAACGCATGCCGTGCGTGACATCCGCTCCGTGAATGACAGCCAAGACCCGATGCAGACAGCAGAAGCACGGAGCATTAACATGACTGATAATGCTCCGTGCCTCTCTGTGATCTCTTTACTACGAAATCACAGTGAGATAAAGTTGTCACTGTGATTTCGTAGTAAAGAGATCACAGAGAGGCACGGAGCATTATCACAGCCCTAATGGTCAAAAGCTTTCATCATTCCCAACATACTTTGGAGTTTCCTATCAAAAGTTACATCAATTGAGAAGTTAATACACCCGGACCAAACCGGGTTTGTACCCAAACGTCAGGCGCAGACGAATATTAGACGGACATTGTTGAATATGCAGATGGTTGGTGAGGGTGCCCATTCCATCCTGTCTTTGGACGCTGAGAAAGCGTTCGACAGGGTGGAGTGGGCATACCTCTGGAAGACTATGCACGAGTTTAATTTGGGGGAGAAATTTATTAAATGGGTACAGCTTTTATACAAAAACTCGAAAGTTAGGGTTAGGATTAATGGAGTAATATCAGAGCCAATACCTCTGCAGAGAGGAACCCATCAGGGGTGCCCACTCTCCCCACTATTGTTCGCTATATTTGTTGAGCCACTAGCTTGTAAGGTTCGAGCAGACGGAAAAATAAGGGGATTTGGAGGAAACGGCGCAATGGATAAGATATGCCTCTACGCGGATGATATTCTGTTTTTTATGGATTGAGGAGTACCAATGGTACAGCATCTGATGGAAGTAGTTAACCAGTTTGGCCTTGTCTCCGGCTTAAAGGTGAACTGGACAAAGTCGGTACTGCTCCCAATCGGTCAGGTAATTGGGCCGGAGGAAATTAACATTAAAATATTGAAACCCACGGAATCGTTTGATTATCTGGGAATAAAAGTTAGTTCGAGGATACAGGAGTATCTAGAACTTAATATTGACCCTCTATTAAAAAGGGTTAGGGAAAAAACAAGTGTTTGGCAAAAGCTGTTGATCCGACAAGCGGACCGAATAGCAATAATAAAGATGGTTTTATTACCACAGATTTTGTATGTTATTTCCTCGTGCCCAATCTGGATAGGGGACCATTTTTTCAATGCATTAGAAGGAGTGATAAACGATCTTATCTGGGGGAGAAAAAGCGTCAGGCTGAAACAAAAATACCTATGGTTAGATGAGGAAGATGGCGGACTGTCCATCCCATGCTTCAGGGGCTACTATTTTGCATCCCAGCTTCAGTGGTTAATGATGCGTCGCTTCCTGGAAGGGGAGTTGGGAGCTCTCCAATATAACATTATTAGTACATTGGAAGCAGGAATGTTAAAAATAAAGGGGAGGCAGTGCCCAATTAGTAAGATGGTACACTTAGTTTGGGTTAATATCAAAAAATGATTAGGAATAAATCACTCACTAAAGTTTTCACCCATTTGGGGAAATATTAACTTAAAAGAATTTTTGAAGTTCGAGGATTATTTGTTTTGGGATAAAAAGGGCATTAGATTTGTGCCCCAGATAGTAGTGGAAGGAAAGTTGAAGACACCAGAGGAAATGGGTTTAAGTATAGATAAAGACTATCTCACATGGTTTAGATATAGTAGACTGAAACACGCTTTTGACAAAACGAAGAATAAAGAATATTTTACTACAAAGCACTCAGAATTTGCTGATTTTTGTTATCAGGGAATAGGGAGTAAAGTCTCAATCTCACAGATTTATAAAGGGATAAAGAAGGGCCTGGGAGGGGTGATTAAATTTAATAGTGAAAAGAAATGGGCACAAGAGGTGGCACCCTTAATATTGGATTGGAGAAATATATATAAAAATATTAAAAGGAGTACAATCTCCAGTAGCTTCCGATTGACGCAATTTTTTATCCTTCACCGGACCTATGTCACCCCAAGGGTCATGAGTAAGATGTATAAAACAGGAGATGCAAAATGCTGGAAGTGTGGAGAGGAGAGGGCCGATTTTGCCCATCTGATCTGGTTTTGCCCGACTGTGCAGGGGTACTGGTTTCAAGTTTTCCAGGACCTCGAGAGAGAGACAAGGAAACCTGCTCCTTTTGAGATTAGTATAGCAGTCTTGGGAGACTCTAGAAGAATTGGGGTAGACAGAGAAAGTGAAAAGAAATGGGAAAAAGGTCTGATGCTGGCACGTGTTGTCTTGGCCAGAGGATGGGGAGCGGATAGCCCGCCAAATGTGGTAGAATGGAAAAATCTATGTGAAAGGGTGATAAGTTACGAGAAAGCCAGGCAGGTGAAGCCAGTGAACAAATAAGGAGCGAAAAGGGAGAAATACAACGTTCTGAAAAGAGGTTACTGAAAGGAAAGGCCATTAGGATACTCCCAAGACAACCAAAGGGGGGGTGGGGGGGGGTGAGGGTGGGGTTGGGGGGGGGGGGGGGGGGGGGGTGGGGGGGGGTGGTGGGGGGGGGGGGGGGGGGGGGGGACGGGAGGGGGGGGGGAAAGCTCTCTCTTTTATGAGGTTTTTGTAAAAGTAAAAATGAAGAAGACAAACTGCTATGATAAGCCTTTGTAGTTTATGATGGTGTATAGCTGTACTGTTATGACACACTTTTGTAATTTATGACGGCATATATATGTATTTTTGTAATGGCTAAATCCCATTTATGTCATGTTTTAATGAGAAGAAGAAAATGATAAATAAATATAAATAAAAAAAAAAAAAAAGTTACATCAATTGCAATACAACAGGTATAGGTTATATCATAAGATGTGTAGACTGCGATCTGATGTACGTAGGCAGTTCTTCTAGGAAATTTAAAACCAGGATATTGGAACATATTAACTAATAACCAATCCTTCCTGCCTGGATACATCGAACGCAGCCGAACACTTTATCATCTGAAACATAATCGGACTTTGAAAAAGTTTCCAAACATTTGCAATAGAAAAAGTAGTGCTTCCCCCTAGAGGCGAGAGATATCAAAAAAATTATCCTACAAAAGAGAGGCATTCTGGATATTTACACTTTAACACTAAGATTTCCCATGGGATTAAACATGAGGAAGGAGCTTATGTATTATTCTTGATTTGGACTCCTTTCTCATGTTCTTCCCAGAAATAACCAGATGCCATTATAGGTTGTCAAGAAAGAGTATTAATATTGTGACAATGCAAAATAAGGAAATAAACTACCTATAGTTCCTTTTTTTGTCTGTTTACATTGTGTGTATTTTCTTGCTGTTGATCTAATATTGGTTAAATGACTATATACCAATTGTTATTTTGTTGTTTTACAGCATGTAATTTCGCAATTGATGTATTTTTATGTGGGTTATATGTGGCAAGACAATGAGCGTCCCCTGATATAAAGTGTATATACTCCCACCCCCAATTTAATTGGGAGTGTAAAGGGTATTTAAAGCCCTGCAGGGATAGTCTCATTAGGTTACGACTAAGAACACAGGTTTTGGGGTGCAGGTTTTGTGTCCATGTGAGTTATATGCTACAAGATGAAATAAAGAGCAACTGCATTTTATTTAAAGTGCTGGAACTATTTTCTTCTACATTTCACGAGAGATTTTCTCTTGGCATGTTCCGTGCACGTGGCTGTGGATTGGGAGGTGAGCTGATTTTTCTAATAGATCTAGTTTAGTTGCTATAGCAACCAATCAGATTTCACCTTTCATTTTCCAAAGAAGCTATACAAAAAGAAAGATAGAATCTGATTGGTTGCTATGGGCAACTAAGCCAGTTCTACTTTGCACCAGTTTGATAAATCTGCCCCATAGATTTTTACAGATAGACCAGTGATTTTTTTCATTGCTGTATCCATGACATGAGAATGGTTACATGCTACTAACTGTCTGTGTGAATATTTTTTAGGACACCATTTGATTTAAAATCATTTGAACGTCAAGAACATCTCCAGAAACCACCCTTTTCTCATGGTGAAAAAGGACAAAAGTCTTGTTGCTTTGATTCATTCTCGTCTTGACTACTGTAATGTATTACCCTCATTAAACTCTCTCCCTTCAGTCTGTCTTAAATGCAGCAGCCAGGCTGATCTATCTGTCCACCCGCTACACCAATGCCTCTAGCGTGTGCCAGTCACTTCACTCGTTGCCCATCCACCACAGAATACAGTTCAAACTTCTCACAATCACCCACAAATTTCTTCACTGTGCTGCACCTCCATACATTTCCTCCCTCATTTCTTTCTACCACCCTACTCATGCTCTCCATTCTATCAGTGATCTAAGATTAACATCCTCCATAATTGGAACCTCTCACTTCTGTCTTCAAGGCTTTTCTCAAGCTGCATCTGGAAAGCACTTTCCCAGACAATCAAGTTCAATTTTCAGGCACATCTTTTCAGGCAGGCTTATCATGTTCGGTAAACTGAGTTTTCCCCCAGTAATCCCCCCCGAACCCTTATTCTGAACACCATCTTCAGATAGTAATCACCACACCCAATGGACTAGCTCATGCAGCTCGACCTGCACAACTCTATTTGGTACATACAGTAGATGGCTGGACTGCTTTGTAAAATAATCAACTATACCTTTTATGTAACTCATAAACTGTACTACTCAATTCCCTCATAAGTTCTTTCAAGCAAGGCCCTTATTCATAGTGTTTTAGTTGTTTATTATCCTGTAATTTTGTAATATCTTTTGATTTGCACATGAACCCTCTAAATTGTAAAGCACTGCGGAATATGGTGGCTCTATATAAATAAAGATTATTAGTTATTATTTCTCCATCTCAAACTTGCGTGCATCTTATGGTCTGGGGCACCTTATACAGTCGAAAAATGCTGTATTTTTTAAGTCTAAATAATTATATGAGGAGAATATATAGGTGCTGGTTCTAACTTTCTTAGGGAATGTCATGTACTATATGATGTCTGATTTTAATTTTTTACATTACTCATGGCATACCTCTGTTAAGACGTGTGATAAAAAAATTACACAAGAGATTCATAAGTATGTGTTCTACTACAAAGTTATTTACATGAATGGAATATAACAAAATTAAAAAATATTATTCAATAGGTATTATTAAAGTAATTAGAGATGAGCAAATCAAAGTTGACGAAGTGGAATTCAATCCGAATTTCAGGAAAAATTTGATTTGCACCGAATCCGAATTTCTCTAAAATGGCTGCTGCACTTGTTAGGACATGGAGCAAGGAACTCTGGGAACGAGGGATCACCCACAATGCCATGCATGCAGCCAATCAGCAGCCAGCCAGCCCTGTGATGTCACAGCCCTATTAGTAGCCTCAGCCATCTTGGATTCTGCAATTTTCCAGTGTACTTAGTACAGGGAGAGACATCAGCAGGCACTAGGGACAGTGCTAGGAAAGACTTTAAAACTTTTATTTTGCTGTATAGAAGTTCAGGGAAGGATAGGGAGGAATCATTCCGCAGTATTGAAGCAGAACAGCGTTCAGTAGGGAAGTTTACAGCCTGGGTAACAGGAACAATCCTATTACACTTTGCTGCACTGACTGTGGATCCAAATTGCCATTATACAGCTCTTTAATTCCAGCAAACTGTTCTTGTTATTGGGGTGCAAGTGGTGTTTGATAGAGCAATTAACAGGGTTTATTACAAGGAAATATTTGTATATCTTATTTGCCCTTGTGCGGTGCAGTTATACGTTCTAAAGCATTTTTGGCTTGTATTAGTGGGAAAAAAGGGCTTATTAGCTGTTGTGTGGTGAAGTGAGAATTTTCAGCCCTTTTTGGTGTGTATTAGTTGCACAAAAATATATGTTATTTGCCTTCAGCAGTGCAGTTATATGTTCTAAAGCCCTTTTTGGCCTGTATTAGTGACAAAAATACCTATATTATTTGCCGTTCAGCGGTGTAGTTATATGTTCTAAAGCCTTTTGTGGCGTGTATAAGCGGAAAAAAATAAGGGCCTATTTGCCGTTCAGCAGTGCAGTTATATGTTCTAAAGCCCTTTTTGGTGTGTATTAGTGGAACACAAAAAAGTATTTCCTATTGTGTGGTGAAGTGAGAAGAATACAGCCTTTTTTGGCGTGTATTAGTAGCAAAAAATATATATATTTGACGTTCAGCTGTGCAGTTATATGTTCTAAAGCCTTTTGTGGCGTGTATAAGCAGAAAAAAATAAGGGCCTATTTGTCGTTCAGCGGTGCAGTTATGTGTTCTAAAGCCCTTTTTGGCGTGTATTAGTGGCAAAAAATATATATTTGCCATTCAGTGGTGCAGTTATATGTTCTAAAGCCCTTTTTTGCATGTATTAGTGGCACAAAATAAAGTATTTGCCATTGTGTGGTGAGGTGAAAAAATTATAGCCCTTTTTGGCGTGTATTAGTGGCAAAAAAATAAGTTCCTATTTGCCATCCAGCGGTGCAGTTATATGTTATAAAGCCGTTTTTTCCATTTATTAGTGGCAAAAAAATATATATTATTTGCCTTCAGCAGTGCAGTTATGTGTTCTAAAGCCCTTCTTGGCGTGTATTAGGCTACTTTCACACTAGCGTTCGGAGCGGATCCGTCTGATGTTTGATCAGACGGATCCGCTCCGATAATGCAGACGTTCGCATCCGTTCAGAACGGATGCGTCTGCATTAAAACTTAGAAAATTTTCTAAGTGTGAAAGTTGTCTGAGCGGATCCGTTCAGACTTTACATTGTAAGTCAATGGGGAACGGATCCGCTTGAAGATTGAGCCATATGGTGTCATCTTCAAGCGGATCCGTCCCCATTGACTTACATTGTAAGTCTGGACGGATCCGCTCGCCTCCGCACGGCCAGGCGGACACCCGAACGCTGCAAGCAGCGTTCAGGTGTCCGCTCACTGAGCGGAGCGGAGGCTGAGCGCTGGCAGGCGGATGCATTCTCAGTGGATCCGCCTCCATTGAGAATGCATTGGGGCCAGACGGATGCGTTCGGGACCGCTCGTGAGCCCCTTCAAACCGAGCGCACGAGCGGACACCCGAACGCTAGTGTGAAAGTAGCCTTAGTGGCACAAAAAAAAGTATTTGCCATTGTGTGGTGACGTGAAAAAATGACAGCCCTTTTTGGCGTGTATTAGTGGCAAAAAATATATATATGCCGTTTAGCGGTGCAGTTAAATGTTCTAAAGCCCTTTTTTGTGTGTATTAGTGGCACAAAATAAAGTATTTGCCATTGTATGGTGAAGTGATAAAATTACAGCCCTTTTTGGCGTGTATTAGTGGCAAAAAATATATATATTATTTGCCATTCAGCGGTGCAGTTATATGTTCTAAAGTCTTTTGTGGCGTGTATAAGTGGAAACAAATAAGGGTCTATTTGCTGTTCAGCAGTGTAGTTATATGTTCTAAAGCCATTTTTGGCGTGTATTAGTGGCAAAAAAACCATCCAGCGCGGATGCGATGCGGGAGGTGAACGCATTGCACCCGCACTGAATACTGACCCATTCATTTCTATGGGGCTGTGCACACGAGCGGTGATTTTCACGCATCACTTTTGCGTTGCGTGAAAATCGCAGCATGCTCCTCTTTGTGCGTTTTTCACGTAACGCAGGCCCCATAGAAATGAATGGGGTTGCGTGAAAATCGCAAGCATCCGCAAGCAAGTGCGGATGCGGTGCGATTTTCACGCACGGTTGCTAGGAGACGATCGGGATGGAGACCCGAACCTTATTATTTTCCCTTATAACATGGTTATAAGGGAAAATAATAGCATTCTGAATACAGAATGCTAAGTAAAACAGCCACCATGGTAAAAGATCATGTGACGTACCATGTGATGACCAGAGTGACGTCATCCCAGGTCCTTAAACTATATATAATGCTCTCCACAGGTCCTATACAGTAAAAGAGACAGACGGAGATGCCCGGCATTGTGAGCAAGTGGATTAAGGTGAGTTAAATGATTTTTTTTTTTTTTAACCCCCTCCAGCCCTGTTTTACTTAGCATTCTGTATTCAGAATGCTATTATTTTCCCTTATAACCATGTTATAAGGGAAAATAATACTATTTACAGAACACCGATCCCAAGCCCGAACTTCTGTGAAGAAGTTCGGGTTTGGGTACCAAACACGCGCGATTTTTCTCACGCGAGAGCAAAACGCATTACAATGTTTTGCACTCGCGCGGAAAAATCGCGGGTGTTCCCGCAACGCACCCGCACATTTTTCCGCAACGCCCGTGTGAAAGAGGCCTTAGTGTAAAGAGAATCTGCCGCCGCTTTGTAAAAGGGGGGGGGGGGGGGGTCCGATCTAAAGTTTGCACTGGGGCTCATAACACTATTTCCTCTACTACCTTTTTGGGGTGTATTAGTGGCACAAAAAAAGTATTTGCTGTTGTGTGAAGTGAGAAAATTACAGCCCTTTTTGGCGTGTATTAGTGTAAGAAAAATATATATTTGCCGTTCAGCTGTGCAGTTATATGTTCTAAAGCCCTTTTATGCATGTATTACATAGTTAATATGGTTGAAAAAATACATAAGTCCATCAAGTTCAACCAAGGGATAGGTGGGATGTGAATCCCAGAAGGAATTGAGACTCAGCTTTCTACACGTTTTCATAAGCATTAATGTTGTTTACTTTTAAGAATTCATCTAAACCCTTTTTAAAACTGTCCACTGTTCCTGCTGTGACCATGTCCTGAGGAAGTCTATTCCACTGATTCACAGTTCTTACAGTAAAGACGCTTTGACGCTTCCGGAGACTGAACTTTTTCCTCTCCAATCAGAGGCAGTGCCCTCTTGTCTTTTGAGCGCATTTTACATGAAACTGTTTTTTGTATGGACCATTTTCTATGGACCATTTATATATTTGTATAGGTTAATCATGTCCCCCCTTAGGCTACATGCACACGACCGTATGTGTTTTGTGGTCTGCAAATTGTGGATCCGCAAAAAAAATGGATGACGTTCAGTATGGCAACCGATTTTTTTGCGGATCTGTTTTTTTTGCGGCTCCATTTTGCGGATCCATTGTAATAATGCCTATCCTTGTCCGCAAACTAGAAAAAAACTAGAAAAAAATAGGACATGCACTATTTTTTTTTGCGGAGCAACGGAACGGACATACGGATGCGGAGAGCACACGGTGTGCTGTCCACGTTTTTTGCGGACCCATTGAAATGAATGGGTCCGCATTCTATCCACAGAAAAACGGATCGGTCACGGAAACAAAATACGGTCGTGTGCATGAGGCCGTTGACGTCTCTTCTTAAGACTAAATAAATTCAATTATTTTAATCTTTCTTTATAACTAAGACCCTCCATGCCCCATCATCTTTTAGTCGCCTCTCCTCTGTAATTTTTCCAGCTGTAGTGCGTCATTTCTAATGGACATACATTGTCATGCTGTAATTAATCTACCATCCACAAGGGACACCCAAATCCTTCTCTATAAGGGACTCTCCCAGTACTACATCACCTAGCAATATGAGCACAGAGATTATTACTACCAAGATGCATAACTTTAGATTTGTCCACATGAACCTCATTTGCCAAGTTGATGCCCAATCACCTCAGAGTGTTCGAGTCAGCTTGTAGTATATGGACAGCTTCCATAGACTGTACAGTTTACATAGCTTAGTATCATCTGAAAATAGAAATGGTGCTATTAACCACTTCAGCCCCCAGTGCTTAAACACCCTGAAAAGACCAGGCCACTTTTTACACTTCTTTTTACATATACCAATGCTGGGTGAGATACATATCTTGGTCAAATGCCAACTTTGTATAAAAAAATGGGAAAAGTTGTCTTTTGCCAAGATATTTATCTCACCCAGCATGGGTATATGTAAAAAGACACCCCAAAACACATTCCCCAACTTCTACTGAATACGGAGATACCAGATGTGTGACACTTTTTTGCAGCCTAGGTGGGCAAAAGGGGCCCATATTCCAAAGAGCACCTTTCGGATTTCACTCGCATTTTTTACCAGAATTTGATTTCAAACTCCTTACCACACATTTGGGCCCCTAGAATGCCAGGGCAGTATAACTACCCCACAAGTGACCCCATTTTGGAAAGAAGAGACCCCAAGGTATTTACTGATGGGCATGGCGAGTTCTTGGAAGTTTTTATTTTTTGTCACAAGTTAGTGGAATATGAGACTTTGTATGAAAAAAAAAAAAATCAATCATTTTCCACTAACCTTGTGACAAAAAATAAAAAATTCTAGGAACTCACCATGCCCCTCACGGAATACCTTGGGGTGTCTTCTTTCCAAAATAGGGTCACTTGTGGGGTAGTTATACTGCCCTGGCATTTTCCAGGGGCCCTAATGTGTGGTAAGTAGGTAAATGACCTGTGAAATCCGAAAGGTGCTCTTTGGAATATGGGCCCCTTTGCCCACCTAGGCTGCAAAAAAGTGTCACACATCTGGTATCGCCGTACTCGGGAGAAGTTGGGGAATGTGTTTTGTGGTGTCATTTTTACATATACCCATGCTGGGTGAGAGAAATATCTTGCAAAAGACAACTTTTCCCATTTTTTTTATACAAAGTTGGCATTTGACCAAGATATTTATCTCACCCAGCATGGGTATATGTAAAATGACACCCCCAAAACACATTCACCAACTTCTACTGAATACGGAGATACCACATGTGTGACACTTTTTTGCAGCCTAGGTGGGCAAAGGGGCCCAAATTCCTTTTAGGAGGGCATTTTTAGACATTTGGATACCAGACTTCTTCTCACGCTTTGGGGCCCCTAAAATGCCAGGGCAGTATAAATACCCCACATGTGACCCCATTTTGGAAAGAAGACACCCCAAGGTATTCAATGAGGGGCATGGCGAGTTCATAGAAAAAAAAAAATTTTGGCACAAGTTAGCGGAAATTGATTTTTTAATTTTTTTCTCACAAAGTCTCCCTTTCCGCTAACTTGGGACAAAAATTTCAATCTTTCATGGACTCAATATGCCCCTCAGCGAATACCTTGGGGTGTCTTCTTTCCAAAATGGTGTTATTTGTGGGGTGTTTGTACTGCCCTGGCATTTGAGGGTCTCCGCAATCATTACATGTATGCCCAGCATTAGGAGTTTCTGCTATTCTCCTTATATTGAGCATACAGGTAATGAGATTTTTTTTTTCTTTCAGCCCCGCTGGCTGAAAGAAAAAAAATGAACGGCACAGATTTCTTCATTCGCATCGATCAATGTGGATGAAAAAAATCTCTGCCAAAAAAAGAAAAAGGAGGGGAAAGGTGTCTGCCAGGACATAGGAGCTCCGCCCAACATCCATACCCACTTAGCTCGTATGCCCTGGCAAACCAGATTTCTCCATTCACATCAATCGATGTGGATGAATAAATCATTGCCGGGATTTTTTTTTTTTATATATATACAAAGTGTTTGCCAAAGTATATGAACACCGCCACCTCCTCAGCTCATATGCCTCGGCAAACGTATCTTTTACTGCAGAGGAGAAATCTCGTCTTGCAGCGCCGCCCGCGGGCAGGCTGGTGACGAAATACTTCTTTTAATTTTGCCGGCCCGCGATGCGCATGCGCGGGCCGGCTTTGAGCGAAATCTCGCGTCTCGCGAGATGACGCGTATATGCGTGACTCTGCGCAGCGCTGCCACCTCCGGAACGCGATCCTGTGTTAGGCGGTCCGGAGGTGGTTAATCTGGTCCTCAATATCATTAATAAATAAATTAAATAATAGAGGGTCCAGCACTGAACCTTGGGGTACAACATTTATAACCCAGGACCATTCTGAATAGTGGCACAAAAAAAAAAGTATTTGCCTTTGGGTGGTGAAGTGAGAAAATTACAGCCCTTTTTGAAGTGTATTAGCGGCAAAAAATATATATTTGCTGTTTAGCAGTGCAGTTATATGTTCTAAAGCACTTTTTGGCGTGTATTAGTGGCAAAAAATATATATTTGGCGTTCAGCTGTGCAATTACGGTATATGTTCTAAAGCCCTTTTGGTGTGTTTTAGTGGAAAATATATATATATTTGCCGTTCAGCTGTGCAGTTATATGTTCTAAAGCCTTTTGTGTAGTGTATAAGTAGAGAAAAATAAGGGCCTATTTGCCGTTCAGCGGTGTAGTTATATGTTCTAAAGCCCTTTTTGACGTGTATTAGTGGGAAAAAAAGGGCTTATTAGCCGTTGTGTGGTGAAGTGAGAAAATTGCAGACTTTTTTGGGGTATTTTAATTTCCTTTTTATTTATTTATTTGATCTAACAGTATGTCAGACAGAAGTGTCAGGCCCTGCACAGGGGAGTGGCAGAGGCCTAAATGTTTCTGGCGCAGGCAGTGGTCGCAGCAGAGTAAGGGGCTGTGGCAGCAGGGGTCATTTTGATAGGCCTGAGCTCCCAGTGTCTGCTAGCAGTCGTGTCTTGACCAGCAACCCAGCGGTTCTTGAATGGTTGACTTGATCTTCGACTTCTTCGCAAGTGACATCAAACACCCTCAGCCAAGAGTCAGTGGGTTCATCAGACACAACCCTTAGTAGGCATGGCCCGTGAGCAGGCTCTGAGCCCTCACCTGTCATCAACCTGCCTCTGTCCTTTTTTGTTCCCTCAGCCAGAGAAGTATTGTATGCTGTGTGCTCAGCCCCACTATACAGTGAGGACGAGCTACTAGAGGACAGTCAGCAGCTACTGCCCAGCCAAGATGTGGAGGAGACATCCGCCGCTTTCTCCACTAGGCCGGCAAGTATTGATTAGGAGAGTGGCGTGGGAGCTGGTATTGCAAGCGGCAGAGACAGTTGAGGAGGACATCAGTGACAAGCAGACAGTACTCGATGATGATGATGTAGCTGATCGCACTTGGGAGCTGAGTGACGAAAGGACTTCATCATCATTGGGATAAGAGGGTGGCAGCTTGCCCGTGAGGCAGCAGTGGAGCCAGCAAGTCGATAGCATGGCTGGGAGTCAGCAGAGTGGCAGCAGTGAGAGGTCGGGAGCCAAACGTGCCCGCGGTAGACCACCCGCTTCGTAGGAGCCTACCAGCCCGGAAAGTAGTGGTGCAAAGCTTCACGGAAGCAGCAGTGGTAGCAGTCTGTCAGTGCAGAGTGTTGGGGGTAAAATCACCTTCTCGGCGGTGTGGCAGTTTTTGCTAAGCCGCCGGAGGAGGTGAACATGGCCATTTGTAAAATCTGTGGGCAGAAGGTGAAGCGTGGCCAGGGTACCAATGTTGGCACCATTACCCTGTGTCAACATATGCAGCGTTACCATAAAGTGGCCTGGGAGAACCGTGGCTCCAATGTGGTGGTCCAGCCTGCCACAGCAACTGCTGCATCACCCAGTGGCACGCATCCGATTTCAGGCAGTAAAGGCTCCACCATTTCAGCCGAAGGGAGCCTTCTGTCCTTCCCATCATCTGCTTGTCCTGATGCTCCTGCTCCTCCTCCTCCTACTCCTCGTGAGTCATTACGTGAGCAAATGATCACTGAAGCGATTTCCAAGAGACAACAGTATGCGTGCACTCATCCAACGGTGCAGAAGCTGAATGTGCTCCTGGCCAAGTTGCTGGTGCTGCAGTCCCTCCCTTTCCAAGTGGTGGACTCTGCACCTTTCAGAGAACTGATGGATTGTGCCAAGCCGAGGTGGAGAGTCCCAAGCCATCATTTCTTTACCAAAAAGGCAGTACCACATGCACACACATGTAGAACAGAAGGTGGGCCAGTCCTTGAGCTTGTCGGTGTCTGCCAAAGTGCACGGCAGTGCCGACATGTGGAGCTGCAACTAAGGTCAGGGACAATACATGTACTTTATGGCCCACTGGGTGATTGTGGTTTCTACATAGCCACACCAGCAACTTGGCCAGGTGACGCTGTTTCCGCCTCCACATTCTCACGCCGTTGGTCCTGCGACAATGTCCACCACTGCCTCCTCATACTCTGTGTCCTCAGCCTCCACTGCAGGGACAATTCACAGTGCCCCTCCAGCATACCACATGAGCAGGGCATGGCAGTGTCACGCTGTTCTGCACCTGATTTGCCTGGGCGAACTGAGTCACACAGGGGAGGAACTGCTTTGTGTCCTTTAGCAAGAAATCAAATCCTGGCTTTCTCCGTGACAACTCAAAATCGGAACCATGGTGACCGACAACGGGAAGAACATGGTGTTGGCGCTACTTCAAGAAGGGCTGAGCCATCCGCCCTGCATGTTACACTTGCTCAATCTGGTTGTCAAGCAGTTCCTGAAGTCTTCCAGCCGTCTGCAAGACATCCTAAAAATGGCCAGGAAATTTTGCATGCACTTCAGCCACTCGTACACCCTCCTTAAACTGCAGTGGCAGAATGGCATCCCCAACATAGGCTGACATTTGATGTTTCCACCCATTGGAATTCCACCCTCCATATGTTGGACCTAGTATACGAACAGAGAAAGGCCATAAACTTTTTCTTGATGATCCAAGTGGACAGGAGTACTCCCCTGTGTAACTTCAATGTCAGCCATTGACAGCTCATGCGTGACACCTGCCATTTGCTCAGGCCCTTTGAGGAGGCCACGTTATTTGTCAGTCGCCAGGACTACGGGATGAGCAACATCAAACCACTGCTTCATGTTCTGGAACAGATCCTGGTAAATATGGCTGGTCAGGTGACTGGAGACGTGGAGCGTAGATCTCAAGGCCACATGAGCCCTGTGGGGGCTGAACTGGAGGAGGACATTGGAGCACAAGCAATGTTTAGCGAAATGGGTGGTTTTTTCTACATAGGTGAAAGGAGAGGAGGAGCAGAAGCAGCCAGAGGAGCTACAGGGTGATGAGGAAGACGAGGCAGAGGACCCAGATACATTGTGGCAGTATGCAGTGAAGATGGAGGCAGGGAGTCCCTCCTAGTCACTTGTACAAATGGCCGATGCATGCTCACTTGCTGCGTAGTGACAGCTGAATTGTCACCATTCAGCAGATGGATGACTTCTGGCTTTCCACTTTGTTGGACCCTCGCTACCGGTCCAAAATGTGGGCCTTTTTTTTTTTTTTTTTACACCCGCTGAGAGGGAGGACAAACTGAACTATGATAGAGACATCCTATGTAGTCAGTTGGCCGCTTCCTATCTACGCCATCGTCTAGCCTCTTACAGTTCTGACCGGGGGAGCCGTCTGCGCTCACGTTCCTCTGCCATGGCTGCTATGGCAGGGTGGTGGAGTAGGAGCAGTTCCAGCTCCATCAGCAGCAATTTTGGTCTATAGTCGCTGAAGAGCAGCTTTATTCACCCACCTTGTGAAGAAACTACTCACCAGCAGTAGCTAGACCTGGAGCAGGACCTGAACCAGCAGGTGGTGGCATACTTAGACAGCACCCTGCAACCCATTTTTGAAGATCCACTGGGCTACTGTGCAGTCAAACTGGATTTGTGTCAGCAACTGGCAGAGTTTGCGCTGGAAAAGCTGTCCTGCCCGGCCAGTAGTGTGGCATCAGAGCGGGTGTTTAGTGCAGCGGGGGCCATAGTTACCCAAGAAGAACTCGCCTGTCCAACCAAAATGTGGAGAGACTGACCATTGTCAAGATGAATCAGACGTGGATCAACCAGGAGTTCCACCCACCAATGCCTGATGCATCAGACTAGATCATCCATGGTGCCACACCAACACTTTGACAAAAGAGACCGGTTTCTTCTGGCTACCTGCCTCAGCTAATATTCTGATGCTGCCACCCGCCTGATGCCAATCATCTGATGGCAAGTGCTCCCTTTTTCACCCACCATCTTCAGGTGGTACTGGTATTGCCACCCACCTACCCACTCTGTCACAGAGACACTCTGTGGCCTCCTGATGCTGCTGCCACCTCCACACTATGTCACCTTGCTACTCTGTGGTCTCCTGATGCTGCTGTCACCTCCATACTATCTCACCTTGCCACTATGTGGTCTCCTGAATCTTCTGCTACCTCAACACTATGTCAGCTTGCAATGCTGTGGCCTCCTAATGCTGCTGCTGCCACCTCCACACATTGTGCCACTCTATGGCCTCCTAATGCTGCTGCCATCGCCACACTGTCACTTTGCCACCCTGTGGCCTCCTCCTGATGCTGCTGCTGCCTCCAACTCCACACTCTGTTATTATGCCACTCTGCGGCCTCCTTATGCTGCTGTCACCTCCAGACTGTCATTGTCCCACCCTGTGGCCTCATCCTGGTGCTGCTTCTGCCACACTGTTATTGTGCCACCCTGTGACCTCCTTCTGGTGCTGCTGCCACCTACATACTTTGTCATTGTGCCAGCCTGTGGTCTCCTGATGCTACTGCCACCTTCAGAATGTCATTGTGCTACCCTGCGGCCTCCTCCTAATGCTGCTACTGCTACCATGTTCACATTATGTTATTGTGCCACTCTGTGGTCTCCTTATGCTGCTGCTGCCACCTCCACACTGTCATTGTGCCACCCTGAGGCCTACTACTGATGCTGATGCTGCCGTTACCTCCACACTCGGTCATTGTACCACTCTGTGGCCACCTGATGCTGATGCCATCTCCACACTGTCATTGTGCCACCCTGTGGCTTCCTCCTGATGCTGCTGCCACCTCCACACTCTGTCATTGTGCCTCTCTTTGGCCTCCTGAAGCTGCTGCTGCCTTCTCTACACATTTTAATTGTGCCACCCTGTGGCCTCCTCCTGATGCTGCTGGCGCCACCTCCACACTCTGTCATTGTACATTCTGTGGCCTTCTCTTGGTGATTCTGCTGCCATCTCCACACTCTGTCATTGTGCCACTCTGTGGTCTCCTCATGCTGCTGCTGCTGCCACCTCCACACTGTCAATGTGCCACCCTGTGGCCTTGTCCTGATGCTGCCGCCAACTTCACACTCTGTCATTGTGCCACTCTGTGGCCTCCAGATGATGCTGCCACCTCCAGACTGTCATTGTGCCACACTGTGGCCTGATCCTGATGCTGCTGCCGCCACCTCCAAACTCTTTCATTGTGCCACTCTGTGGCCTCCTGATGCTGCTGCCACCTCCACACTGTCATTGTGCCACCCTTTGGCCTACTCCTGATGCTGCTGCTACCACCTCAACACTCTTTTAATGTGCCACTCTGTGGCCTCCTGATGATGCTGCCACCTCCAGACTCTCATTGTGCCAACCTGTTGCCTCCTCCTGATGCTGCTACTGCTGCCATCTCCACCATCTCCACCCTATGTCATTGTGCCACTCTGTGTTCTACTCATGCTGCTGCCATCTCCACACTGTCATTGTGCCACCCTGTGGCCTCCTTCTGATGCTGCTGCCTTCTCCACACTGTCATTGTGCCACCCTGTGGCCTCCTCCTGATGCTGCTGCTACCGCCACCTCCACACTTTGTCATTTTGCCACTCTGTGGCCTTCTGATGATGCTGCTGCCACCTCCACACTCTTTCATTGTGTCACCTTGTGGCCTTCTTCTGGTCCTGGTGTTGCTGCTGCCATCTCCACATTCTGTCATTGTGCCACCCTGTGGCCTCCTCCTGATGCTGCTGCCATCTCCACACTCTGTCATTGTGCCACTCTGTGGCCTCCTGATGCTGCCACCTCCATACTGTCATTGTGCCACCTTGTGGCCTCCTCCTGATGCTGCTGCTATCACCACCTCCACACTTTGTCATTGTGACACTCTGTGGCCTTCTGATGCTGCTGCCACCTCCACACTGTCATTGTACCACCCTGTGGCCTCCTCCTGATGCTGATGCTGCTTCCACTATCTTCTCACACTGTCATTGTGCCACTCTTTGGCCTCCTCATGCTGCTGCCACCTCAACACTGTCATTGTGCCACTTTGTGGCCCTGATGCTGCTGCCGCCACTTTCACACTATTTCATTGTGCCACTCTGTGGCCTCCTGATGATGCTGCCACCTCCACACTGTCATTGTGCCTACCTGTGGCCTGATCCTGATGCTGCTGCCGCCACCTCCACACTCTGTCATTGTGCAACTCTGTGGCCTTCTAATGATACTGCCACCTCCACACTGTAATTTTGCCACCCTGTTGCTTCCTTCTGATGCTGCAGCCACCACACTCTGTCATTGGGCCACTCTGTGGTCTCCTCATGCTGCTTCTACGTCACCACTATGTCATAGGGCCACTATGTGGACATCTCATGCTGTACCCACCCTCCCCACTTCATGACTGGGCCACTATTTTGCCTTTTGGCCTGGCTGACATCATCATTTACAGTTGCAATAAAAAGTATGTGAACCCTTTGGAATGATATGGATTTCTGCACAAATTGGTCATAAAATGTGATCTGATCTTTATCTAAGTCACAACAATAGACAATCACAGTCTGCTTAAACTAATAACACAAATAATTAAATGTTACCATGTTTTTATTGAACACACCATGTAAACATTCACAATGCAGGTGGAAAAAGTATGTCAACCCCTAGACTAATGACATCTCCAAGAGCTAATTGGAGTAAGGTGTCAGCCAACTCGAGTCCAATCAATGAGATGAGATTGGAGGTGTTGGTTACAGCTGCCCTGCCCTACAAAAAAAAAAAAAAACACACCAGTTCTGGGTTTGCTTCTCACAAGAATCATTGCCTAATGTGAATGATGCCTTGCACAAAAGAGCTCTCAGAAGACCTACGATTAAGAATTGTTGACTTGCATAAAGCTGGAAAGGGTTATAAAAGCATCTCCAAAAGCCTTGCTGTTCATCAGTCCACGGTAACAGTCTATAAATGGAGAAAGTTCAGCACTGCTGCTACTCTCCCTAGGAGTGGCCGTCCTGTAAAGATGACTCCAAGAGCACAGCGCAGACTGCTCAATGAGGTGAAGAAGAATCCTAGAGTGTCAGCTAAAGACTTACAAAAGTCTCTGGCATATGCTAACATCCCTGTTAGCGAATCTACGATATGTAAAATGCTAAACAAGAATGGATTTCATGGGAGGATACCACAGAGGAAGCCACTGCTGTCCAAAAAAAACATTGCTGCACGTTTACAGTTTGCACAAGAGCACCTGGATGTTCCACAGCAGTACTGGCAAAATATTCTGTGGACAGATGAAACCAAAGTTGAGATGTTTGGAAGAAACACACAAAACTATGTGTGGAGAAAAAGAGGCACAGCACACCAACATCAAGACCTTATCCCAACTGTGAAGTATGGTGGTGGGGGCATCATGATTTGGGGCTGCTTTGCTGCGTCAGGGTCTGGACGGAATGCTATCATCGAAGGAAAAATTAATTCCCAAGTTTATCAAGACATTTTGCAGGAGAACCGAAGGCCATCTGTCCACCAGCTGAAGCTCAACAGAAGATGGGTGTTGCAACAGGACAACGACCCAAAACATAGAAGTAAATCAACAACAGAATGGCTTAAACAGAAGAAAATACGCCTTCTGGAGTGGCCCAGTCAGAGTACTGACCTCAACCCCATTGAGATGCTGTGGCATGACCACAAGAAAGCGATTCACACCAGACATCCCAAGAATATTGCTGAACTGAAACAGTTCTGTAAAGAGGAATGGTCAAGAATTACTCCTGACCGTTGTGCACGTCTGATCTGCAACTACAGGAAACGTTTGCTTGAAGTAATTGCTGCCAAAGGAGGTTCAACCAGTTATTAACTCCAAGGGTTCACATACTTTTTCCACCTGCACTGTAAATGTTTAAATGGTGTGTTCAATAAAAACATGGTAACATTTAATTATTTGTGTGTCATTAGTTTAAGCAGACTGTGATTGTCTATTGTTGTGACTTAGATAAAGATCAGATCACATTTTATGACCAATTTGTGCAGAGATCCATATCATTCCAAAGGGTTCACATACTTTTTCTTGCAACTGTATTTGACCCTTATTATGATCTGTCAGAAGGAAGGAAAAATAAGAAGCACAACAGATCCTGTCTATGTAACAGCTGTAAGGCCTGCATGACACGATCCCTATTTTGCATCAGAATTGGCTTATGATTTGGTAGCCAAAAGCAGGAGTGGGTACAAAACACAGAAGACATGCAAATATTCTATTCACGTGTCATCTCTGTTTTGGATCCACTATTTTTTGGGCTTTAGCAATACTGATGGATTGCTGACCAAGTGACGGTGGATTCTCCACAGACGGGATCCGTTTTTTGTGTTTTATTGTTCTGACGGATCAGAAGAATGGCAAAATAATCAGTGATGTCAACACAAACTTACTGCTGACACCCTTTTCACTCTGCCGGGGGGGTTCTACTTGTATAAGAGTTTAATTGAACAGATTCTGCAGAAATCTATGTGGAATCAGCTGCCAACAGTGTAAAAGGAGTGTGCTAATTCTTCTGAGTTCACACTTGAGTTATTTGGTCAGTTTTGGCCCTGTAACTGCCCAAATAAGTGAACTGTGCAGTGATTTTAAGAGCGATGATACTGACTCACAGTATTGTTTCACTACCACAGCATTCTCCCTATGCGTGTTACCGCAAGGCACAGTGTTCTACAGTACACCACTATAAAGGCTGTCTGCAGCCAGGAAATCCTTAATTTCTAACGATAATATGTTTTCCCTTAGTCCAAACAGCAGCAGAGATGGGGTTAACTGCCGCCCCCCCCCCCCCCCCCGTGGACTGGTAGGACCGGCGGAATTTTTAATGAGTCCAAAGAATAACCAATGAAAGAACTCCAGCTCCCCTAAAGGGAGGGGTTCGCCCCCCCAGCCCACCGTGTCTATAGCAAAAAAGTACTTAGGGTGGGAAAATTTGTGTGCTGCTGTTAGGACTAAGGGAGAACAAATTATTGTTAGAAATTAACGATTCCCTTACGTCCTACCAGCAGCACAGATGGGGAGATAGCAAGAAGAATCCCCTAGGGAGGGTCCTCATGCCTGGCAGAAGAAAGAACCAAAGGCCGAAAACTCTGCTACCTTAGCATCTATTCTTTAATGAGAGATGAAGGTTAATTCAGAGCTCCAGGAAGCCGCCTTACAGATCAACTCTAGGGGGAGAAGACTTCTCTCCGCGACAGAGGTAGCTACGGCCCTAGTAGAATGGGCCCTCACAAACTCCGGAGGATCTAAGGATTGGGAGGTGAAAGCTTCCCTAATGGCTTCCTTGACCCAGCGACTAATAGTAGTTTTAGACGCCTTACGGCTTTTAGACTTACCGGCAAACAGGATGAAGAGGTTCTCATCTATCCTGAATTCTCTGGATCTATCCATATAGATCTGAGGCATCTCGATATGTCCAGTGGATGTCTAACTGGAACATCAGAGGAGGAGGCAGAGAATAATACAGGTAGAGAAATTACTTGGTTAATATTTTGAAAAGTTGGAACCTTAGGTCTAAAATAAAGTAGAAATTTTAGAAGGACTCTGTCCTGTAAAAAGATGATGTATGGGTGTAAAGCGGAGAAAGCTTGCAGCTCAGAAATTCTTTTGGCTGAGGTTATAGCCAGAAGAAAAACCACTTTAAGAGTTAGAAACTGAAAGCTTGCCTCCTCCAAAGGTTCAAAGGGGGGAGATGCTAACCTCTTGAGAACTACTGACAAGTCCCATTGGGGAACGGGTTTCAGTATTGTAGGCTTCAATCTTTCTGCTCCCTTAAGGAAGCGTTTGATGAGCGGGTCCCGAGAATATGGTCTGTTGAGACAGGCCGAGATGGCAAAAACTTGAACCTTCAGGGTAGATGGGGAGAGACCTCTATCTAACCCATCCTGGAGGAACTGTAAGATCGCAGAGAGGGGCGGATCTGCAGACGCCACCTGGTTGGAACTACACCATGATGTGAAGATCCTCATGATTCGGGAGTAGGCCTTCTTGGTAGACTCTGCTCTGGAATGCGACAGGGTTCTCAGGACCGACTCAGAGAGCCCATCCACTCTGGGAAGGGACTGATCAACCTCCAGGCTGTCAGGTTGAATCTGTGCAGATCTGGGCAGAGTGTCCCACGACACCAGGTTCTGCTCCGGGGGGAGTCTCCAATATTGTCCCCGACTCATCTGAATGAGCTGGGTAAACCAGGATCTCTTGGGCCAAAATGGTATGATGGCTATTACCGAGGCCTGATCCTGACGGATTTTTATCAGTACCCTCGGAATCATGGAAAAGGGAGGGAAGATGTAGGCCAGCGCGTCTATCGCCAGGGGGTTGTCCTCCCTGTATAGGGAACAGAACCTCTGCACCTTGGCGTTGAACCTGGTTGCCATGAGATCCACCTCTGGCATGCCCCATCTGAGGACTAGCTGCCTGAAGATCTCCGGATGTAGTGACCACTCCATGATCGGTAAGCCGCGACTTAGGCGATCCGCAATGATGTTGAGGGAGCCTCGGATGTGAGTGGCAGATAGATGGGATAGGTTCAGCTCTGCCCACCGCAGAATTACCCCAATCTCTGAAAGAAGGGGTAAGGATCTTGTGCCTCCCTGCTTGTTTATGTAAAGCACGGCAGTCATGTCGTCTGACTGGACTTTCACTGCTTTGCCCCGAATCTGAGGGGCGAAGTGAAAGAGGGCTAGCCAGATAGCACACATCTCGTGGAGATTCGAAGAAAGATGCCGCTCCTGAGGAGACCAAGATCCCCGAACTGGGGATCCGTCTAAATGAGCGCCCCAGCCTACAAGGGACGCGTATGTTGTCAATATGAGCCAAACTGGTTGGGTCATAGACTTCCCTACTGGTAGATGGAACCACCATCTGAGGGAATTCAGGGTTTGGTTGGACAGGGAATCTAGACCCGCAGGGCTGCCATTCCATTTGTCTAAGACCTCCGATTGAAGAGGCCGAAGGTGCCATAAAGCCCAAGGGACTGCATCCGCAGCCGCTGACATGAGCCCCAACATCTTCATGAGAGTCCGGATGGAGACTCGTCATGGGACGTAGAGGAACCTTGCCAGGTCCCGAATCCGTGCTCCTCTTTCTGGAGTCAACTGGAGGGACATCTCCAGAGAGTTGACCCCGAATCCTAAATAATGGATTGAAGTCGAAGGGCTCACGTTCGACTTCTGCCAGTTGATGATCCAGCCAAGGCAGAGCAGAAAGGAAATTGCGACATGAAGATGATGAGTAAGTATAGGGACCGAAGAGGCTAGAAGAAGCCAATTGTCCAGGTAGGGAACAATGGTCAGTCCCTGGAGTCTCAGAGCTGCCACCACCGACACTACCACCTTGGTGAAGATAAGAGGGGCAGAAGAGATTACGAAGGGGAGAGCGGCAAATTGAAAATGCCTGCGCACCCCTGAAATCTGGACCGCGATCCTGAGAAATTTCCGAGAGGAAGGATGGATCGGGATGTGGAGGTAAGCATCCTTGAGGCTCAGAGTAGCCATCACGTCCCCAGGACTGAGGATGTGGCTGACTGACCTTATGGTTTCCATCCGGAACCTGGTTCTCCTTACAAATCGATTGAGGAATCTCAAATCTATGATCATCCGGAGATCTCCTGTTTTCTTGGGTACCAGGAATACTGGAGAATAAATCCCTAGACCCTTCTCCCCTGCCAGTACCTCCTCCAGGGCTCCCTTGGAAATGTAGTCCTGAATATAAGATTCTAGGATCTTCTGTCTGGCCGGCAGGAAACTTCGAGTGGCAACGAATCTTTCTGGGGGGAGAGAAACGAGGTCTATTAGATAGCCAGTAGCCACTATGCTTTGCACCCAGGGATCTGAGATTTCCTGGGCCCATACGTGCTGGAAATGGGAAAGACAACCCCCTACAGGGAGCTGAGGGAGGGGTACGGGAAAATCCAGAGGCGTAACGACAGGGGTAGCAGGGTTTAACCAAGAGCCTCTGAGAGGCCCATAGTCAGGAGGGTTTTGCCTCCTTGGTGGGTTTACGGGAGCGTCTGGAAAATCTTCCAGACTGCCACCCCGCCAATCTCTAAGCCTGGCCTGCTGTCTGGATCTACCTCCGCAATCTTGCCTGCCCCGGGCCTGAAAGGGTTGTCGAAGGAGACTCTTTCCCTTTTTATCGGAGAGTCCCTCCATGATGGTGTCCAGCTCTGAACCGAATAAGCGGTCCGGTTCGAAGATGAGCCCACAGAGATTATATTTGGATGCGTTATCCGCATTCCAGGGCTTTAGCCATAGAGGTCTCCTAGCAGCTGACACCAGAGCCATTGTCTTGGCTGCCAACTTTAGCTGTAGCCGGGATGTGTCACATAGGAAATCCATGGCCAGATTGACGGATTTAAATGCGGCCAGGATGTCGTCCCGGGAGACACTCTGGTCGACATCAGTCTGGATCTGGTTCAGCTTAGAACGTAGGAAGGAAGAGACCTCCGTGGCTGCAATAGAAGTTGAGGCTGAGGATGCGGCCGCCGAGTAGCCCCTTCTCAGGGTGCATTCTGCCCTCCTATCTAGAGGGTCCTGCAGGCTAGACCCATGGTCCGCAGGAACCAGAGTGCGCCTGGACAATTTGGCTATAGCCATGTCCACCTTAGGGATGGAACCCCATGATTCCACTAAGGGTTTAGCCATCGGGAACATCAGTTTAAACCTTCGGGTGAGGACTGGACCTTTTTCAGTTTTTTTCCATTCTGTGCGCATCACAGAAAGAAGGGTCTCATCCGCCTTAAAGACCCGCTGAGTCTGATAGGCGGGATCGGAAGGCTCCCCTATGTCAACACCATGGTCCCCCGACCTGATGGACTTCAATA
This sequence comes from Bufo bufo, assembly GCF_905171765.1. Classification (NCBI taxonomy): domain Eukaryota; kingdom Metazoa; phylum Chordata; class Amphibia; order Anura; family Bufonidae; genus Bufo; species Bufo bufo. The sequence goes on from NC_053391.1 coordinate 476,096,568, forward strand.
ACTTCTGTGTTTTTTCGGGTGGAAAAAAAACACGAAGTCGATTCCTCCTCATCAGAGGAAGATGACCCCACAGAGAGGGGCATGGGTCTGTCAGTAGGGGGGGCAACTTCCATTGGAGTCTGGGAGGGGCCTGGTAGCCTCTCATTCAGTAGCCGTACGACACCCTTGATGGAGTCGTCCACATACGTCTTCGCCCACTGGTACATGTCTTGCATCGTAGGTTCTGTAGCGGTGCCAGAACGGCAACTGTCTCACCTGGAATAGGGGCAACTATCGTCTAGAGGCGTGTTGCAATCATAACAGGCCATGTGTTTTCTCTTGGCCGCAGACTTCCGCTGCTGGTCTGGCTCTCTAGGAGAAGCCATAGCTGAAACGAAAGAAGAGATTAAAACATCCCTAAAAAACTAAGGGAGTTAAACACATTAGTTAGCGGCACGAACCAGAGGAGAAAAGTCAGGCACTTGAAAATATTAGAAGCTGAAGAAAATTCAGAAGATAGCAAAAAACTCTCAACTGAGCACAGGAGACTCTGGAGCTATCTTGTTAAAGCTACTAACTGGTGGTCACTCAGGACCTATTTACGTTTTTGGATCATGTACAGTTTATTAAATTAAAACGTCACTTTTATTTAATATTTTTAATATATATGTAGTAATTTTACACTTAGAACATAACTACTAAACTATAGACGTTAAAACTCTCAGTGATAAGGTCTTACTCAATTTATTCCTACCTATGCTCAATGATTCGCTGTTGTAGATGGCTTGTATCAATGGACTAAACAGCAGGGGGGAAGGTACACATGCTTTATCCCCTGAAGACGCTGGTTACACAGTGAAACATGTCGGGAAGCAGAGTGTAGGAGTGTTTAGGTTTTAGGCAGTGAAATAGCGGCAGTATGCTCAAATATATGGGCACAATAGAATCAACATAGGACAAGTTATATAACAGTTAGAGAGGGAAGAGGAGAAATATGAGCAGCAGCTGAGCAGGAGGAGGTAAAATAAGAGCAGCAGAGGCTGCAACAATTACAAACAAAAGTGAAGTAAATCTATCACACAGTAGATTAACGCTCCAGAGTATATAGGATAATAAAGCTACTACACAGCAACACCACCTCTAACCTATTCATAAAGTACCTCACTTATCTTCACTATCCGTCACATGTCCCTACCCCTCACCCTCTCCCTCCCATTCCCCCCTGTCTCCACTTACCTTCCCCCCTGCTGTTTAGTCCATTAATACAAGCCAGCTACAACAGTGAATCATTGAGCATATAGGTAGGAATAAATTGAGTAAGACCGCATCACTGAGAGTTTTAACGTCTATAGTTTAGTAGTGTAAAAATACTACATATATATTAAAAATATGAAATAAAAGTAAAGTTTTAATTTAATAAACAGTACATGATCCAAAAACGTAAATAGGTCCTGAGTGGCCACCAGTTAGTAAATTTAAATACTAAAACGTTAACTTGTACTGTGAGGTCAAAAGGTAAAAATAATTTAAAAAGCTTGTTAAAGCAGCGCAACCAGAGACATACTGAAGATATCAGGGAGCTTAAGAAGGGAAAAGCTCCACCCAGGGAAGGGGAGCCTGTAACAGGCCCTCCCCCAGAACGTCACTGCCACAGATATCTTGTTTTAAACCTTAGTTTGGTAAAAGGAATACCCCTCCCCTTTTATCTTGACACCCCCCCCCCACCCCGTGGAAAAAAAAAAAAACGGCTGGCATAACCTAGTTTGCTTTAACAACAGAAAAACGCAGTCAGACCGAGAGACCGGAAGTGACGCCGCAGCCGGCTGCGCGTCACTTCCGGTCATGGCGGCGCCCATGCCACGCCGGAATCTGAGCGCAGCCGACACATCCCAGGAGGGGAGAGCAACTCAGTGAGGCAAAGCATTACCCCCAGGTATCGCTAACCCAAGCCAACTAAATGGGGGGAATATAATAATAAAAATAAAGCGCATTCAATGAGCGCCTGCAATCCTAAAAAAAGACAAGGATGAACTCATAGTAAAACAGTCTCCAATTCCCAGAGAGGGAGAGAAAACTTGTCAGTCCACCTGTCCAAAGGACAGAAAAAAACACGGTGGGCTGGGGGGCGAACCCCTCCCTTTAGGGGAGCTGGAGTTCGTTCATTGGTTATTCTTTGGGCTCATTAAAAATTCTGACGGTCCTACCAGTCCACGGGGGGCAGTTAACCCCATCTGTGCTGCTGGTAGGACGTAAGGGAATAGCCGTTTTTTAACGTGATTAGCCACAAATAAATTTGTATCGAACCAATGTTTTTTTTAAAAACTGGCCAAATCGAATTTTTGAGAAATTCGCTTATCTCTAAAAGTGATGGTTGTAGCTCTACTAACATTTGGCTCAGAAAAGAAGTATAAAGAATTTTTGATTTGCTTCGTCTTTTTACTTGTTGCCATTCAAGCCATGAACTTTTATAAATGTACACAAGGGATGCCCTATTTCACTTACAGTTTAACTCAATAAGAATGAACGAGCAGTTATTAGACTCTAATTGTGACATCTTTGACCCAGTTCTTCTTAGAACCTGTGTGTTCTTGAAGGTGAGTGTTATAGGCTAACCTTTGATTATGACTAATTTTACATCTTCTGGAAAAGCATTTGCTCTCCCTCCTTTGCCATGTCTTTTACAAGTGCTTCTTTAAAACATACAGTCTAACTATTGAATTATTTATCACCTGAGCAGAAAATGGAGTTCAAAGGCAGCTTGGGAAACAAAGAGACATTCTGTGCTGGATAGAAGGGCTTCAGTGGCAAATGAGTTTTATTAATCTAATAAATAAAAGTGCAGTCTTTTAGCCTTGTGAGGTTTATTGGATCTGTGTTGTAGCAGCATGCCGCAATGTGGGGTACGCTAAACTCCAGGTGCGTCCTTTATTGAATTTCTAACACTGTACAGAGGTAAGTATCCACAGCTGGAGATTTGTAGTTAGCATACTATCATGTTAAAATCTAGGATGTTAACCTGTAGAGAAATGTCTGTCTTGGAGAAGTCTTAGCTTATTTGCATATAACTTCTATCAGAGATGCACTAATATAATCTGTGATATGAAGGCTAGGCTGAAAATGATGAATAATGTCAAACAGCAAGACAACAGCATGTACATGGCAGAGCTAGTACAGAGGCACAGTGTGTACACACATAGGACTTTGTTGTGATATAGAGGAATTCTCCCTCACAAGAAATGCTTATAACCTGCATAGGAAGTCGGAAGTAAGTGTTAGGCTACTTTCACACTGGCGTTTTAGACAGAATTAGGGTACAGCCACATGGTCAGCTTTCTGCATATTAATTTGAAAACCAAAACAAGGAGTGAATAAAAAAAAAAAGAGAAGTCATATATGTGCTTTCTACTTCCTCTCCATTTTTGATCCACTTTTTAGCTTTCAATACTGCATGCAGTGTGACTGTATAGCATTAATACGGTCATATGCATGACCTTTTCTATTGATATCTACTATTAAAGTGTTTTAAATGGGAAATAGTGCAATTATCACTATAATCCATTAGACAACAAAATAATAAGAATTAGGCCTCTTTCAGACGGGCGTTGCGGGAAAAGGTGCGGGTACGTTACGGGAACATGCGCGATTTTTCCGCGCGAGTGCAAAACCTTGTAATGCGTTTTGCACGCGAGTGAGAAAAATCACGCATGTTTGGTACCCAAATCCGAACTTCTTCACAGAAGTTCGGGCTTGGGATCGGTGTTCTGTAGATTGTATTATTTCCCCTTATAACATGGTTATAAGGGAAAATAATAGCATTCTGATTCAGAATGCATAGAAAAATAGCGCTGGAGGGGTTAAAAAAATAATAATAATAATTTAAATAACCTTAATCCACTTGATCGCGCAGCCGGCATCGCTTCTGTCTTCTTTCTTTGCTGTGTGGAGGAACAGGACCGGTGGTAACGTCACTCCGGTCATCATATGGTCCATCACATGATCCATCACCATGGTAAAAGATCATGTGATGACCGGAGTGACGTCACCACAGGTCCTGTTCCTCCACACAGCAAAGAAAGAAGACAGAAGCGATGCCGGCTGCACGATCAAGTGGATTAAGGTGAGTTAAATTATTTATTTATTTATTTTAACCCCTCCAGCGCTATTTTACTATGCATTCTGTATTCAGAATGCTATTATTTCCCCTTATAACCATGTTCTAAGGGAAAATAATAATGATCGGGTCTCCATCCCGATCGTCTCCTAGCAACCGTGCGTGAAAATCGCACCGCATCCGCACTTGCTTGCGGATGCTTGCGATTTATTCACACAAACCCATTCATTTCTATGGGGCCTGCGTTACGTGAAAAACACACAAAATAGAGCATGCTGCGATTTTCACGCAACGCACAAGTGATGCGTGAAAATCACTGCTCATGTACACAGCCCCATAGAAATGAATGGGTCGGGATTCAGTGCGGGTGCAATGGGTTCAACTCACGCATCGCATCCGCGCGGAAAACTCGCCTGTGTGAAAGGGGCCTTAGGGTGCCTTCACACTGTGCATAAAGTTCTGCTAGAAAATCCACAACAACAAGACTTTCACCATGTTTTCCTATAGCAAACTTATTCTGCGGTGGAAAATGCTGCGTAATTTTGTGTATTTTCCACAACATTTTATACTGCAGCCAATCACAGGTCTCAGCAGTCACATCTATTGGGACTGGAAGTGGCCAGGAATAGTGCAGTAGCACAGCATGGCAGGACCATGGACTGGTGTATTTGTATTTTTTTTTTTTTTTAAACAGAGCGCAGGTTAAGCCTCCTAGACAAGAAAACCCCTTCAAATAAAATATTTAACTCTTTAGGGACACTACCAGTTTTTTTTCTCCCCACCTTCCTAAAGCCATGATTAGTTTCTTTTTCGTTTTCTGTTCACATATGGCTTGTTTTTTGTGAGGCAAGTTGTATTTTTTAATGGCACCATAGCTTGTTTTGGAAAATGGGGAAAAAATAAGTTGTGCAGTGAAATTACAAAAATGGCAATCCTGCCAGGGTTTCTTGGGTTCTCTTTTAATAGCGTTTGTGTGGTAAAAATGACATAATGACCTTACTCTGTAGTTCTGTAAACAACAATTCCAAATTTATATAGTTTTTTATGTTTTACTTTACTATACTATACTATGTTTTACTATAGTTTTACTATAGGGGTCTTAATAACTCCTGTGCTGGTTGTGGATTCACCAAAGTTATGTAGAGGCGCCAGCCTCTACATAACTTTGGCGTATCCACCGGAATTTTGAATCTATGCCAGCTTCCTTCCACTGATGATCACAATGGAAACATGAAGTCAGAAGTGTGTGGTCTGGTTGCATAAGCAGATGCAGTATATGTAATATGACAGATTTTGGACACTTTTGACAAAGTTGACCATTTCTTAAATTCTTATTCACTAGGAATCTCCCGTTGTTGGGATTTATCAATGTAAGCAAGACAAATTGACGCATTCTTGAATCTCAAAAGTGGCTAAGAGTAAGGGCTCATGCACACAAAAGCATTTGGTTTCCGTGTCCGTTCCATTTTTTTGAGGATAGCATGTGGACTTCTTCATTTCAAAGGGTCCACAAAAAATGCAGACAGCACACTATGTGCTGCCCGCATCCGTATGTCCATTCCGTAGCCCACAAAAAAGATAGCACATGTCCTATTCTTGTCTGTTTTGCGGACAAGGATAGGTATTGTTACAATAGATCTGCAAATAATATGGATGCAAAAGAGATGTCACCCGGATGTCATCCATATTTTTTGCGGATCCGTGTTTTGCAGACTGCAAAATACATATGGTCGTGTGCATAAGCCCTAAAGCTGAGTTCACACTTCAGTTACTTGG